>NC_140800.1:25552500-25917500 GCF_037176805.1 Vigna unguiculata | reverse complement strand
TATGTTTTATCATCATCCAACATATATTGAAGTTCAAAAGATACAATATCTATGTCAAAATTTTATTATTAAGTTTATTATTTGTTTTTTGCGTCATTTTGATCAAGTGATGTATTACAACTTTTAGGTTAAAATACCTTTTTGGTCCCAATTTTTGTCAAGTTTTTTCAAATAAGTCCTAATTTTGGTTTTGTGTTCAAATAGGTCCCAATTTTCGTTAATTTTGTTCAATTGGGTCCTTTTTTGCTAATACCGTTTAAATCATTAACGGCCATGAACAGTGACTGTCATGTGTCACTTCGTGGTTTTTTTGAATTTTTTTATTTTTATTTTTATTAATTTTAATTTTTTTTTAAAAAAATTAATATTTTTTAAATGTACACGTGTCAACCCAAGAGCGTGCCACGTGTCACTTCATGGTTTTTTTGAATTTTTTATTTCAATTTTTTTGAATTTTTTTGAATTTTTTTGAATTTTTTTTAAATTTCCACGTGTCAACCCAATAGTGTGCCACGTGTCAAAGTCAATATTCTATATTCAATTTGGTCCCTATATTTGTTATTTTTGTTCAATTAGGTCCCAATTTTTGTTAACATTAACCAATTTGGTCCCTATCGAAGATTAGACCAAATTTAATTTTTATATCAAAGTTACAATGATGTGAATTTTAATATATTATATAAAAATATTTAATAAAAAATGTGAATTTTAATATAAAAATTAAATTTGGTTTTAATTTGGAGAGGACCAAATTGATTAATGTTAACAAAAATTGGGACCTAATTGAACAAAAATAACAAATATAGGGACCAAATTGAATTTAGAACATTGACTTTGACACGTGGCACGCTATTGGGTTGACACGTGGACATTTAAAAAAAATTTTAAAAAATTTAAAAAAAAATTCAAAAAAACCACGAAGTGACACGTGGCACACTTCTGGGTTGACACGTGTACATTTAAAAAAATTTTAAAAAATAAAATAAAAAATAAAAAAAATAAAATAAAATTCAAAAAAACCACGAAGTGATACGTGGCAGACACTGTTCATGGCCGTTAATGATTTAAATAGTGTTAGCAAAAAAGGACCCAATTGAACAAAATTGACGAAAATTGGGACCTATTTGAACACAAAACCAAAATTAGGACTTATTTGAAAAACTTGACGAAAATTGGGACCAAAAATGTATTTTAACCTAACTTTTATTACTGTATAAAAAATAAATTCATTAGAATTGAAAAAATTGAAGTAAACAAACATTTAAAACATTTTTTAATTTGAATATTCTTTTTTCCTTTTATAGTTTTTTAAAAATATTTTTAAATTTTATCAACTAGGTTTCACTAATGTTTGCAAATTTAATAAATGTTTTAGTTCTCATGAAATTTTATTTGGTATTCGAATCTAAAATGTAAACAATTATAATTTATTTCAAAGTATTTGATATCGAATAAACAATCATCCTAATATTGAATATTCAATAATATTATGTTTCTTTTACAGTAATTTTTTATTATTTTATAAAATTTAATTAAAATTAATATTGAAGTAGAACAAAAACGGTACGGGTATGTGTACAAGATTATACACGTTACCCGGTGGGAATGAGGATTGAACAAAAGTTTGATACCCGTTACATTTGGGTATGAAAATGTGTATGAATTTCTTTTACGAAGATGGGTATGGGATGACGAAACCCGTCTCTACTTTACTCCGTTGTCCTCCTGTACAGTTATGTGCACAACACATAAATAATGAGCATACATAAAAGTAATTATGTGCAATAATAATAATAATAATAATAATAATAATAATAATAAATTATTATTATTATTATTATTATTATTATTATTATTATTTCAAACAAGTTTGATAATGACAGATAATACTATTATGTTAAACATAAATTTAGATCAAACTCATCTGAATTAAGTTATTTGAATCATTATACAATTGTTATTTATTAAACCACTCCTAACTATTTAGTTTCACTTTCTAACATATTTTTTTCATGTAAGGTATTCTAAAAAATATAAAATAATAATAAATATATATTAATTATAAATATAGTCTTTATAATACTAAAAGTGATCTTAAGAGTTTGATTGAGATGCATGTAAACTTGTTATAAAGATTACACTTGGATTTTTTAGTTAAAGTATTAGTTATGAAAGTGAACAAACACATAAGTTTCACAAGTATTCCTCATCTAAAATAATACTTTATTTATTTATTTTTGTTAAATTACTTTGTAAGTTATGAATTATTTATCAAATTTTAGACATGTTTCCAAAATAATCATTATATCTTAAAATTTGATTTTTTTTATCCAATTGACATTACAAAAAGTTAACTACAGGCACTAAATCATGAAAAAAAATTAATTAGAACTTTATGTTTTTGAATGTGCAGTAGGTATAACAAAGTTCAAGCTACTAAAACATACTTCAATAGAGTTTGATTAAAAAATTGCAGAAATTATCTTGTGATTGGATTTACAAAAGTTCAATTAATTTACTTGAATTTGAAATTTAAAACAATAGAGATAGATATAAAACTAATTCATTACTCAATGTACAACTTCGTTCAAGTAATTTTATTGTATTTAAATATTATTTATACATATATATATATATATATATATATATATTAATATTTGATAGTATTATATATTATTATACAACACATATATAATATAACTTATGTACTTATGTAATACAATAACTATTAACTATTATTAATATACATGTATAATATTACGTATTTTATAATAACTACTATTAATACATTATGTATAATAAGTAGTATAATAATATAAATCATTAATAGTAATAATTAATATTCATGTGTATATTATATATGTATTATATTATTAATTACTAATATATATATATATATATATATATATAATATAAAAATACTTTTAAAGTAATACAAATTATAATTAATATACTATTTTTAAAATAAACTTAATAAAATAGTCTCACTCTTTGCATAAATAATTAGTTTGAGGGCATATTGAAAAACAAAATAAATCCTTCATTCAAGATGAAAACATAACTGAATTTGGAACTTTCTACACAGTTAGAATTTCAGATATTTTAGAACAGAATAAAATAATATTTCTGATGTATATTACATAAAACATTATCTGATCTCTTTCACATGATTATCATATTTAATATATTTTTGACACTTTTTTATAAATAATTATAAAAAAAATTATACACACGCAAAACCATAAAAACGAGGCGCACTGACGCACTAGCAAAGTGGGTGTAATAACGCTCTTTAATATTAATATAATATAATATAATATAGTAACTTTAATGTTATTAAGATAGTAGTTAACAAGGTAAAGTCAATCTTACGTGAGTCTTCCAACGAATACATTGACTTTTTACAAATTAATTTTTTTGAAATATTATACAAAATAGTTAGCCAAATAAAATAATATTGAAAAAAATTAAAAAAATATATAAAAATAATTATAAAAAAAATAGATTTATTCCTCTTCTTTTATAAGATAGGATCATCATCGGTTATATAAAAATTATTATTAAATCTAAATTAATTATTGTTGTAGACTTGCAAATAAATCAATGTAAAGTTTCAATTAATCTGTCGGCATTTTCACATTTAATCAAAATATAATCTCAATTAAAAGTGAGAACTTTTAAATTATCCACAGTAAATTTAACCAAAATACAGTCTCAATCAAATTTTACTATGTTTAATCATGTCTATTCTTTTATCTCCTCACTAAATAAAGAACTTAATCAAAGTAAAGTCTTTACTAATTTTAGCTAGAGTAATTAAATTTAATCAAAGTAAAGTCTCAATTATTAGTAAAAACTTATTTAATCACACGAAAGTTTCTAAATAAAATCAAAGTAAAGTCTCAATTAAATCTAAAAACCTTTTAACTCATATAGATTTAAACACTTCGTTATAATGTTCTCGTTGACGCGATCAAATTAATACTACTTATCTATAACAACTTTAGTATTGTTAAGAAAGTAGTCAACAAAATAGAAAGGGTAGAGTAATCCAAAGTCATCTTCCAATAAACTCGAGATTGATTTCTAACAAATTAGTTCGTATAAAAACTACATAAAAGGGGTTTGTCAAATAATAAAAGTAACAAAAGAAATAAAATAGGTGAAAGATAAAAAGATATAATACTATTTAGGGTTAATTATATTTTTAGTCTATGTACTATTATCCTATTTTGGAAATGGTCCCTCCTAGAAACCTTAAACCATTTTAGTCTTCATGCTTTCAAAACTCATGGTTTCAATCCCTATTTTTGAACGGCGTTAACTGTGTGACTTCGTGTCAAATAGGCTATAATTTGGCGACACATGTACATGAGGATGTTGACACATGTTAAATTAACTTATTTTATTGATTATTTATTTAATATATTTAATGTTAAAAATTAAATTTAACATGGGTTTTAAACATAGGAAGTGATCATTCAAACTTGCGTTTTAAATGAGAGAGGTGAGAGTGGTGTTTGAGAAAGTGGTGTTTCCAGATTTCGTTCTTTTGCATGGTGAAAATGAAGGACGAAGGCGATAGACGAGGACAAAACTCTACATTGGCGTTGTTTGCATCGTGAGCAGCGTGTGATTGTTGTCGTGGTCGAGATTAAAAGGCTCATATTGTAAGGAAATAAAGGTAAGGGCTTTCTTTCGTTTTTTTTTATTTAGGGTTTTGATGGGGTTGATTTAAGGGAACAATAATTTTGTGTTTCCATTTTTTGTGTTAGTGTTTTTTAGATTTATTGTTGAATTTTATGGGTTTATGGTTCTGTGTTCGTTGTTGCACAGATGGGTTTCTCAATCGTGTTCCATCACATGTGTAACATCCCGATAGAATATTACTTAAATTAAATAATTAAACAAGGCAAAATTAAAATACCTCATTTATTAAATAGTTCATTTCCCAAAAACACGGGAAATTTTTAAAACTTTAAAACATTAATAGTCTACATATTCTAAAATTCGTCTATACAACTTTAATATTAATATCCAAAACCATAAAAACCGTAATCAAATTACATGGAAATTAAATAAAAACAGTGATAAAATCCTCTCATACGTTGAGCCCACTCTCCGCCACTAAGCGTCTCCTGGCTCACCTGAAACATCATCTGCTCCCGGATAATAAATTACCCGATCATTGTCACACACAAACAGATAGGGTGAGCTATGCACATAAACATAAGTAAGTATGAAATAATTTTCCAGCCCATTCATAGATATTTATTGGTTTCCAAAAACACCCCACTCCCACACCCATAACCAATATGAGTTCATGCATATACTCTAAATCTGGGATTTCATGTGCTTCCACGACCCTCCTCGCTCGTGGTCTGACCTACAAGCCTATCCCGCTTATAGTCCTGCTTCACGGATTCCCTCGCTCGTCATCCGAACTCCTCGCTCGGACCCGGACACGCATACCCGCCTTTCCTACTATGAACTCCCTCGCTCATAGCATTCTCAAGTTGAGCATGAAATGAACTCCCTAGCTCATTCATCCCAACAAGAGTACCTCCAGTGAACTAACAGTTCACGTTCCGCATGCGGTCCACCCATCACGAACTCCTCGTTCGCGACCCATTCCAAGCACATCCCAGAATCCTATGGACTTAGTCCTTCAAGCCCAATCACCACAAACACATGCATATAACTTCCTATAAGTTAGGAAATACCAAGCAAACAGTCCAAACAGTGCATAAGAACATGTCTCCTCGCCATTCTCGCTTAAGCCATGCCCGTTCGCCCAAGCTAGAACATCGGTCTCGCTTAGGCTAAACTACCTCGCCTGAGCGAGTATGAACCAGTGACTGCTCCACAACATCTCGCTTAGGCGGACCCTGCTCGCCTGAGCGAGACTGCGTTCACTCAACACACAAAACTCCTCGCCTGGACGAGGATTCAACGCAACCAGCACCAATGTCTCATCGCGACTATTCTCGCCTAAGCGAGAGTATCAGTCGCTCAACACCTCAAAACCCCTCGCCTGGACGAGAAGTCGCGCTCAACACGCACAGGATTCATCGCGACCTCGCTTAGGCAAGCCTCTCTCGCCCAAGCGAGAGTACTGGTCGCTCAACCCTGACACAAGTCGCCTAGGCGAGAAACACGAACCACAACCTAAAAACGAGACTCTACAACTCTCGCTTAGGCGAGATGGACTCGTTTGGGCAAAACTTGCAGAGTTTCGCCTTTGTTCACGCACACAATTCACCAAAACCAATACCAAAACACCACTCAATCATTACCAACACAATGCAAGCAAACCTCATAATCATGCCTTATATCCAATTAAACTACCAAAACATAAGATTTAGGCTTCCACAACCATTCCATACCAAAAACCCTCATTCCTAAAACATATAATGCATAAAAGGGTTTTCCAACGTAAAACCACCCAGCCAATTCATTACTTTGATCACACATACACGAATTCACCAGACTCCCATTATAATTGCGAAGGCAAACACATAGAACCATCATACATATCATGAAATTTACAAGCACAAAAGACAACTCCCCTAACCTGTAATTCTGGAATGATTTTATTTATCTATGTCTTTTATCTTTGAATCATATAAAAAGTAATGATTTTAAATCTATATGCATATTGATCATATGAGTTCAAGGGTTTTTAAATCTAATTGAGACTTTACTTTGATTTTATTTAGAAACTTTCATGTGATTAAACGAGATTTTACCAATAATTGAGACTTTACTTTGGTTAAAGGTATTTACTCTAACGAAAATTAATTGAGACTTTACTTTGATTAATTAAGCTTTTTATTTGGTGAGGAGATAAAAGAATAGACATGATTAGGCATAGTAAATTTGATTGAGATTGTACTTTGGTTGAATTTACTGTGGATAATCTAAAAGTTCTCACTTTTAATTGAGACTGTACTTTGGTTAAAAGTGAGAACGCCAACAAATTAATTGAGACTTTACATTGATTAATTTGTAAAACTATAACAATAATTAATTGAGCAATAATCTTTAGATAACCGATGATGAATCTATTTTGAAAAAGCAATGGAATCAATCTATTTTCTTTACTATTGTTTTTATTTCTTTTTATCTTTTAAATTTTATTTCTATCTTTGTTTATCTTAATCCCCTATATTTTTTATTTTATTTGACTAACTCATTTGTATAGTTTTATAAGAACTAATTTGTTAAAAATCAATTTCGTGTTCGTTAGGAGACGACTTAGGGTTACTTTACCCTTTCTATTTTCTTGACTACTATCTTAGCAATACTGAAGTTGCTATAATTTATTAGTATTAATTTGATCGCGTCAACGACAGCATTATCAAATTTGGCGTTGTTGCCGGGGAACACGGTTAGAATTTGTATCATTTTAGTCCTTATTTTAATTTTTTTATTTCTTTTGATTTTATTTTTTTATTTTTTATCACTAACATTTTGTTCTCTCAATTTTTTTCCTAACATTTTTTTTTGTTTAGTTATTTTATTTTATTTTCTTTAGTTTTTTTTAAGCATAATTTTTGTTTGAGGATTTTTGTTGAGAAATTTGTGAAACTAATGGGAAACACTTTGGCTAAGGAAAGACAAGGTACTTAAGTTGTCCATTGAGACACACCTCTCTTTCCTGGAAGTCTACTCAACAAGCTTTCAACTTTTTTCTTTTCAGAAAACCTCTTTCAAAAATGCAAAATAATTTTTCATACGAAAGTAATCAACAATGTAGTTTTCAAATGGATTACAATCGCTATCCACAGCAACCACGTGATTTTCAGCAACAAATTGTCACACCTACTTCTGCACCTGATATAAGTGGGTTAACTTTACAACAATTTAATGATCTATATCCTAGATCATCTTTTTTGGGATATGAGCAACAACCATATTCTGAGTGTCCACCTCAGCAACCATATGTTCCAAATAGTTTTCAACAACAATATGTACCACCACAGCAAGTTGAAGCAACCAATGGACCATCCTACAGGGAAGTTATGATATTAATGGCTTAAGTTATAGAGAAATTAGAGTCCATGGATGAAAGGTTGCGAGTTGATCAAAGATTGAGAAATATTGAGCAAGAGTGGTACGAAAATAAGCAAATATTGTCTGATATGTTGAGGGATGCAAGTAAGAACAACTTCATAGAATTACTTGTAACCGTTAATACCACCCCTCAACCCCATCAGAGATTTCCTGAAAATCCAAATTTTACGAACTTCGTCATGAAATCAAAGATATGCTTCTGAAGTTGGCAATCAAAGCTGAACAAATGTCTGAAGATTTGAGTCAGCTAATGAATGATACAGTTAGAAAGGTCACTTTAGAAGATATGATGAATATGATGACTGAAATGATGAAGATGAATCAGACAGATCAGAAAGAGATGATGAATGCCGCCACACAAAGCTTGCAAAATCAGTCTGAAAAACCAATAGCGGAATCACATCACATTGATATATCTACTGATGGATATAATGATTGTCATAGTAATATGTCTACTGATAGACATATTAAGGATGTTGCTGAAGTTGATGAAGAAATTAAAGATTCTCACACAAACATATCTATTGATGGATATGTTGACGATGCTCAATGTGAATATAAAGTTGTACCCATTGATGAGGATATGAGTACAAATGATCATTTTCAAGAGCAAAGTTGTGAGGATAATACAATAGAGGAACCAAGTGCAGTTGAAGAGCCAACAATATTCGAAGATGCAGCTGAAGCATCTACTATTGCAACTGACTTGGTTAATGATGAAGCAGTAGAGTCAACAACACCAGGTGAAAATTTTTGCTCAGAAGATGAGATTATGAGGATTACTAATGATCCACTTAACCATTTGAATGCACCTGATGATGCTCAAGTTAAGTTGAAGCCACACACTCCACACATCAAGTTTGTTGATGTGAATGATGCAAATACGTTTTCAGTGGTTATCTTTGTTGACATGGCTGCAGAAAAAGAAGAAAGGTTGCTACAACAGGTAAAAAGCTTAGATTCAAATTCTTTTGTTGATAAAAAAGTTAATTTGCATGCATCTTTGTTTTTTTTTTCTGTTTTTAATTTTAAAAATATTAAAAATATTTCAAAAATATGGGTTTTTGTTTTCTTTAATAAAATGGTACAAGCTGATTTGTACTTTGTAAAATTAAAGAAAATAAATTTTGACATATGGCCAGATTGAGCCAAAAGTCATAAAATTTTTCGTTTCCTCCCCAAAATAAGTCCATCAAGGACATTTTTTGTTTTGAAATAAGTGTGGGGGAGACAAACTGTAGGTAGGATTTTTCTTTTTGTTTTTCAATTTTTTTGTTTTTATTTTCATTTTAAAAGAAAAAAAAATTGTGATTTCTTTTTGAGAAAAATTGTGAAAGTATTAACTTTTTACTAAGTGAAACTTTTAAACAATGTCTTTCATAAGAAATCCACCAAAAATATTTCCTTGCTTTCAATAAAACATATTGACATCGGATTTTGGGATTTGATTCAATAATTGGGATGATCATAATTATGGAAAAATAAAAGTCATGTTGATATGAGTGAATTGTTTCTATGATTTGCTAATTGAGTTGATTTGAGAATTTCTTAATTAAATCTTTTGTGAAAGAGTTTGACCCTGTGAGTCTTGAGCCTTAATGTAAAGAATGAACTGCTATGTGTCATTCCTATTTTTTCTTGAGTGACTTGCTCATGTTTGTTTATACTCAAATGTTTAGCTTGACTCTTTTGTTTTACATCTTAGGTGAATATGCATGATTTGATATGACTGAGGCATTTTTTGTTTTTAGCTACTCGGCCAAATAAGCCCACCTTGATATTAATCCATTGGTATCCCTTTTAAGCTTTAAACCTCTTTTTCTTGTTTTAAGCCTATTGCATAACCTTGGAAAGAAAAAGACCATATTCTACCTTAGGAAGAAGGAAAGAGCTAATGGATTGTGTTCAAGAATGGTTGAGAAATAAAGTGTGTGGGTGAGTACCTCACCCACAAATTAATAAAAATGGAAAAAGGAAAAATTGTTGATGAAAAAGTGTTGAAATAATTGCTTTCTAAAAAAAAAGAGAAAGCAACAAAGCAATAAACGAAAAAGAGTTGTTTTTGAAATTATGCTCCATTATTCTTCCTACATTACTATTTCAAAAACCCAAGAGTCCTAAAACTTTTCCTACCTTTGCCTTGGCCCCATTATAACTTGTGAAAAGTCCTAATGATCTTTGAATGCATATTTTTCTGAAAGTTTGTGAATATTAGATACTTGTTAACTATTATGAGTGTTTACTTGCATGAGTATTTTGAGTGAAAACACAAGCCAAAACACTCGAGCAAATTTTGGTGATAAAATACACATTTAACGTGAGTGTTTTCTTTCATAATTGATTGTCTTGTGAATTCAAAAGATTAACTCATGTGTGAAAAATAGAATCTTTTTGTTTGTTTATGCATGGTAACTTAATTTCTAGAATATTGATTTGTCTCAAGTAAGGTTATTTCCTTTAATCCAGTGTTGATGTGAAATAAAATACCTCAGAACAAGTTTTAGAATTGCTCAATTTTGCCCAGGAGTGCAAAAGGATAAGTGTGTGGTTATGATGAGTGTGTATTTTTGCACTCATTTAGTGTTTAATTCTGGGTATTTAATTGAATTTGTATGCTTAAAGAGTGATTTAATTGACAGTTCTGGTAATTAGGCTATTTGAGCTTATGTGATAAAAATGTCTTAAAAAGTGATATTTAGCTGCATAAATTATTCTTGGATATTTTAACGTTTGTTGATGCAGCTGAAATTAAGATTAAGCTCATTCAAGGTGAGAATATAAATTGATTGAAGTTACAATCCACCTTTAAATAAGGCTGAAATTAGCAAGTTCTGGAAAAATCACTTAACCCCCAGTTTTTACTTGTACACTTCCTTCTTTCTAAATGGGTCCCAACAAAAAACCTATTATGCACCCCTTAATATGTCTATTTGCATCCCTCCTACCACTTAAACACAACTCAATCAGATCATGCCATGTGGCAATCTTCCACTTATTAAATTAACCAATCAGATAACGACACGTGTCATGACCTAGCAACTCAAAATTCAGCCAATAGCATGTTGCCACGTCATCACCTTCAACCTCCCAAACCCTAGCCTTCATCTCCATGTCGTCAGCCATGTCACGAACCACCACCGTGAGTCCCTGCAGAAAAGAACCGCAAGCTAAATCGGAGTTGCGCAATGCCTCGCGCCACCGTGACCATCACAAATCTGCACCACGAACTGCAACGCACCATCTTCTCTCCACGCACCTGCAACAGCTGCAGCTGCACCTCCATCATCTTCAAGTTGCGCAAATCTGCAGCAGAGCCGCAACACCTCGCGCCACCGTGAGCCGCCATCGTCACTGTCTGGACCTGCAACCACCATGGCAACCTTCACGAACCAGAAGCGGCTTACATCTCCATCTTATGCACGACCACGCCGTGAATGAAATGCAGCAGCAAACACCATCTTCATCACTTCAACGTTCCACCATTCAACCTCACCATACAGGACCGTCACCGCCGCCACCGTTCTCCACCACTGCGCGCATCTGAACCAGAAACGCAGTCCCTCTAGTAGCCACAACGAATCAGATCTTCACACACCACGCGCAGCTTCATCCCTGCCGGAAAACGCAAAACCAGCAATCACCAGATGCAGCGAAACGAAGCAGCCACCGTGAACGCCAATACTGCACCGCTCACCATGACGCCGGAGGACCACCAAAAGCCTGCACGAGTAAGCCGTAAATGGAGAACGCATAAACCACCAGTGCAAAACCTTCGTCGGAGCAGAACCTCCATGCCTACGCCATTCACTACCACGAGCACCTACAACGCACAGCAGCAACAACGTTTCTGCAACCTCCTTCACGCAGCAGCACCCATCTTCAACCTTCATGTTTAGCCATTGACGCCGAAGTCCACCTGGAAGCATGGCAACCGTCATTCACAACCACAAGCATCTGCGAAACCCTAATTTAGAGAGAAGGAGAAGGCTGTCACGTGTCAGCGTCTCAATGGACACTGAAATGGTCATATTTGGTCAAATCTGGTCAAAAAGTCAAAGACTGGTCAAAGGAGAGGGGTTTAATTGCAAATATTGATATTTTTGGATATCTCTGCAAATTTGGACTATAGGATTAAAAATAGCTTATTAAGAAAATTAATGCAAATATTATTTGTTAATAATTTATTAGATATCTTTAAATAATTTATTTATTTAATTATATCATAAATTATTAACCAAACTATATTTGTAAATTAGTTTAGATCTCTCCAAATATCTTTGAATATTTATCTTTATCTTTATTTTTAAAGATATTTGAGAGGTTTTAACAACCAAAAAGTCTAGTCCAATTCTTATATAAAGAGACCAAGGGAGAAGCAGAAGAACAAGTTCGGGACTTCGGAGTTTTGGAACCCTTAGGGGGGCCTAATTTCGTTTCCTTTCTCTCTCTCCATTCTTATATTTTTATTCTGTATTCCATGAATTGCTAAATTTCTTAGGTTGATTCCATTGTAATTTCATTATGGATTCTGAGGTTAGAATGAAATAATTTCTTTGTTCTTTTTATTATTGTTGAGGTTTTTATTTATCTATGTCTTTTATCTTTGAATCATATAAAAAGTAATGATTTTAAATCTATATGCATGTTGATCATATGAGTTCAAGGGTTTTTAAATCTAATTGAGACTTTACTTTGATTTTATTTAGAAACTTTCATGTGATTAAACGAGTTTTTACCAATAATTGAGACTTTACTTTGGTTAAAGGTATTTACTCTAATGAAAATTAATTGAGACTTTACTTTGATTAATTAAGCTTTTTATTTGATGAGGAGATAAAAGAATAGACATGATTAGGCATAGTAAATTTGATTGAGACTGTACTTTGGTTGAATTTACTGTGGATAATCTAAAAGTTCTCACTTTTAATTAAGACTGTGCTTTGGTTAAAAGTGAGAACGCCAACAAATTAATTAAGACTTTACATTGATTAATTTGTAAAACTATAACAATAATTAATTGAGCAATAATCTTTAGATAACCGATGATGAATCTATTTTGAAAAAACAATGGAATCAATCTATTTTCTTTACTATTGTTTTTATTTCTTTTTAGCTTTTAAATTTTATTTCTATCTTTGTTTATCTTAATCCCCTATATTTTTTATTTTATTTGACTAACTCATTTGTATAGTTTTATAAGAACTAATTTGTTAAAAATCAATTCCGTGTTCGTTGGGAGACGACTTAGGGTTACTTTACCCTTTCTATTTTCTTGACTACTATCTTAGCAATACTGAAGTTGCTATAGTTTAGTAGTATTAATTTGATCACGTCAACGACAACGTTATCACTTCCCAAGGTGATGCACTCGGTCGAATGAATTTCTTCTCAAGCAAATCCTCGATCTGCTTCTTCAACTCAGCTAATTCTGTCGACGCCATCCTGTATGGTGCCATTAAGACTGGACTTGCTCCAGGGATGAGATCAATAGTGAAATCCACATCCCTACTCAGTGGCAATTCTGGGATTTCATCTGGGAAGACATATGTGTATTCATCTACCACTGGAATGATACTAATCTTCTTTGTGGTGCTCTTCTTCTCCATCTGAACTACTATCATAAAGCAAGTAGCTCAATCTTCAATCTCCTTCTCTGCCTGGTTCGATATATCAATTCCAGCCCTTCTACATTTGGAAATACCACTATGTGTTGCTCGCAATCGATCACCACGTGGTTACTGGCCAACCAATCCATACCTAGAATCACATCCAACCCTTCCATTGGTAAGTAGATGAGATTCACCTTGAACCTGCCACCTCCATAGGGCACCCCACGCACACAGAAGTGGTGGATACCTCGCCAGAAGTTGGGGTCGCAACTATCAGCTCGAACCCCAACTATCGCATCACTGATTTGAGCCTCCTCACGCATTCATTAGACACGAATGAATGGGTGGCTCCTGAATCAAACAACACCACAATCTCATGATTAAATAAAAAGCAAGTAGACTACACCAGATTACTTGACTGAGTAGCCTTAGTGGTCATCAAAGCAAAAACATGCCCCAGTGCTCTAGGTCTCTCTGTTCCAGAGGCTGGTGATTTCCTCGGGGCACTAGTCTTCTTATCTGGGCATTGATTAGCAAAATTCCCGGGTTGATCACATATGAAACATTTGCAGCTGCTTCCCTATTTGCTGGGTAAACTCTTCAATTGTGGACAGTTCCTCTTCAAGTGCGTTCCCCCACATTGGAAACACTTAAAGTCTCCAGAGGTGGTAGAGGGACGGTTGTAAGGCTTCTTCATTTGTCTCGCCTCTGCGACATTCCTCTGATGTCGGACAACTGGACTAGGGCCCTTCTCTAGGTGCTCAACGCTCTTGGCCTGTTCCACCAAGACCGAGAATCTCCTTTCTCTCAAAGGTGTTACCACCTTCTTCAGTTCATGTTTGAGTCCCCGCTCAAACTTCAGGCACCTCCATTCCTCTTAAATGTCATGTGAATAGTATCTCGCCAGATGCTCAAATTTGTTCACAAACTCATGCACTGTCATCTCGCCCTGTTGTAGTGCGAGGAACTCAGCCTCCCTGTCCTGCCTGGCTGTGTCAGGGAAATACTTCTCCAGGAAACGAGTCCTGAAGTTAGTCCAGTCTACATGTTCCTCTCAGGTCTACATTTGTTGTTGCATTCCCGCCCACCAATACTCTGCATCCTCATTCAGCAAATATGTGGCACACAGTAGCTTCGGCTCATCTTCACAATTCATCACCTTGAAGATCTTCTCACATTTGCGGAGCCACGCATCCGCCTCATCGGGAGAGGATTTGCCAGTGAACTCAGTTGGCTTGTGACATAAGAAATCCTCCACAGTTGGCACCCTAATTGGTACAATCGTCGTTCTAGGATGCGCTGCTACAGGTGGCTGCATCGCATCCACCATCCGGTGAATAGCCTCCACGATGTCATCAACACCATTTCCGCTCCTTCTCCTCCTATTAGCAGCCATAGCCTAAATACGCCACATCTCAACTGTTAAAAATTAGTCATTTAGTCAAACAAAACCACTCACACCTCTTAAACTTTCAACACAAACACACAACAAACAACCACATCAATAAGCTCACTCCCCACTAGCCCAAAAATATTTAAAAATATTTTCAAAACTTTTCCTCTGATACCAATTGTAACATCCTGATAGGATATTACTTAAAATAAATAATTAAACAAGGCATAATTAAAATACCTCATTTATTAAATAGTCCATTTCCCAAAAACACGGGAAATTTTTAAAACTTTAAAACATTAATAGTCTACATATTCTAAACTTCGTCTGTACAACTTTAATATTAATATCCAAAACCATAAAAACCGTAATCAAATTACATGGAAATTAAATAAAAATAGTGATAAAATCCCCTCGTACGCTGAGCCCACTCTCCGCCACTAAGCGTCTCTTGGCTCACCTGAAACATCATCTGCTCCCGGATAACAAATTACCCGATCATCGCCACACACAAACAGATAGGGTGAACTATGCACATAAACATAAGTATGAAATAATTTTCCAGCCCATTCATAGATATTTATTGGTTTCCAAAAACACCCCACTCCCACACCCATAACCAATATGAGTTCATGCATATACTCTAAATCTGGGATTTCATGTGCTTCCACGACCCTCCTCGCTCGTGGTCTGACCTACAAGCCTATCCCGCTTATAGTCCTGCTTCACGGATTCCCTCGCTCGTCATCCGAACTCCTCGCTCGGACCCGGACACGCATACCCGCCTTTCCTACTATGAACTCCCTCGCTCATAGCATTCTCAAGTTGAGCATGAAATGAACTCCCTAGCTCATTCATCCCAACAAGAGTACCTCCAGTGAACTAACAGTTCACGTTCCGCATGCGGTCCACCCATCACGAACTCCTCGTTCGCGACCCATTCCAAGCACATCCCAGAATCCTATGGACTTAGTCCTTCAAGCCCAATCACCACAAACACATGCATATAACTTCCTATAAGTTAGGAAATACCAAGCAAATAGTCCAAACAGTGCATAAGAACATGTCTCCTCGCCATTCTCGCTTAAGCCATGCCCGTTCGCCCAAGCTAGAACATCGGTCTCGCTTAGGCTAAACTACCTCGCCTGAGCGAGTATCAACCAGCGACTGCTCCACAACATCTCGCTTAGGCGGACCCTGCTCGCCTGAGCGAGACTGCGTTCACTCAACACACAAAACTCCTCGCCTGGATGAGGATTCAACGCAACCAGCACCAATGTCTCATCGCGACCTTGCTTAGGCGAGCCATTCTCGCCTAAGCGAGAGTATCAGTCGCTCAACACCTTAAAACCCCTCACCTGGACGAGAAGTCGTGCTCAACGCGCACAGGATTCATCACGACCTCGCTTAGGCGAGCCTCTCTCGCCCAAGCGAGAGTACTGGTCACTCAACCCTGACACAAGTCGCCTAGGCGAGAAACGCGAACCACAACCCAAAAACGAGACTCTACAACTCTCGCTTAGGGAAGATGGACTCGCTTGGGCGAAACTTGTAGAGTTTCGTCTCTATTCACGCACACAATTCACCAAAACACCACTCAATCATTACCAACACAATGTAATGGCAAGCAAACCTCAGAATCATGCCTTATATCCAATTAAACTACTAAAACACTAGATTTAGGCTTCCACAACCATTCCATACCAAAAACCTTCATTCCCAAAACATATAATGCATAAAAGGGTTTTGCAACGTAAAACCACCCAACCAATTCATTACTTTGATCATATATACACGAATTCACCACACTCCCATTATAATTGGGAAAGTAAACACACAGAATCATCATACATATCATGAAATTTACAAGCACAAAGGACAGCTCCCCTAACCTGTAATTCTGGAATGACATTGAGAAAAAGGAGAAAGTTCTTGGTTCATCATACTTTGCTTTCAAAAGAATTAAAGTCTATTTCATATCTAAAAAGGTTTGAACCTGTGACCCTCTACTCATAAGGTCAAAGCACAACTATTATGCCAATTCATCTTTAGTGATAACTATTATAATTCTATAATTATAATATCACTCGTTATTCAAAACTATATTATCAAAAATACTAATAAATCAAATAATACACAACAGGCATATATAGGACTCGAACTCAAGTCCTCTCAAACAATCAAAGTACTCTCAACCACTTGAGCTAGTACTTTTCCACGTCACATCAAACAATATTTAATGCCATAAAGGCTCTTCTTACCCGCATTTATTAATTAATTAATTAATTTTCACAGGTCTTACAACATGGGCAAGTTTGAAAGATTTAGGGGAAGGGTGTTGCGTTACGAAGGTGGAGAAAAGCATGTAGTGTAAGGAGTGGATCCAGATATGTGGTCCTACTTTGAAGCATTGGGTATAGTCAAGAAGGATTTTAAGTATGATGGATAGGTCTATATGTGGTGGAAGCCTATGAAAGGGAGAATGGATAGAGATTTAAGGTCATTAACTGAAGATAGGCATGCTTTGGAGTTGGCAGAAATGCAAAAAACAAAAAAGAAGAGGTTGAGATATTTGTGGATCATTTGGTTAGTTCTACTCAAGTCATTGAACTTGTTGAAGGAGTGAATGAGGGGGCAAATGAATAAAGCAATAATGGTGGTGTTAATGAGAGAAATGAAGAAGGGGACAATGTTGGTGTTAATGTTAATGGGGCAAATGAAGAAGGGGACAATGCTGGTGTTGATATTGGTGCGACAAATGAAGAAGAGTGGGTGTTGATTTTGTTGTAGAAGGAGGAATACAGCAAGAGGGAGATGGTGATGTTGTTCAGTAGGTGTGGGTACTTTTAACACATACCAAAGTACTGATAATCATGAAATAGATCCCACCTATAGCATTGATGAGTTAGATGGTGATGTCGATATTGATGATGGTGAGGGTGTGAGGAGATGCCCAGTATTTTGGGGTGAAGAAATGTACAAAGAATTCAAATTCAAACTTGGAATGGAGTTTTTTTCCTTGAAACATTTCAAGCAAGCTCTGATGGAGCATTCAATATTGAATGGTAGAGATATTAAATTTATCAAGAATGATGATGTCCGAGTGAGGGCCATTTGCAAGAGGAAGTGTGGATTTCTAATTTTATGCAGCAAAGTTCGAGGAAGTCAGACTTTTCGAGTTAAGACCTTGTTTGATAGATATAATTGTGGTGGAATTTTTGGTAATAAAAATACAAACAAGGAATAGGTTTCCAAAATTGTAGTAGATAAGTTTAGAAATGTTGGAAGAATGATAGCAAATGAAATCATACAGCATTGGGATAACCCCCTGGAGGACTTGTAAAGCAAAGGAAATAGCCATGGACATTCTTGAGGGGGATGGGCAAAAGCAATACACATTGTTATATGATTATGTGGTAGAGCTCAGTAGAGTGTCTACTCAAACAACAGTCAAGATTAAAATTAACTAACCTCAACCCACATTGCAGCCACGGTTTGGGTCCTTTTATTTGTGTCTTGATGGGTGCAAGAAAGGGTTCGTCAATGGCTATAGACCATTTATAGGTGTAGATGGATGTCATCTGAAAACTAGTTATGAAGGCCAACTGTTAGTGGCGGTTGCAAGGGATCCAAATGATCAGTATTTTCCATTGGCATTTACTATTGTGGAGAATGAGTGCAAGGAGACTTGGAGGTGGTTTCTAACTTTATTATTGGAAGACATTGGAGATATTCAAACCAATCGTTAGGTATTTATTTCAGATCAGCAAAAGGCAAATTAAAATTAGTATAATTAATTTTGAATAATGAATTACGATTTGTTAATGACTAAGTCTTTGTGTACATTTGACAGGGACTGATGCAAGTATTTGATGAACCATTGCATGGAGTTGAGCATCGTTATTGTCTAAGACATTTATACAACAACTACAAGAAGAAATTTGGTGAAGGGATATTGATTCGAAATCTCATGATGGCAACTGCTAAAGCCACATACTATCAAGGTTGGGAGGAAAATATGGAGGAACTAAAGAAGATAAATCAAGAAGTTACTGAATGGTTACTTGCAATTCCACGTAAGTGTTGGTGTAAGTATGCCTTTAGTGCATATTCTAGGTGTGATGTCCTCATGAACAACTTATCAGAGTCATTTATAGCACCATATTGTTAGCTATGAATAAACCAATTATAGCAATGATGTTGTGGATTAGGACTTACTTGATGAGTAGGTTTGCACATCTAAGAGAAAAGTTAAGTGCATATACTGGTGTTATCATGCCTAAACCAAACAAAAGGCTAGATAGGAAAGTAGAAAAGAGTGGAAATTGGTTCGCTGTTTGGACTGGAGATGGTATGTTTGAAGTCACACAAGGATTCACAATGGAAAAATTCATAGTTGACCTTATAAACCACATTTGCAGTTGTTATGTTTTGGACTTAGTTTGAATACCCTGTAGACATGTCGTGGCTGCAATTAATTATAGAGTAGAACAACCCTCCGATTTTGGGCATGCATATTATAAAAGGGAGGCTTATCAAGCTTGTCATAGGTCACAAATTTCACCCATTAATGGCTAACAGTTATGGCCTAAAACAAAATGCACCCCAAATCCTACTCCCAATGTATAAGACTCCTCCTAGTAGGCCACTAAAATTAAGAAGGAGAGAACCTAATGAGGATGTGAGTCACTCTAGATTAGGGAAGAAGAATCTTATAATGAAATGTAGTAATTGTGGACAATTTAATCACAACCTCAGAGGTTGCAAGCAGGGAAAAACCAACAAGGTAAATATTGTTTATCATATTCACTTTATTTATGATATAATTACAATGTTGAAGCTAATGAATGCATGTTATTAACAGGGAAAACAGAAGAAAAAAAAGTTTGCAACAACTGCAAGTATTAGTGCATCATGATGGAAGACGAACTTGAGATTTGCTACCACCACCACAAGAAGGACAACTAATAGGAAGGGAGGAAGGTCATCCAAGCCCCCAAGCGGCGCGTCTATTTTAGGTTCTCAAGCAACCCACCCACTAGACAACCCATGTGAAGAATATTGGAAATTGTTGTAACATCTCGACCGGATATTACGGATTTAAATAAATAAAAATAAGGAAATAAATAATAAACTTCATTTAATGAAATACTTTTTCCAAAACGTGGGAAATTCAAAACTTTATTCAATTATAAAATAACTGAATCCAAACTTCATAAAACTTCAATACAATATCCAAGCATTATAATATAAAGGATTACAAATTATTTCAAAACATAATCAAATTCTGAATAAAAGTATAAAAGTTCTGATAAAAGCTTCTCTCGAGACTAGCCCCACTCCGGCTTTACGCATCACCAGATCCACCTACGACATCATTTGTTCACCTTACCGCGTATACGATCATCGCTAAACACAAGCAAATAGAGTGAGCTAACAGAATAAACATATAAATACAACTAGGGTTGGCAACAGGTCGGGTCGGGCACGGATAGTGCCTACCCGCAACCCGACCCGCCAAAAAAAAAATTGCCTGCTACCCGCCCGTTTACCCGCCGGGTATCCGCTTAAAAAATACCCGCGAATATTTTTAAAACCCATGGGTACCCATGGATACCCGATACCCGTAAATATTTAAAATATATATATTTTTTATAAATTGTTTAATATAAAATTATAAAAATAAAATATAAATTAAATTAACTTAAATTAAATTTGAATTATAATTAAATTTGACATAATAAAATATAGTGTTAATTTTAATTTTAATTAAATTTAACTTAATAAGATATAAATTCAATTTTAATTTTAATTTTTTTGCGGGTAACGGGTATCCGTAGGTACGGATAGTATAATACCCGTACTCGACCCGTTTATAAGCGAGTATTAAAATACCCGTTACCCGCTACCCGCGGATAATAAATACCCGCGGGTACTAACTATCCATCGCAGATTTTATCCACGGATATCCATGGGCACGGGTATTTTTGTCATCCCTATATACAACAGATATGTATATCACAACCACATCAAGGGAAAATCATCCTTTGATTCCATAACACATGGCCACTACCATGTTAACCGTGTTCTACGTCTTCTAGGGAGTACCTCAAGGTGTCTTGCTGCCACACCTACCGGCCACAACCGGTAAAGCACGTGCGGGAAACCATTCTATGGATCATACAGCGTAACGCCAGATGGAGTTCCCAATACGAATAACAGTCGTACGCCCCTAGACTATCAAACTCATCAATTATTACTGAGGAGGGCAATCTAACTGGACCCATCCGTACACACCACTACGTGCACACTCACACCAGCAACACTCGTTAATCTAAGCCACAACTCAAGAGTTCCTCGTGTTCATCCCCCATCCCGAGCCAGAACTCAAGAGATGTTATTCCGAGCCACAACTCAAGGAATACCACGTGCTTAACCCCTATCCCGAGCCACAACTCAAGGGATACGTTTTGAGCCACAACTCAAGAAACACTAACAAGTCGACCTTTAAGATATCCTAGAAGCCTTGTAAACCATGCACACCAAAGCAGCACAACACAAATCTACTACAGCAACTTTGCCTAGCGCAAATCACGAGGCATCAAGCGCAATAGGCTTTCAGGCTGCTTGGCAAGGGACGCGTACCGCCAGGCACCAAGCGCCTCTGCACACGCTGCCTCTGCAGGTAACGCCTGGAAGGACTACCTTCACTGCCAGGCGCCACACGTTCTCATTGCCTTTTGTATTCACAGTCGTCGCTTGGCGTTTCCCCTGTTGCTGCCAAGCACCACACCAGTACTCACGCAGTACTGGTTCTGGTTTAGGTTTAGGTGCAGTTGTTCGCATCCTTATACATTGAGTCGTTCAACCAATCCAATTGTCATGTCATAACTCAATAACAGTGCCACATTATGCTACTTCCATCACAATTACTAAGCCAAGCACCCTCACCTCAATCATATTATTATTCTTAGAATCCTTAACTTTAAGTTAATGTTAGGCCTCATACCACTGATATGAACTCCTCATCATAGTCATTTGGGAATACTACTGCTACCATATCATTTATTAGATTGTCCCCTCTTGTCTCAATACCTTGTCCCAACAAGCCTAAGTTTATCCATCTAAGCTCTTACATGCATATATTCATGAACTCCTACTTCTTATCTCACCAATCCACTACAATTCTTTCTCTGTATCACCTACTCATCCTCAAACATTACAATTCCACATTTCTTTAAGTCATGCTCATTCCAATACATCACAATAAACCATATTAATATTTACCATAAGTTTTCAGTTTAGGCCAATCCCTATAAAATTCCTAGTCACAAAATTACATCACCCATGACCCAAATTAGTTTCCCAACCGCCATTTCGCACCCAAAACATACAAACCTATAACCCTGGTATGGCGCCTGGCGGTAGCCAAGGTGCTACTAGGCGATTCCTATAGTTTCAGGAACCCCAAATTTTCTCCATTCACCTACGAACCATAACCCATTAACAACAACTCTGATTTCAATTCAATTCACGGCTCCATAGGATATGATTCCATCTTGTAGGATTACGACTCATCTCTAACACTTCTCATATCTCATTCATTCACATTTTCCATTTAGATTAGTGCCACTATAGAAATCTCCAATTCATCAACCCTAAGATAACCTTCATGCGATTTTCATCTCAATTTATCCCCCAATTCCATGAATTTTCAAGGAAATATGAATTCTAATCATTCATAACGATTAGAACGTGATTTCTCCCCTATTAGAATCCTCCCAGAACACGCAAAAAATAAAAATCAAACCAAAACAGCTCAGCGTCGCCTGGCGGGTGTTCATCACCGCCAGGCAGTTCAACAAAACCCTAGAAACTAGGTGAATCGGCCATGCGTTGCCTGGCGGTCGGGATCTTACCGCCAGGCGGTTCCTCTTCAGGAACCCAGAAACAACCCAAAATAGTATGAGTCGTCTGGCGGGTACTCGTAGCCCGCCAGGCGGTTTCTGGAAATCTTCCAGAAACATGATAATTGAACAGAATTAGCAAAGCTTGATAATATAATCATCATACATCTTGCAACAAATAATAATTCAAGTAAATACGCAGAGTCCAACTCTCCTAACCTGGATTTCCTTGCTAAACTTGAAGGTTCTTGGCTCCTTCTTTGATCAAAAATGGCTTCTCTTTCGTGATATTTAACCAATTCATGTTTCGTGATATTTTACATAATTTTATAATTATGTTATCACTCATCATGACCCAACACATTATTAAAATAATAATAATAATTTAAGTAACATATAAATGGCATACAATTAAGTACTCTCAACCAATTTGAGCTAGTACTTTTCCACATTACATCAATCAATATTTAATGTCATAAAGGCTCCCACTACCCGCATTTATTAATTAATTAATTATTTAATTAATTAAATTTCACGGGTCTTATAGTTGTGTTCTTTAGTTGTGGTCATAGGACATATTTTGATTTAAATGAATATTTTGGTTAGCTGTGATAAACTTTCCAATTGTTGTTGTTTTAACTTTACGAGACCGAAATAGATCACTTGGACAACCACTTTCTTAATGACTATATTATGGATATTGTTTTGAGTATTACATGTTATGCCTATTTCATATAGTAGTTACTACTTTATTTTGCTTGGTGATGCTTTTGCAAACCTGGTTTACAACAATTTTTTTTGCTTGCTTATCCACGTGATAAATGGAAACAGTGTTATGAGTGTAAACAATGCTTGTGACAGTAGCATTCACACTATTCATTAATTTGGTATTGCTCTTTATTGATGAAACAAAATAAGAAAACCAATTCTGCTAAAGTTAGAGTGTTGTCAATTAATTTGGTATTCAATGTAAAGGAAATTTATTAGTGACAATTCACAAATTATATACTTTTATATGTACCATATAATAAGTAACATCTTAACTGGAAAAAAAATAGTAGTAACATTAAGAAATATAACACTAAAATCATAAAATTCTTCTTAGCTTCCTACTTTTTGGTTCCACTGCTTCTCGATTTAAGTATACAAGGTCAACTCATAAAAATGCTTCAACTGCTTATTAGTCCTACTTCCAAACACAATATTATTTTTCCTTATTTTTTCTTATTGGTCCTACTTAATGCCTTTCTATTGGGTCACTTTCTATGAACAAGAGAAAAGAAAGGAACAGTGGGAAGAAACTTAATGTTGAACTTGCTTGAGAACATTAAGTTTATGCAAAAGAGTAATTTTAACATTCCATCTAATAAACTGATAATATCAAAACTTCATAATAGCCAAATGAACAATTTCCAACCACCTGCCAAATGAACAATTGGTAACAACCTTAGTCCTTATAATTTTTCTTTAGGAGAAATAAAACACAAAGTGTCACAATACAAGCTCAAGACAAAACAGAAAAAAATAAACAAAACAAAACGGCTTTGTTTCTCCCATTTTTCTCTTTGCCGTTAACTTTTTCTTTAGTTTGGCATTCTTCTGCACCAACTGCAGTACCATTCTCTCACTTCCACTAACATTTTCATTCTTTTCTTCTTCCATTTCTGACTTTCCTTCCACTTAAGGTTCCACCTCATCAGCCCATTGGAAGTAGTTACAATGTGTTTCGCTCCACAAAACAAAGTAACGAATTTACCAAAATTTTGACATCTCCAATAACAAAATAACGAATCTAAACACAACAAAAAACTAACACTTACTGCCTAATTTCAACAGCTCCAGAAAAATCTTCCATTATTTTTTATGGTGGTGGTTGCTTTAAGAAGTAGTAATCTTTTGCCACATCCACAAAGTTTTGTTCCAAATTGCAAAGATCCCAGTTGTGCAAACGACAACGATGACGACGCATCAGACTTTGATCCATTACTCCTTTTCATTGTTAAACCCTAAAACAAAACAAAAAATCTTAATCCATAAATGAACCTACCTTATATTGATGAACAACTTCTTACCACTTTGTTATTCTACGTATCAGTACTGGATTTGAATTTCTATTCCCTAAAATTAGAACACAAAGCTCTCCTCAAAACTTTTCCTCTTCGATGCATTCACAAAGCTCTTTGTCTACACCCTCCTATGTTTAAAACACATGTTAAATTTAATTTTTAACATTAAATATATTAAATTAATTAATTAAATAAATAATCAATAAAATAAATTAATTTAACATGTGTCAGCATCCTTAGGTACACATGTCGCTAGATTATGAGCCTACTTGGAACGTCGTTTGCCACGAAGTCACACAATTAACATCATTCAAAAATAGGGACTGAAACCATGAGTTTTGCAAGTATGAGGACCAAAATGGTTTAAGGTTTCCAGAAGGGACCATTTCCAAAATATGATAATTGTACAAGGACGAAAAACACAATTAACCCATATTACTTGTCTATAACAAGAGAAATTAATACTATTTATCTATAATAGTAATTTCAGTATTGTTAAGAAAGTAGTCAACAAAATAGAAATGGTAAAGTAACCCAAAGTTGTCTTCCAACGAACTCGGAATTGAATTCTAACTAATTAGTTCGTATGAAATTATACAAAAGGGGTTGGTCAAATAATAAAAGTAACAAGAGAAATAAACTTGGTGAAAGATAAAAAGATATAAAAATAATGTTAAAGAAAACAGATTGCTTCCACAGCTTTTTCAAAATAGATTCATCATTGATTTTCTGAATATTATTGCTCAATTAATTATTGTTGTAGATTTGCAAATTATTCAATATAAAGTCTCAATTAATTTGTCGGCGTTCTCATTTTTAACAAAGGTACAGTCTCAATCAAAAGTGAAAACTTTTAGACTATCCACAATGAATTCAATCAAAATACAGTTTCAATCAAATTTTACTATGTCTAGTTATGTTTATTGTTTTATCTTCTCACCAAATAAAAAGCTTAATTAGTCAAAATAAAGTCTTGACTAAATGTTGCTATAGTAATTACCTTTAACCAAAGTAAAATCTCAATTATTGGTAAACACTTATTTAATCACATGAAAGTTTCTAAATAAAATCAAAGTAAAGTCTTAATTAAATTTAAAAGTACATGGACTCATATGATCAACATACATATAGATTTAAAATCATTACTTGCTATTTGATTCAAGAAACAAAAAATAGAGATAAAGTAAAACCTCAAAAATAATAAAAAGAACAAAAAATTATTTCATTCTAACATCAGAATCCATAATAAATTACATAATAAATTACAGTGGAACCAACCCTTGAAACCTAACACTTCATGGAATAAAAATAAAATAGAAATAAGGAAAGAGAGAGTGCAAAGAGAAAACAAAATTAGGCCCCTAAATTCCGAAATTTCAGACTTGTATTTTCTGCTTTTCCTTGGTCTCTTTAAATAGGACTTGAGTTGAATTTTTCTATTGCTAAAATCTCTCAAATATCTTTTAAAATAAAGATAAAAATAAATATTATTTATCTCATGCTAAACATCACTGATTTCATTTGGATAGAAATTTGAACCAAATAAATTGATTAGATTATTGAGATGATTCAATCTAATAAATACTTTCAAATAAATGAAACAAGAATGATAATAATATTTTAATTTTAATATAATAATATATTATTAAAATATAATTTAGTCTTTTACGATACAACTTAAGATTTATACATTAAATTACAAAGTTCGATTAACATTATTTTCCATTCCAAGTCATCCCCTCCGGTAATAATTAGGATAAATATACACGTAACATATTCAATTATACTGAAGTTGTTTTAAATTTATAATTTCTTTTAGGTTAAAATATCTTTTTGTTTAATTTTTTATCAAGTTTTGTCAAATAAATCTTAATTTTGTTTTTATATTCAAATAATTCACTTCGTGGTTTTTTTAATTTTAAATGTCCACATATCAATCCAGTGTATCACATGACAAAGTCAATGTTTTATATTCAATTTAATCCCTATATTTATTATTTTTGTTCTATTTAGTCCCAATTTTTATTAACATGAACCACTAATATATTAAAATTTACATCATTATAACTTTGACATAAAAATTAAATTTGGTCACATTCAATAAAGATAAACTTGGTTAATTTTAAATAAAATTGAAACTAAATTGAACAAAAATAACAAATATAGAATCAAATTGAATATAAAATATTGAGTTGACACATGATACACTACTAAATTCACACATGAATACATTAAAAAATTAAAAAATCAAAAAAATCATGACAAAAAAAAAGTAATTAAAACCTAATTGAACACAAACAAAACTAAAAATTATTTCATAAAATTTCATAAAAAAATAATACCAAAAAGATATTTTAACCTTTCTTTTATTATATACTACGATAAAATTGTCAACTTTCACTTGGCACGCAAATGATGTAAATTATACGTGATTGTGACCGAAAAGTTATTCTCTTTGATCAAAGATTGTTATCATTCTTTTGCAGCTAACATTAATATTTGTATTCAAACCATATAGGAAAAGCCTTCTATTAAATTACTTTGGTTTTTCCACGAGAAAAAACTGTAATTACACTTTGGAAATAAACATCATAAATGAAGTTGAACATAAATAAATATCATGAAATGAAATTGGTACACGGCTACACAGGCAGCTGGAAAGTACTCACAGCATCATTTGCCTTGGGAATTTTGACGACTAAGATTTCAAAACAAAAATATAACAAAACTCATGAAGGTAACATTGGTACAAAAGCCTAGTGAATACTCAAAGGTAACCCTACTACGCAGTTTCTTTCTTCTTCTTGGGCATTCTATATCCTCCAACAACACAGGCATGGTCCCTCTCAAATGGCTCAAGGGTCACTTGCTCGAATGGTTTGAATTGATCTGCCTTCAACTTGTTCACTTCGCTTTCAAACACTGCCTCCGCAGGTACTGTAGAGTCTATGCAGTTAGCCTAAACATACACAAGATAAATGTAAGTGAGAACAATTAATCTACACAATAAAAATTCCCCCTTTCTATGTTTAGGGTTTGAAGCCTGAAAGTCCCAAGTTTAAATTTTGGAAACACCCTAAAAGGGTAAATGCCGATTCTATCTATCCCTGAAGATACCTTGATTGAAATAACAAAATGACCTCCTGCTTTGAGATAATACGAAGCATTCAACCCCAAAATCCTAGCCTGCAATGCTCACCAAAAATTAATAAACAAATATTATTTGACTGTAAGTTTCAAACAAAAGTATTAGTTACTTGATTGTTTTCAGAAGCTTTATCTTCAAATGGAATACATTTCCAGCAAATATAGAACAGAATCGCCACACTAAAATCATATCACTAAACGCAAATGAAAACTGATATACGTAGGGAAAATGAAAGAAACAGGAAATTTAAAAAAAAAAAAATTGGTACTGAATAAGGAAAATGCAAACAAATGAATTCAGCAAAGCCGTTGTAGCTTAAAAAAAACTAGTAGTAAAAATATGAATGGAAACGACAGAAAACATATTGATGTGCATCAGAAACTCGGGTGTGCATCATCCATGCTGTCTTGAAGGGGAATCCGAGAAACTCATCATATGCACAGATTGTCTCGCAGATACTAATTGGACACAAACTTAATAATATAATATATATATATATATATATATATATATATATATATATTCAAATTAATTAAAAATGAAAAAATAATGGTACTAAGAATATAAAAAAATAGCGAACCAATATAAAAAAGAAAACATTGATTGGCATCAGAATCTCGGGCCTGCATCATCCAAGATGTCTTGAAGGGGAATCCGAGTAACTCATCATTTGCAAATAAAGTACCCAACAAACACAGAAGAAAAAAAACAAAAAATATCCAAATAGCAAACTGTACTATTTATTTACCAAGATAGCACAAGAATTCAATACCCGGAAAGCCAATTCTAGCTTGTCACCTCCTCACTCCAGAAAACTAGCAATAACGACATTTTAGTTTCTAGGAAAACAAATTCTAACCTAGATTTCTAAAAGGGTAAATGAACAAGTGATGAATCAAAATAAAACAAACAATAATATGCCACTGCTGATATTAAAACATCAATGTCTTGACATACTAGTACCTATATGCTGTAAATAAGACGATGGAGAGAAATTAAACACACCTGATCAGGCTGAGCAACATCAGAAAAAATG
The DNA here is from genome assembly GCF_037176805.1 of Vigna unguiculata. Taxonomy (NCBI): domain Eukaryota; kingdom Viridiplantae; phylum Streptophyta; class Magnoliopsida; order Fabales; family Fabaceae; genus Vigna; species Vigna unguiculata. The sequence continues at coordinate 25,888,265 of NC_140800.1, read as the reverse complement.
ACATCAACCATTCCAACCAACATTCGGTATTTAGCAGGATGTCTAGCATCTTCAATAATGGGTATAACATTAGTACGTTTTTTTGCCATGTTGACCAAATCACGACCACTTCTATGAGAAAACTCTACTGCATAGACAACACCTGACTACATACAAGAACAACACAGCCCAAGTAAGCTATTACACTCCACAGATCCGATGTTATACATTTCTATAATATACTTACAGGGCCAACAACGTCAGACACGTGAGAAACAGTTGTCCCAGAAGCAGCTCCTAAGTAAAGGACTCTGGCTCCAGGTTTCTTCATGAACCAAATTCAAAATTAATTAAAAATACATAAAAAGCATATTTGAAGTACACCTAAACAGAGCAAGCTTGCTGCCAAGACAAACTTACAATCCAGATGTTGTCAACTCCACCAAGGATAGCAGCAGCCAACTTTGAACGAAAAGGATTCCAAATTCTATATTCGTCTTTTGAACCATCTTCATTCTGCAAAATAAAGTTATTACTTCATACATAACCTATGTAACCTTAATCTACTCAACGGATGAACAGGAAAAGCACCTGGACAGTAATCCTTTTCTCATTGTAAACAGCTTCGCCAGGAACAAGATTCTTAGTTACAAGTGCGTCTTCTTTACCCTTGGCAATGAAAATTCCTTCATGTCTATGCGGCTGAACTACGACTTTGCTCCCACCCTTCATTCCACCTCTGCCACCGCCACGGCCACCACCCCTGCCGCCTCCACGGCCACCACCACCTCTGCCTCCACCTCTGGCTTTGAAGGGCGTACCCCTGTCTCCACCTCTTCCCCCACCACCTCTTCCTCTTCCCCTGTCACCCCTACCACCCCTGAATCCACCACCAGAACCACCACGACCTGCAGAAATTCAAACAGTTGTCAGGAAAAAGAAAGGCATTACCATTACATTCTTCTACTAATAAAAGAAATCATCGAAACACAAGAAAATGGGCGAGCAAAACACAATCTCCAGCATAGAACATGGTGTCATCAAGTGCTAAAGCGAAATGCGTAAAATGATACAGGCATAACAGAAAAGTTACCTCTGGGAGGAGCCATCTTAGAGAGAGCAGAGAGTGTAAACGGCTACAAAGTGCTATGCAAAGCAACAAAACAAAATTGGTTTTGAGGAGGACTTTTATAACTAGGGTTTAAGAAGTAGGGTTTTCATTTTACACAGGAAATAAATAAAAAATATATTCCTTTATCTACTGCTCTAACCCTAGCGCATCACTTCCGCTCCACTAAGCCTGGCCGGCCCATTTTTCATACTCATCTGGGCTTAGTTGGGAACACTAATTTCATTGTTTTTAGACTATTGCTTCCTGCATCTCCTTCAAATTTCAACCTGCACCCATCAAATATATGAAATCTCAAAAGTAACCTTATGGGTATTTTAATCTAAATGTGCTTCTTCTTCTTCTCCAACTCACCCACTTCTCCAACCACGGAGCTTGCCACAAATAAATCCATCTTCGTGGGTATTGCCTGAACCCGTCCCCGTTTTGACGGAGAATTCTCGCATTGATTGGGTATGAGTATAGGAAATCCCGATTTTTTCAATTGGGTATGGGGATGTACATATCCCCGTCATAATACCCGTCCCCGTTTAAATTATTAAAATATTCCCAATTAATTAAATAACCATATATATATTATTTTTTATTTCTTCTAATTATTTTTTATTTCTTCTAATTATTTGGTTTGTCATGAAATTTATTTGCATTTCAAAATATATTTTTCATCTTATCATAACATTTATGTAATTATGTTAAAAAGATGTATGTCAATTAAAAAATTTTATGTCTCACATTTGAATATTTCTATTATTTTTTAATATTTTTATTTAATGTATATTTTTTTTACATAAGAATGTTTAATACTCTCAATTTAAGTATTTAATAGCACAAACTTTTCGTTTACTAGGTAATATAAAAAAAATCATTTACTTATTATTCTTATTATTAGTTTTTGTTTCATTTGAAGAACTCTTTTGTTTCATTGGAACAATTTTTGTTATTTCTCAACAAATAAGTATATATGTTGATATTTGATAAGTTTTCTTAGATCTCTAAGATATTTTTCAACTTATCATACCCTTAATTATACATTTGTTTTCCTTTTGTGTGATTTCTTTCAATAGTCTCTCAAATTGTTTGTAAACATTTGTTAATTTTTTTATATTTTTATTTCTTGTTTATTTTTATTATGTAGAATATTATTTCGATATATTTTATCTACTTATTTTTTATTTTCTAACTCATTATCAATCATACTGTAATTTTTTCACTATAATTGTATAAATAAATTTTATTTACTACAATATAAAAAATTTATGTAATTGTCATGAATATTTTTTTATCACCATCCAACATAATTGAAATTCAAAAGATACATGATTTATGTTAAAATTATATTATTATGATTATTATTTGTTCTTTGTATCATTTTGATCAAGTAATGTATTATAACTTTTATTAGTGTATGAAAAAAAGATTCATTAGAATTTAAAAGATTGAAGTAAACAAACATTTAAAATATATTTTAATTTGAATATTTATTTTCCTTTTATACTTTTTAAAAAATATTTTTTAATTTTATCAACTAGGTTTCATTAATGTTTGCAAATTTAATAAATGTGTTGGTTCTCATGAAATTTTATTTGGTATTATAATCTAAAATGTAAACAATTATAATTTATTTTAAACTTTTATTATGATTATTATTTGTTCTTTGTATCACTTTGATCAAATGATGTATTATAACTTTTATTAGTGTATAACAAAGAGATTCATTAGAATTTAAAAGATTGAAGTAAACAAACATTTAAAATATATTTTAATTTGAATATTTGTTTTTATTTTATATTTTTTTTAAAATATTTTTAAATCTTATCAACTATGTTTCATTAATATTTGCAAATTTAATAATTGTTTTGGTTTTCATGAAATTTTATTTGGTATTATAATATAAAATGTAAATAATTATAATTTATTTTAATTTTTTATTATGATTATTATTTGTTCTTTGTATCATTTTGATCAAATGATGTATTATAACTTTTATTAGTGTGTAAAAAAGAGATTTATTAGAATTTAAAAGATTGAAGTAAACAAACATTTAAAATATATTTTAATTTGAATATTTGTTTTTCTTTTATATTTTTTAAAAAATATTTTTAAATTTTATCAATTATGTTTCATTAATATTTGCAAATTTAATAATTATTTTGGTTCTCATGAAATTTTATTTGGTATTATAATATAAAATGTAAACAATTATAATTTATTTTAAAGTATTTGATATGAAGAAACAATCATCCTTCTAATATTGAATATTTGATAATATTATATTTCCTTTATCATAATTTTTATTATTATTTTATGAAAATTAATTAAAATTAATATTGAAGTAGTAATAAAATGTGTATGAGTATGCGTACGAGATTATAACCGGTGGGGATGGAGATGGGACAAAAGTTTGATACCCGTTAGGTCTGAGTATAGGAATGATGATGAATTTTTTTTATCGAGATGAGTATGGGATAGCGAAACCCGTGTCCACCCGTCCCGTTGACATCCCTAGCCACAACTGCTTCTATTGTGAGTAAATACACTCCCACCAGCTGTCCAAAAAAAAAATTACATTCTCACCATATATGTTTTTAGTTTTTTCAATCATTAGACTATTATTTCCTTTACATATAGGAAAAATGATATTTCGATTATTAACTTTTTTACGACTTCTCTTACTATCTGATTTGGCATTTTAGTTACACAAAAATAATATAGCAACAGCAGTCTTACGAAATTACGTACTAAGGCATTGAACGAAAAATGTATCAAATCTTTTTGTCCTTTTTGGTTATGTTGTTGTAGTAATATGAGAACAAATCAGATACAGTAACTCGTAATCATATCAAATAAAGAGAAAAACTGAATCCGTATTTAATAATTTTGTATGAAAAAATTTGATGCTATTTATTTGATAACATTTTAAAAAAAAATATTGATTAAAAAATGCAATAAACATTTCAAAAAAAAAAATATATATATATATAGAGAGAGAGGAGAGTGTCACGGCTCTCCCAAAGATTTTTAATTTTTTTTTTAAATTATATATATATATATATATATATATATATATATATATATTTTAAATTTTTATAAAAAATTAAATTATAGGTAGTATATTTTATAAATGGATGAAAATTAAATTGTTTGTTTCTATTTCTTTTATAAAACACAGTTAATGTTAATAGATAATAAAACATAAAATTAAATATATATATATATATAAAGAATAAAATTATTTATGTTTAGTTAATCTTTTGGTCGCTATTTTTATTCAAAAATGTCAAGTTAGTTCTCAATTTTTTTTTAGTCTTAATTTGGTCCCGACTTTTGAAAAAAGATGCAATTTGGTTATTCTTGTTAAATTTATTGAAGCAGATCAAGAAGTTTCATCAAGATTGACAGTGGGATTATGTTAATTATACCAACAAAAACAACCATTTTTATTTACAACTTCAATTTTAATGAAAAAATATTGATTCGTTTCAAGAAATAAATTTAATGAAAATGACAAAATTGTATCAGTTCTTCAAAATTCAGAACCAAATTGAAACTACAAAAAATTGGAGGACCAACTTAACATTTTTAAACTAAAACAATAACAAAAGAGTAATTAAATCAAATATTTATTAAGATATTTTTTATGACCTTTCTTGTTGTCTTGTTTGTTTTACACAAATTGCACTCATATCTCCCTCTCATGTTTTTTTTTGAAGAAAAAAATGAAGTTATGTATAAACTTATTATTTTTTTTCTTTCATTTCTCATTTGTCCTATTTCTTTTTTAAAGAAAAAATAAAAATTCTCTTTTATCTTACTTGATAATGAAATATTAATTTAATATTTAACATTATTTTTTTATCTCATAAGCCTTTGGTATATTATTTTTTATGAATATAGAAGAAAAAAAATAATGTATTATGTGTTTTTTTCATAATAATTAAATTCACACTATTAATTATTATTATATACTGTCAACATCCAATTTCGTTCGCCTTAATAAATATAATAGAATAAATAATAATAATAATATATTTAGAAAAAAGAAATAAACAAATAAAAAATAAGTAAGATTTTCTTTCGAATATTTTTCTTTTTCTAAATAATAATAATATAATAATAATAATAAATAAAAAGGAAAAATTGTTTTAATCTTTTATGTGTTTTCTTTTGATGCATTGTGTTTATTTTATCCCAAAATATTCTATCCACTCATACCACATTTTCTTGTAACTAACAACAGTCCAAAATTTTATATTCCCACCCCACTCTATGCTTTGCTCCAAATCAAGAAGTTAATGATGAGATTCTAATAATTAGAAGCAAAATCTGTTCTAATATTTAGAATCGTTTTTTCCGAGGATATTTGATTTTTGTGCTCTAATTTTTATGACACCTTTATTTTAGATAAAGAAAGTAGTAGTAATATGATTCTAAGCAATATCTATTTTACTAATTAGAATTAATTTTCCTAATCACTTTTGTTTTTGTGCTCTGTTTTGATCCCATCCTTGCCTTTTAAAATTCGTTATAATCAAGACCGACTTTATTATGAAATTACATTAGATTTATAATTTTATGTATATAAACCCATCAAGAAAAAGAATAAAGAACGATTATGGAGACCTTTCTCTTACCCTAAGCACACAATTTATTTTAACCCTCACATATAAAAAACTGACTCAACTTCGATCATCACCTCCACATGCTTCTTGGTGTTCCAACGCAACTATTTGTCTGCTCAAATAGGCATGCAAATCCAATCTTCTGTTCTGGTTCACAAAAATTAATTGTTGTTGTCTTATGCAGTCTATGTTGAGAATTGGTTATGATTTTGGTTGAATTTCTTCTTGGTGTGGAAAAAACATTATTGTCATGCATTTTGGGGTTCATTAGTTTTTCTAATTAATGCTTGTTGCACTAGGCTGCGAACGTTGTTGCATGAATAAGTGAGAGATCTCATGTTTTAAACATTCTATGTTTGCGTGAGTCCCATTTTTTAATACATTTTGGTTGGCCCATGATGTGGTTATAAGTTATAATATATATTTGTTTTGCACATGAAATCATAAGGTTGATCATGTGCCATCTTTTTTATATATTAGGTATTATTTTTAACTTTTTATTTAACCTTTTACAAATAATAAAATAATATGTTTAATCCTAAAAGTTATTTCCTAATCTTTTATTTATTTATTTCCTAATGCTTTTATAAATTATGGATATATAATAGTCACATTTTTTTTCTTTTTTGGGTATCCTATCTTATTTTGAAAGTTTTTTTAAAAAATAATAAATAAATAATTTAAGTACACTTTTAACTTTTACAAGGTATAAGTGCTCATGTGACTGCTCGCGTCATCTTAGTACTTAATACCTTCACTTTTCTATAAAATTAATAAAAAAATACAAAAATTTCAAATATTAAAAAAAAAAAGCGATATCAACGTCTTTGAACAAATTGTTTTCAAAAAGTTTTTCATAAAGAACTGTGTGACCTTGATTCTCCATTATGAACGGAGATACATAGGAGCAAGGAGTAATCCTTGTCGGGCCCAATTTTTTTTTTTTAATTTTCTCTTTTTTTTGTACTATTTTGGAAAATAAACATTTAAAGGTGATCACATCCATTTGTATTTTAATTAAAGCTATTGTCTTAGGATGAGCGTTGTAGGGTACTACCACCTTCTCTACATGCAACCAACTCCTGTAACCAAAATATGTTTTTGTAGACCTTACTCTTTTTTTTATGGTTTTCCATAGTTTCCTATAATAACTATGGTGGCGACTCCAAACCTCTTTTTTTAATATTTTATTTTTGGTTTGTCGTCTCATTGCGATTTTGGTTGCGACATATACAAACAATTTTTAAAACAAATTCATGATCATGAATAAAATTTTTCTGAGTTGGTTTTGAATAGATTTTTCAGGCAATTTTAAGTAATATAAATGTTTATGTTATTTCCGTAAGAATAAGACCTATTTTCTCCCATAAATTTTTCTGCAATATATTATATCCTGAAACATGTACCCATAAAACAATATTATAAGGTAAAATTAAGTAAACCTTTTTCAAGTCAAAATTAGCTTGTAGATAAATTAAAATAAACTTCTAGAGAAGTCAGAGGAAAATAATTAACTATTCAATTCCTATTTCAAAGGAAGACCTTAAATTTTTGTAATTTAAATTTAACATAATGTACATTTTGATTTTTTTTCTTCAGATTATTACATCTACAAGAGGATCAAGTAGAGGAACCAAAACGAATTAGTATAATGTATATTTATTTGTTTGGATATTTACATTGATATAAAATAAGAACTTTAATATTTTATATTTTCTTTTCTAGTTACATTTAGAGATTTATAACTTTCATAAAGATGAATATAGTTTAAATGAGATCTTTTTTTTTTTACTTTCACCTTTACACTATTTGTCTTTTTTCACATAAAATATTATTTGAATTTCTCACACATTTAGACCACGACATTTATTCGAAGGAGGAATCATCGTGAATCTCTTGATGTAGAACTCATAGTTGTAGATGATCATGTAGGTGAAGTTGATGTTGAAGTTGATGTTGTAGTTGATGTTGTCGTTGCAAATGAACCGATAGGGATTGGTGAGGGTCAAGAGGCTCAAGAAGGGTTTGTTGGAGGTTCATTAGATACCTTTTTGCTCAAGAACTACGTTGATCACGTGGCTTTGAAGATATGGGATGGGGAGTTTAGTAAATACAACTAAGTTTGATGTTATTTTGATGATAATTTTGCATTTTATATAGTATGATACATGCATTATGTGTAGGACCAAGGAGAATTGAAATTGGTATCTCATGGACGGAAGTTGAGTAAACTTGGTGTTCTTGATGGCTATATTGACGAGTATGTTTTGGTTTGTTTCCTTTATGCAAAATTAGTTATAAGATGACTTATAAGGAATTGTTATCGCATTTGTGGTGTTAGTTGGATGATGTTTTTGCATTACTTCATCTCCCTATTATGGGACAATTTTGTCTAGTTGTGACTTTGGAGTTTGCTGCTATTGTGTCAGTATTGGTGAACTTGTGGAAAGGTCAAATGCCATCTCAGAAATGAGGAAATGTCAAGGGGCACATGCTAGATTCAGCTAGTTGAGAGAGGTATATCAAAAGTTGTGCACTCTAGAATGTTGGGAATTCATTGCACAAGCCTTCTTGTTCATCTCGTGGGGTATCTATCTTTGCTAAATAGAGTTCCACTTTGGTCAATGTCTCCTACTTTAGGGATTTGACATCTTGTGGTGGGTATTCATGTGAAGTGGCTGCATTGACATATATGTATGAGCAACTTGGTAATGCATGCTTTTCCTAGGCAAAGCAATTTGGTGGTTATGCAACACTTTTATAGGTACTTTGTACATAAATTTCATTCATATTTAATTTAAAAGTTGTTGGTATGATATAATCTTGATTTTAAATCATTACAAAGTTGGATATATGAGCACTTCCTCAGGATGAAAATGATGAGAGGTTGTATAGTCATATGACAAGATGTTGCCTTAGGTTAGTCGTTATGTAATAAGGCAACAAATATGCCTAATCAGAGAAGTTAGGTGATAACTTCATTGTTTGACTTATGGTGGGTTCGTATGGAACCCATACGAGGTGCATCACATCACTCGTCTATTTCAGTCAATATCATTGTTCTCTATATTCATTAGGTTGGGTGGTTATGTGCATCGTCATTTGTCAAAGAGGGTGCTGCAACAATATGGATATCAGCAGACCATTCTGAGATCTGCTAATATAGTTGATGTTTATGATTTAGGTGTCATAGATGCACATTGGTTTTGATTAAAGAGATAATCACATTTCCTTGTGCTAGTTATACTTGGGTGCAAATTAAACTTGTATTTTATATACTTACCACCTCATTCACATCCTAATATGATGAAGGATTGACCCCAACCAAGGATGGAGGCACATGCTTAAGAAGACTAAGCATGTTTAAAAGGAAGTTCACTAATCCTTCATCCCTTTCATTTGTGTTGTTATTTTTTATTTCCTAAGTTGACTTAGTTGAATCAACTTTAGTTGACTTGTTGACCTTTGACTAGGTTTGACTTGTTGATTATAGTTGACTTGACTTAAGCCAACATGCTAATCTATGTTTATTTGCTTTGTAGGTTAATTAGGAGTAAAAAAACAATGCTAGGTGGCGCATGTTGATTGGGGAGCATAAATGATATGGAGGAGAGAGTAAAGTAAAGGCATAAAGCATAAAGAAAAAGGCATAAAGCAAGTGTACCTATGTACCTTTGGTCTCCTTTGTTTTTACCACACTATGGCCACTTTTTAGAGACATGAGACACATTCTTGGTCTCCTTTTGTGCTAGAACGAAATTAGCCTTGCACACACCATAGTTAGCTCTTTTGTCTCTCATTTTTGTAACCTTATTTGACCTAGTTTCTAGAAGCTAGGGTTAGGTTTTTGTAGAGACATCCTTAGGTATCTTTTATTTGCATAGAGGACCCTAAACTCTTCTATATAAGGGGTGCTCCTAGACATGTAAAAGGGTTGAACATTTTGAAGTAAAAACACTCTTGTGTCTCAACCATTTGTGAGAGTTTCCTCCCTAGGGAGTGAATACTTTTAAGCCTTATCTTGCATAGCAAGTGGCGGCACACATCCACTCATCTTCAAGGTTGCCATGGCTTTTAGCCTAGCCTTGTAGTGGCGTGCTTCTCACATTTTTTCCATTTCTTTCCTTTCCATTTTCTGTTTTCTTCTTCCTTTAATTGTTCTTGGTTTTCTATGGTTTATGTGCTTTCCATTTCCTTTTCATTTTGAATCAATCCATCATCTTCTTCTCTTGAGCTTTGTGAAAGGAACCTTCACATCTAGATAGCTTGCTATCTTAATATCCAGTGGGGATTTCACTTAGCTTTCTTAATCAACTCACACCATATTCAATAATCTTAAAAAGGAACAACATAATCCTTCATCATAATAACACAAATGTCTTTTGTCCACAATGTCCATTTTCTTTGTCAAATCTTAAAATGACAACAACAAAATAAAGACCAAAAGTTATACATTGCACCCACTCAAGTAGGTCTCCCGCGTACCAAAAATCTCATAAGTGGTAAACGATCTAGTGTAATCTCCTCTCATTAGTTCATCTCCACTCATAAACAATTCACATTCTTTCAATACAAGTTTTGATCAACTTCATTTGATACCCTACTCCAATAATAACATTCCATTTGTGGCATAAAAAATCCAACACCCAAAAAGTTAAAAAGAAAACATTCTTAAAATAAAAAATTCAATTATGCATAATTTCCACTACATAACTATGCAAGAAAAATAAATCATTCTGAAACCGCAAATCTAGACAACATTTACCAGGTTAGGTGTTTCACCATAGAGGATATTCTTTTATAATGAAGATTTCGCAATACATTTTCATTTTCTGGATGGCCCAACCCAGAATGTATTTATGGATCCAAAAATATATTACAAATTCTTTATTTTGGAAAAAAATTATTATATTATAGAATACCTAATTTGGACAATGTATTTCATAATTCCCTTTTCGATACACCGTCTCTACTGCATAATATACAATTCATAAGTCATTTTTCAGATCTGGAATCAGAATGAGTAATTCAAAAAGCATCATTCTATTCTGGAATGGGTACTCTGAAAATCATCATTCTATTATGGAGTATAAAATCCAGAATGTTATTTCGGATCCAAAAATAACTTTTAAATTGTATGTTCCCTATCCAGTAATATGTTTCACATCTTTCATTGCGAAAAAATGACAAAACCCTAAATAAACCTCTAAGCCCACCACCGAAACAATCATAATACAACAAAACTAAAGCAAACACCATACTTTTACACAACGGTGTCAACAATGAACACCTTGCAACTCCCTTTGTGAATGGTGAAGCTTCTAAACCTTCAAAGCTCATATAGTCAACGAAGATATTGATAAAGATGGAGGAGGGAAAAAACATGCATAAGAGAGAAGGTTGAGTGGGAAGAACAACAACTAGTTGGATGATATTAACTTGAAAGGATAGAATGGACATTTAAAAGGTTATGGAGTGTAGGGAGAAAAAATGGGTGGAGGAGTAAGAGCCCTTTAGTATTAGTGTTGGGGGCTTCTCCCTACACCCCCAAAACGTTTCTTCAGTACCCCTAACAATCAGACATTATTACCATTATATCCTTACCTAACTCGGTTGTTGGGGGTAATTAATAAGAGTTACCGCGATGAGTGTTTGAACTTTAAGACTGCACCTCCAAAATTTGTTAACTTTAACAATGCACCTCCAAACTTCTTCTTCCCGTTGATACTCCTCCTGGACCTCCAATTTTTTCTTCTGTTCCATTGTGCTATGTGCTATGAATAGCACGTTTATTCTCTGAAACATTGCTCATGAACGTAGTTCTGTTATATTCCATCTGTGGTCCGAAGCTGTAGTCCTTGAACCTCTCATTGTCTGGTCTCTCCTCCAACATCTTTGTTCTCTTTTCCAACATTGTGGTCCCCTCCCATCTTTCTGTTTGACACAAAAATGTTAGTGTTGCATTTATATTCCATTGTTATTTCATTGTTATTTTGAATGGTTGATAAATATGGTTGTTGTTGGTTGATAAATATGGTTCTCTGAAAATGTTCAAAATGGATGTCGACATCTGGTTCTATTTCTTCAACTGCGGATGTTGACATTTGGTTCATATTTTTCCTAGTTGTGGTTTTGAGTTCATGCACTACGAATGTCGACATCCGATTTACGTATATGAGTTGCGGATGTCGACTTCCGTTTCAAGTTGTTTGTTTTCTGGTTGGGGGCTTGTTTCAAATTTGAAGCAATACGAATGTTGACATCCGATTTACACGGATGAGTTGCGAATGTCGATATCCGTTAGTTGTGAATGTTTTTTAAACAAGTTTTATTTAATTTTGTGATGTTGTAGCATTTGATAAACCAAGTTAAGTTTTGATATACTTAAGATAAAATTTTAATAATGATTATATTTTTTTAATGTAATGAATCATGATTTTGTAAAAAAAAAATTAGAAAAGTTATGAATTACGAACCGGATGTGGACATCCGTTTTAGTAATGAAAACGAATCTCAATTTGGATGTCCACACCAACAAGGAATAATTTTTTTTATTCATATCATTGGCGACATCCGTAAGACATGTTTACGACTTGGTTGTGCAATAATGAATTTTTTTCCCATTCAAAATGGATCTCAATTTCTTTTCATTGAAATAATTTTAGAAAAGTTTATACATTATATATTATTTTAAATATATAAACATTTATTTACTAATATATATTTTTTATTTCCTATATTATATAACTGCATAATTATTTTTTGCATTATTATTTGTGAAATTGCTATTAACAAAACGGATGTGAACATTTGGTGTGTAAAAATTGTAAGCGAGATGTCCACATCAACAAGTCATGTTTCAAACACTCTTCTTTTATTTTTTGATGCACCCGTCACATAACTACAATAAAGTGGTTATTTTTTTCTTTAAGATAAAGTTTTAATCATGACTATATTTTTATAATTTAATTAATTATTAGTTTTTTAAAAGAAATTTAAGAAAAGTGTTTAAATACCTGAAACGGATGTGGACATCCGGTATAATGTTGGAAACAAATGTCAATTTGAAAATCGGATGTCCACATTCGTAAGTCATTACAAGATTTTTCTCATTTAAATAATTTATTTTCCTTTCGATTTTTAATATTTTAAATATAAAAATATTTGTTTATTAATTTAGTTTTTTATTTTGTATATACATATGTAATTATGTAGTTATAAGTAAATAATTTTATTTTTCACATTATTATACTTAAAATGGATAACTAGAAACGGATATGGACATCCGATATAGTGTTGGAAACGAATGTCAATTTGAAAACCGGATGTTCACATCCGCAAGTCATTACAATTTTTTTCATTTAAATAATTTATTTTTCTTTTGATATTTAATATTTTATATATAAAATATTTGTTTATTAATTTAGTTTTTTATGTTGTATATACATATGTAATTATAAGTAAATATTTTTTTTTACATTATTATACTTAAAATTGATAACTAGAAGCGGATGTGGACATTTGGTACAGTGTTGGAGGTACTTGGTAATATTCCTGCACCCTCGCATCATACCCTTTCATCCTAAAATATAGTAGCCTTCATCCTTTAATGGGTTTTTGATAAAGCAATCATTTTTGCCACTACATTTGGAAAACAGCTAGTTTCCATGGAATGGTTGGTAAGTTTTCATATCAACACCATTTGTGCTTTTGGTGTTCCAAAGCACCAATCTCGTTTTCTTCCTTCATCAACGCTGCATCTGAGGAGTAATTGAGTGTGTGGAATTGGAATTGGGGTTGAGGAGAAGAAAAAGAGGAAGCAGTGTTTCATTATGGTTGCATCTTTTGGGGGCTCCAAAGTGGGCCATTTTGAGAACATACTCCGCAACGCTTGAACTGGATGTCGACATTCGGTTTGGCCAAATTTAGAGAAAAAAAATGACATCCGTAAACAACACAAAACAAAACGAAATAAATGTCAACATCTGCTGTTGAAGCACCTGAATCGAATGTCGACATCTAGTTTGGCCAATTTCAGCGAAAAAAAGTGACATTCGTAAACAACACAAAACAAAACAAAATGGATGTTGACATCCGCTATTGAAGCGTCTAAACTGGATGTCGACATCCGATTTGACCAATTTTAGAGAAAAATAAAAAGTGACATCCATAAAGACAAAAAAAAAAAAACGAAACGGATGTCGACATCCGTTGTTGAAGCCTCTAAACCGGATGTCGACATTCAGTTGGACCAGTTTTAGCGAAAAAATTAAATTAACGAAAGTGGTAGTCGCAGTTTACAATAACATATTCAAACATTTACAATTAACAAATTAATAAAGAATTTAACTAACCATATGATTAATTAGGGGAAGAATGACTTAACTGCTTGAAAAAAGGTGAAATACACAAATGGTGGAGAAGGTGAAGCACACAAATGGTGGAGAAGAGGACTGCGAATCTCGAGTTGGAAACTACAGTTGGGTGAATAGAAGAGAAGGGTCTAGGTCAACTGAGATTCAAAATATTGCGGGTGCAGAAGGTGGAGGTGGACTACTGCTAGAGAGAGAGAGAGAAAAGTTACTCTTTAATGTCTATTTTTACTACAAGGGCAAAACATAAATTAAAAATTTATTTGGGGTACTGAAGAAACGTTTAGGGGTGCAGGAAGAAGCCCCATTAGTGTTTCTTTCAAGGCCTTCAAATCATGACATATTTTTGGTCAATAATGCTTTCAACGTAAGGTTCTCTTATATTTCTTTTAGCACTTCCATAATTTCTTTTCTATACCTTCAAAAAAGTCTAAATTATCTATAGGTTAGAAACATTTTAAGTTACATAATTTAATATTTTATTCTGTATTGTGCAATATAAAACTTAAAAATGTATTACAGATTGCAAAATCTAGAAATGTAATATAAATTATATAATTCATAATATATTTTTGGATCGAGGAATTTGAAATACATTTTTGAGTTTCTGGTTTCACAATCCAAAATAGATTTATGGATTATGCTATACAAAATATTTCCAACATAATTCATAAATTGTATATAATCCAAAATAGATTTATGGATTATTATGCTATACAAAATATTTCCAAAATAATTCATAAATTGTACTATCTGAAAATGTAGTACGGAGAAAATATTATAGATTATACAATTTATAACATATTTTAGAATATATAATACAATATATGTTTCCAAATTGCATAATCTAAAAATTCATTTTTGATTAAACGACTCCACAATGTACATTCTGGATAAAGTAATTCAAAATTTGATACATGAGTTTGTGATTATATAATTTGCATTATATTACTGAATTACGAGATCTGAAATTTCTTAATTATAAAATAAAAAAATCTGGAAATGTATTTTGAATTTGAAAACATTGTAGAATGTATAATCTGGAATATGTTTAATATTTCGAATACTTCCATTCCATAGAGGTGCAAAAAGAAGGTTTAAGGGTGAAAAAGTAATTACGTAGGTCTTACTGGGCCATATAATTGACCATCTGCTAAATTTTAATTTTGAACTGCAGATGAGTTTCAAAGTTAACGGAGAAAAATGAGTTTTAAAACTCTAGTTTCCTATTTTGGTGACCTAACAGCATTGTAATTATGATAGTGTTAGCTAGATTCGATGCATGTTATTTTCTTTTTTCGGTAAATTTGTCAGATTCAATGTTCGTAACATAACATGTAATGAATTTCAACGCCTTTTAATTCAAACATTTGACATCACACTCACTAGTTAAATCATAATTTGTTAAGGTTCATTTAACCAAATTTTTTCCGTGTTCCCATTTTATTTGACCCGTGTAACTTTTAATATTGTATGTTAATTTGACGTCAAGCATGGATTTGTTTATAATTAGTTCCCAAATCAAACACAGTATCACAGTATAATCACATTTTAAAATTGTTGACCGAACCCCTTTCAAAATATAATCATTTGAAGATTTACTATTTACTCACACTTGTTTAAAACGAGATTTCGTCACTACACAATTTTTGGAATAAAGAAAACTACTAAAGGATTCATAAACTTTTTTCTGTTTATTTTCCGATTTCATTATAGGTGTTTTCTTGCTATAAAATAGATCATATAAGGATACTAAATGTTCTATAAGCAACCCTGATTAAAAAGCTTCAAACACAAATAACGTGTGCCTCATCAACACTGTGACTGCCAATTTTTTTCGCTGCAGGTATGCTTGGATAATTCTTTTAATAAATATTTAAAAATAACAGCTTTTATATAAGCTAAAAATATTTTATTTTATGTAAGTTAAAACGTATCTTTGAAAAAACAATAATTTTTTTAAAATTAATTTATTCACATGTTAATTTTTTTTTCTCATCTGAATATGGTTATTGTATCCTAAAAAATCGTATATCTCTACTATGCAGTACTCCCTTTTCTTTTCATCTTTGTTTCTTGAGGGAATATGATTAATGAATGAAATAAATATATTATTTAATAAAAAAATCCTGTTGATATTTTGGATTGATATTAATAAACCATAAATAAATTAATTAATTGTACTTTACATGAACTGATACGATAGATTTTTTTATTTATAAGTAAAGAAAAATATTTATTAATCCATTGCCATAAATACCGATATATATATATATATATATATATATATATATATATATATATATATATATATATATATATATATATATATATATATATATATATATATATATATATATATAGATAGATAGATAGATAGATAAATAAAGAGATAAATAGAGAGATAGATATAGATATAAACAAACAGTTTAATAATTCTTCCAAAGAATAATTCGTTATACTTATGACAAATTAAACAAAGTTAAAACTCATTTAAAGAGTACATTTACTTATCATGTCTTGAAGATGCCATGATGTTGAGGATGAGGAGTTAATATGATTTTATTTTATTTTTTAATTTATATTGTATGTTTTAATTAAGATGTTAAATAGTTATATAAAAAGATAAAAAGCCATAAGAAAGGGATTCATTTATATTGTCATAGTGACAAATAAAAATGCATATAGTAGATAGTAGAAAGGAAAGGTAGTATTAATGGAAGTTAATTACTAGTGAATCAAATACTACTTAATGAAAATTAATGTGGAATTTGAAAGACTTACACAATTTAGCCTATAAAATGACATACTTGTAATGTAATGGAAGAGATATGAATTCTGAAAATAAATAAATAAAGAGTTTTCTTTTTGTGAGAAATTATTGACTTTTAAGTTATACAAATCTATATTTGGTCTTATTAGGGTAACATGTTGATCAAATTCATGCTTTATCACCCACTTTCTCATCTTATTTTGAATGTGCATGACTCAATCTGGGTAATAGTGGACAGGTTGACAAAGTGTGCTCATTTCCTTTCTATTAATCAGAAGTGGTCATTGGACAGATTGACCGAGTTATATGTGCGGGAAGTGGTCAGGTTGCACGGTGTGCCTGCTAGTATAGTGTCAGATAGAGACCCGAGATTCACATCTCGCTTTTGGTAGTCTCTACAGGCAACATTGGGGACTCAGTTGAGGATGAGTTCTGCATACCATCCGCAGATTGATGGGCAGTCAGAGCGTATCATTCAGTCCTTGGAGGATCTCTTGAGGGCTTGTGTGCTGGATCATATGGGTAGTTGGAGTGAGATGCTTCCATTAGTGGAGTTCACATACAACAATAGCTATCACACCAGCATCGGTATGGCCCCATATGAGGCGTTGTATGGGCGGCGGTGTAGGACGCCGTTGTGTTGGAATCAAGATGGGGAATCGTTGGTGTTGGGTCCCGAGTTTCTACAGCAGACTTCTGAGAAGGTCAGGGGGATTCAGGAGAGAATGAGGGCCACACAGAGTAGACAGAAGTTATATGCCGATAAGAGGAGGCGACCTCTAGAATTTGAAGCTGGGGATCATGTATTCCTCAAAGTGACCCTGACGGTAGGTATTGGGAGGGCCATCAAATCAAGGAAGTTAACTCCAAGGTTTGTTGGGCCTTATCAGATCTTAAGGAGCATTGGCACTGCAGCTTATGAGATTGCTCTGCCACCACACCTGGCAAATCTGCATAATGTGTTTCACGTTTCCCAGTTGAGGAAATACATTGCAGATCCATTGCACGTTCTGGAGTCAGATGATATTCAGATTCGGGAGGATTTGACGGTGAGCATTAGACCAGTGTGAATTCTAGACTCTCAAGTGAAACATCTGCGAGGAAAGGAAATCAGGACCGTGAAAGTGCTGTGGGATGAGACTACTCAAGAAATGACCTGGGAGATGGAGGATCGCATGAGGCAGTCCTATCCGCACTTATTTCCTGGTAAGTCTTATGTTCGAGGACAAAAATCTTTAAAGGTGAGGGTAATGTAAGAACCGGGAAAATTAAATAGTTATTTAATTAATTATTTAATTAGGACGGGTAATAGGAACATTTAAAGCAATTAATGTGAGGAACTATGACGTGGAAAAGTACTAGTTCAAGTGGTTGAGAGTACTTTATTGTGTGTGAGGACTTGGGTTTGAGTCCTATTTGTGCCACTTGGATGTTATTTAAATTATGCGTTTTTGTGTATTTATATATTGAATGCGTGGTGTGATGATAAATTCCTAAAATTGTAGGAGTTATCATGAAATCAAGATTGGTTGAATGGTTTGGCATTGGTTTGGTATATGCATGAGTGTGGGTTCAAACCTTGTTGAGAACTAAATAGTTTCTTTTTGTTAAATTTTCTTTTGAGCATGAATATGAAAGGGTTGGGAAACCTAGCAGATATTGGAGAGGCAATGTAGGGGGTTGAAAAATAATGGGTCATAACCATTGAATAGCCTTAATCATATTTTTATTTAATAAAAATTCGTTTTAGTAAATTAAGGAATAGTTAGGGCACATTAAGCTTGTGAGAGAAGAGAGAAGGAGAGGAAAAATCAGTCTGCAAAAGGTGCAAACAGTTCTGAGAGTGAGGAGGGACAATTCTGGTGCGTGAAAGAGGCCAGGGAGAGAAGAGTTGGAGTGGTTCTTTTAGCAAAGGGAAAAAGGTGTGCAAGGAGAGTGGGAATCTCAAGTTGGAGCGCGAATTTCAGGTTAGGGGAGTTGCTTACTGTGTTTTTAATTCGTGATCGATTAGTTATGTAATGTCTTGTATAAATGCATGAGTTCCTTCTCTTTCTGACGCTGTTTCCACGAAAATTCTGGGTTCTCGCCCAGAAACCGCCTGGCGGGCATGAAGGTGCCGCCAGGCGGCACATCAGTGTGACCCAAATTCTGGGTTCTGCCATGGGGCGCCTGGCTGTGAGTTGTAATCCGCCAGGCGGATCCTGAGGTTTGACGTTGTTTTGATGTTTCGATGAATTTCAGAAATAGGTTGATGTCCCATTTTGTATTAGTTTTAATTATATGATTGTCTCTGATTGAATCTTGATGCTTTTGTGAAATTTCTGGGAATCTGCCCAGAAACCGCTTGGCGGGCATGCATGTGCCACCAGGCAACACGTCAGTGTTGGCCAGCTCTGGGCGATCTTGCTTGAGTTGCTTGGCGGTGGGTGGTATCCCGCCAGGCGGTTCATGATGTTTGTGGTTGTTAGTGTTGTTTTCTTGGATTTTCTACGCGTGTGGGTTTCTGTCGGGATGATTAACTGATTGGGGTTATCTAATTATATGTGGATGTTTTTTTGTTAAGAACGATCATAGCTTCGATTATGGGTATAACCCTTAAGGTTATTTACGTAAGGGTAGAATTCAGATTCAGGATATGTTTCGTTGGTGATGTAACCTTGTATTGGTATGGTGTTCAGGATGGGATTAGTATCATAAATTTTAATATGATTGGTTAATAGATTACTGGAATAAAGAGGAGTGTGATTGGAATGGGGGTGTAAGCAGAAATTGGTGCAGAGCGGCATGAACCTGATATGCCGCCTGGCGGCTCCGCGTTGGCCGCCAGGCGGTGACGAGTGGCAGACCCCAAATCGGGTACTGTGTGGTGAGTATCTACGAGAGAGGGATAGCGAGAGCTCTGGTAAATTGCAGAGTTTGGTGCAGTGGGACGAGGGAAATTATGAGTAGGTGGTTGAGAGGAAAGGGAACTTAAGTGAAAGAAAAATGAGAAGGATGGGAAGGGAATTACGCTATATATGATGTATGAAATGAGAGAAGTGGAATTGAAATGTATTGATATCCATTAGAGATTTGAGAACGTAGTTGATTGGCATAGAATATCAACATAGGTGAGTCCCTATTTTGTTATGAGACTTAGACAATAGATATTGGGGTTAATTTCCATCTTTGATTGGAGTACGTCTAAATGGGATGAATTGAGTTATTATGTTTTTGGATTGAAGTTTGGGAATTAATAGAATTGAATAAGATTTGGATAGGAAGTGATGTAAAGTTCTGGTAATGGTGAGTGTGAGAGGCCTTTGGTAGTGATCAAGGTATGAGAAAGACCTAATAGGGTGCCAAAAAAACCAATAGTTCAGAACTTCTGGTGTGGCGCCTGGCGGCCTATTGGTACCGCCAGGCGATAGGATCAGTAATAAGGGTCTCTGAAAATGCATAGCGCCTGGCGGCAGGGGTGTGCTCCGCCAGGTGGTGATTGAAATACAGTAGCGCTGGAAGAGCGCTGGCGCCTGGCGGTGGGCAGTTACCGCCAGGCGGTCTGAGCCTGTTTCGCCAGGCGGTGCTGACTAATGCGCCAGGCGGCTGTGCATCAGGTTACGAGTGGTGTGTGTTGTTCTTTTACTGACAATGATGTTTTGCTTGCATCGGGAGATGCTGTGCCATGAGCGGGTATGTTCATATCCAGTTACTCTCACGTGGGGATACGAGCGAGGTAGGTTCGTATGTTCCGTGCTCACGGTGAGAGATGCCACGTGCGGGGAGGTACGGGGCTGGTAGATCACATGTGTTGGACTACGGGTGGGCAGGTCCGTAGAGCAGGACTACGAGCGGGGAGGTTCTAAGAGTAGGACTACGAGCGGGGAGGTTCGTAGACGCAGGACCACGAGCGGGCAGGTTCGTGTGAGCATCATGTTCCCGAGTCCAAGGCTAACCATTTGTGTGATTTGAAGGCTATAAAGCCTTGGGGTTAAGGTCTTGGCCAAGAACTAT
Organism: Vigna unguiculata; assembly: GCF_037176805.1. NCBI lineage: Eukaryota > Viridiplantae > Streptophyta > Magnoliopsida > Fabales > Fabaceae > Vigna > Vigna unguiculata. The sequence continues at coordinate 25,867,400 of NC_140800.1, read as the reverse complement.
GTATAATGAATAAGATGGGTGTATGCTTTATTTTGCATGTTGTATATCTGTTATTTTATTTTCTTAGCTCACCCTTTCTGTTTGTGTATGGCGATGATCGTGTGATTCGTTACACGGGAGTAGATGTTGAAACAGGTGGAGCTGAGAATGTCCAGCCGACGGAGTGTGGGCTAGTTATGGGGATTAGAGCTAGGGATTTTCTCTTGTGTATTTACTATGTTTTATTATGTACATAAATTTTGGAAACTTGTAACAGTTTAATGTTTATGTTATGAGTTTCAGCGCGTTCTTTTAATGAAATTAAATTCTCCCGCGTTGGGATTATTATTCAGATGACTTTAGATTTAATTTATTTCTTTCATTTATTTATTTTTAAGTAATATTCCTTAAGGATGTTACACATAGGTTTCTACACAAAATTATTGCAAATCTAACTTAATTTCTAGAAAACTTATAAAATAGCAAAAGACTCTAAATCCAAAAGATCATATGCTAATATTGAAACCTTGAAAAGGTATAATCTAATGCAATTGGAATCAACCAAAAAAATTGTAGGGCACATCACAAAGTCTTAACTCTTTTTACATACATCACAAAGTTGATAAGTGTGATAGTTACTTATTTTTCATGCATTGATGTTCTTTCCATGAAAACATTTACGATTTAAACGTTTTCTTTCAAGATAAAAGTGACTACCCTTTTGTTGGATTATTTTGTAAAGAAATGGAAGTTTGAAGAAGATCTAAGGACGCCTTTCCATAACCCTCTCGCATAGCCAACAAATCTTTCACTTAGCAAGAAAAATTCCCTTTTCTCCTATGACTCCCATCCCTCCCACTGAGAAGATCAAACACTCACCAGGGAGTAGATTGTTTGCCAAGTGAGTAGATAAAGTTTATTCTAACATAAAAGCAACATTTTGCCATCAAGAGGTTAGGCTTGCCCAATAAGAGGACACTTTTTAGAAGTTTTTTTAAAAGTTGAGTTATGAACAAAAATAAAGAGTTTTTAGGGAGGGAAAAAGAAAAAGAAACCAATGACGACCAGAGGTGCAAGTAGAGCTCAAAAACACTATCATCTTCATTCTTACCACACCTTTTTTTATTTGTTGTGCTCCACATTTGTAGGATTAGCTAACTACCCTTTCCATTGGGGTTGGATGTAATGCATCTCAACTTGATGTAGATTTCTCTTTGCAATATATATTTCATTCATGACTCAAGTTCTTTCCCTATGTTTCATGTGCATGATTGATAATCTATGTTATTTTGTAATCTAAACATTGAAAAATGCTTTAGACCTTAGATAAGGATTGAACAACTTAGAGGTTTGATTTTATACATAAAATATATCTCTTATTCATTCTAAACATCTATTCTTAATGCAAATCTTGCACTAACAACGTTAACTATGTGCCACAAGCTAATTGTATTACTAATGGAAATGACCTAATTGCAACAAATTTCCCAAAATAAGGACCTAATTGAGACAAATGAAAAAAAGGAGACTTACTTGAGATTTCCCTACGAAAATGGGGACCAATGGAATGATTTAACCTAATTATTAAGATGATCCATAAGAGCTTTAATTGGCTTTCAACTCTGAAAGTCAACATTTTAAGAGTAGATGCAGAGTTATTAGGGTGGATAAATTAAGTATTGAAACTAAAAAATCTTTCAAACTTCCACACTCTTTCTTTTCCTTTTTGTTAAAAACTCCCATGAAAGTTCATTCAATATGGTAAAAAATATGGAGGCCTATTATTAAGAAGTTTGAGAAGAGATTGACAATTTGGAAATGTCAACAGTTATCTTTAATGGGGATGTTATGCCTTACCAACCTAATCTTACCATTTTTATCTCAATTTTTTTATGTCAATCTACAATATCCCTATTGGTGTAGCTAAGGAAATTAAGAGCATCAAAACATGATTCCTATGGTCAACTAAAGGGGGAGAGAGGAACATAACATGGATTAGGTGGAAGGATGTATGTTGTCCCAAAAATCACAAGGCTAAGAATGAAATATTTTACGTTATTTAATGAAGTTGCATGTTATTTGGGCTTAGTACAAGTTCCAACAATTATATTCATTGTAGGGCAAAGTAATGGAGACTAAGTATGATAGTTGGAAAGATCTATAAAAGAGAGTGCATTAAAACAAGTGAAAATTATTAAAGTGGAGGGATATCAAGAAAGTGTACGGTTAAGGTGGTTGATGCAAATGGTTTTTGAATGTGTGAGATGGAATACAAGGGATCAAAGCAACATAAAGTTTGACATCATAAATGGGAAGCAAATTTGTGTTCCAATAATGCCTACTTGAGGTTACTCCTGAGTTTTAAACAAAACAAATTACATTTTGAATTTTTTTGGTATCATGGATTCAAAATAAATGGGAATGGAACCTAACATGGAGAAGGATGTGATTTATTAGGGAAATGGCTATGATTAGTACTCTTAAGGGTGGGTTGGAAAATATACAATTGAAGAGGAATGAAATAAAGAAGTAGAATGTGTACAAAGAAGCTAGAGGATAGTAAAGTTTGGTGTCCACATAAAGCTTTACATGACATTACATACAAAACACATAAATAGGATATTTGGGTGTAACTATGAAAACTTCCATTCTAAGGTTATCACTCATCCAAAGGAAGTTGAATGTATTGTCACCCAATGATGTCAATTTATCTATTTGCTTGGATGTAGATGAAATCATGGCACACACTTTTCTTAGTTGTCATAAGATAGATGTAGTGTGGAAACCATGTTATGCTTGGTCAAATAAAGTGTCTTCTTTTTCTAATAATGTGAATGAAAAAAACAGAAATTTGGTATGTCATATGGTGTTTAACTTTTTTGGTTTGTATGGTGTAAAAGGAATAAGATAATATTAAAAAATGAAGGATTTTTTGGAAAATGTATTGATACAAATTATTTATACAAATTGGCATTGGAGACTAGTTCCTTTTTCTAATATCGAGCAAGTACCCAAGATTATGTTTGAATGCATATTGAAGACGTTAAGGTATATGAAAAATTTTAGTTTAAGCTTTGGTAGCTAGTCATAAATTATGATAGAAGGAAAATACTTGAATCAAGGTTTCCAGCTAAGTTGTTGTATGTGGTGTTGTATGATCTATTTAGTGTAATGCTTATACTTTTGTATAATAATGTTGAATGGTAATTCCTATTAATCTTCCATGATGTGGTTGTAGAATATTATAATAAATAGGTCTAGAGGTCAATTGATGTTAATGAGGTGGTAATAGTTGCAATAGGAAGTAGTTGTGGTTAAATATCAACTTAGTTGCAATAGACTATATTTTGCTTATGTAATGCAAGGAGTAAGTTTTAGGAGGATTAAAATGCATTATCTAGCTTATGGGAATTGTGGGGCAAATTAACATTTGTGTTAACTTATTGGAAAAGTGTGGATTACTTATGTTTCAACATCCTAACAAGCTCTCTTATGATTCCACTGAAAGCTTCTATTGCAAAAGTGACAAGGAATGATGTTAGTGAATTCTCTTGTCTCAATGACTAGTGCAAAAATCACTTTTTCTAACCACTTTTTATACCGATTATAATCCACCAGTTATAATAAATGACACGATGACTGAACTATAAATAAGATAACACTTTCTATAGTGGTTGTACTTTTAAACGGTATAGAAAATGGGTGTAGTGACATTTTTGTAATAAAGAAGAAAATTTTCTATATCGGTGTTAGTTATAACCGATGTAGAAAGTGAGCACGGTGACATTTTGTAACTGTAAGACCTGATAAAAATAAGTAGTTAATTAAATAATTATTTAATAAATGCGGGTAGTAGGAACCTTTAAGGCATTTAATTCAAAGTGTGGAAAAGTACTAGCTCAAATGGTTGAGAGTACTTAATTGTATGAAAGGACTTGGGTTCGAGTCCTATGTATGTTACTTTAACTTGTGCATTATTTTAATGATATATTTGAATTTGAGTCGTGATAATGTAATCCTAAAATTATAAGAATGATCACGAAACATGTATTGGTTGAATTAGTTGTGCACTTGTTTTATGATTGAGTGGTTGTGTGTTCAATCCTTGCTAAGAACGAATTAAACATTCTTTTGCCAAATTTTCTTTTGGCATGGATGAGAAGGGTCAGAAAACCCTAGCTATTAGAGGGAGTAACCAGAAGGCCTGGAAAACCATTAAGTTAATGAGGATTAATGGTTAATAAACCTTACCATTCATTATTTTCGTTTTTTTAATTAAAGTAATTAAAATAGAAGTAAAGAAGAGAGAAGAAGAGGAAAATAGGCTGGAAAGGTGCAGAGAGTGTTGGTAAGAAGTTCTGGTTTGTGAAGAAAACAAGGAATATGAGATTTTGGTGGTTCTTATAGGCAAAGGGAAGAAGGTGTGGAAAGGAAGAGTAAGGATTTCGTTTTGAGCACAAATTGTCCAGGTTAGGGGAGTTCCTTGCATGTAGATATATAATCTGTGATTATTTCGAGTACACTGTATGAATTTGATGCCTTTGCATGAGTAAAATCCCTTTGTTTACGTTGTATTCTTAGGTTTCTGGGCTTTTCCCAGAAACCGCCTGGCAGCCCAACCCCTGCCGCCAGGTGACTCATCATATTCTTGACTGTGCTCATGTTTCTGAGATGAACCGCCTGGCGGCGATGAATATCCGCCAGGCAGCGTGGCGCTGTCCGTGGTTCTGTCTGTGTATTGGTTGGTGCAGAAGTCATTGCGACTTTTGAATGTTTTATTTGGGAAATAGTATTGTGTGTTGATTGTTATAACATGTATATGTAATTGGGGTATGATAGTGCTTGGAGGAAATCAGGTATGATTACCAATGAGTAAAATCTTGATTGTTGGAAGGGAAAAGGGATGAATTGATCTTTATAGACCATTGAGTATATGGCGCGTAAAGAATAATGCTAGGTGAGTGGTTTGACAAATTTTATGCGAATTGGTGTGATTGGGTGTAATTGGGTCATGTACCAAATTAGGAGAAGTTGCGGATTCCTAACAGGTGCAGAATTCTGGGTTGGTGTTCAGATACTAATGCACCCCCTGGCGGCACCCTGCTTGCCGCCAGGCGAAAACTAGTTTAGAGGTGGATTTGTGTCATTAAATGGTTAGGTGTGAAAGAGGTTATTGGAATGAATTGGACAAGAGAAATGGATCAACGAGAAGAGTTACTATATAGGAATTCATGGTGATGAAGGCAATTGGGAAGATAGTATGGTGTGCTAAGGTGGAAGAGGTTGTGAATGAGTATGGACTGACTTGGTGGTTTAAGATGTGGATTCAAGGAGAAAGGGATTCAGGGTGAGTAAATGAGAGAAGTTTGGAAAATTTAGGTGCCTTTAGTGTGAGGAATGGTTTTGGTAATTGAGTGAAAGGTTTTGTTACCATTGTAGGTGATAGATTACTAAGGACTCGACATGAAGAAATGAGAGTATGTTATTGCCTAGAAGTTAGTTTAAAAGTGTAGGGTTATTTGTTGGGTGCTAAAAACCAGTAGAATTGCGCTACTAATATAGCGCCTAGCGGCTCGGGTGTGTGCGCCAGGCGGTGAGGGCAGCAAGAAGGTCCCTGCAACGAGTGGCGCCTGGCGGCAGGGTGGATCTCGCCAGGATGAAGACCTTAGAATAGTGGTTAGAATGGAGCCTAGCGCTTGGCGGTGAGGAAGTTCCGCTAGGCGGTCTGTGCAGGTTTCGCCTGGCGGCGCTTAGGTTGTGCAGTTGATAATGCTGCAGATAGTGGCTTGTGTGGGTTGCTTTTATGCAGTGATGTGATACTTGGATCAAGGGATGTCGTACCATGAGCGGGTAGGTTCATGGATGGTGGTGAACATGTGATGATATGAGTGGGGAGGTTCGTAGAGGCAGGACCACGAGCGGGCAAGTTCGTGTGAGCATCATAAATCCTAAGTCCAAGGCTAACTACCTGTGTGTTATGAAGGCTGAAAAGTTTTGGGTATTAAGGTCTTGGCCAAGAACTAACTAAGATTAATCAGATGGGTGAATTGTTTTATTATGTTAATTGACATGTTATTTGATTTATTTTATGAGCTCACCCTTTTTGTGTGTGTTTGGCGATGATCATGTATTCTTTACATGGGAGCAGATGATGCTACAGGTGATGCTGCTGACGCTTGAGACGAAGAGAGGGGCTAGCTTGGGATGTCGGGCTAGGGATTTTTATTATGTTTTATTTTACTTTTGTATTGGATTTTTTGGGAATTGTAATAATTTTATTACTACTATTTCATAGTTTTGGCGCGTTGAATAATAGTTTAAATTTTCCCGCGTTTTGGGAATAATAAATTACGACTTTTGAATTTCTATTCTTCTTTATTTATTTTATTTAAGTAATTTCCTTAGGGATGTTACAGTAACAAAGTAGACAACTTTCTATATCAGTTCTAGTAATAATCGGTATAGAAAGTAGTTTCTTTCTTTTTTATTTGTAAGCACACGAATAGAGGATTCTCAAAGCGTTCTCTCTCGTTTAAGGTTTCTTCTTCTCCATCCTTCACCTATGTGTGAGCCTCCCAAGCGAAACACCCATGTCCATTATCATTGTTCATCTTCTCCAGGCCAAGGTTGTCGTTATTGCAACACCCATAGTTGAGACCACCTCCCGATGATATCATTGGTGCAACCAACGGAACGCCGACGACGAAAACTCTTCGTGAGATCACTTTTCCTTGCGAGTCACATGTGTTATCTTTATTTATTTTATGAAATTAATTATTTACCCAAAAAAGTAGTGACGATGACAAAGTAACGACAAGAAGGGAAGAGTCACATAAGAAATAATAACGTGTTCGAAATCTCACGTTTTGCATTCACTCAAATTTTGTGTCAAAATCATGGAAAATGTAAAATCTCTCTGGACTCATGTTTTTTTGTAGTGGTCCTTTCTATATTTATGTTGTTGTTCTTGAAAGTTGCAATCTGTGAACCCAAAACCCTTATTCCTTATTAAAATAAAAGATAAAGAAGAAATGGTAACACTTGTGCTTGGACGTGAGTGATGGGAATGAGATGGAGAAAAATGGAGGGGAAGATGCATATGTGTGAAATACTTTTTGCATCGATTTTGGGCTTAATTGATATAAAAAGTGACATTTTCTATACCAAATACGGAACCGAAAACTTTCTATACCGCCTATATCTATATCGATTTTAGAACTAGTATAGAAAGCCTTTTTTTAACTAGTAGAAGAATTCCTTCCTGCACTAGTGAATCCCATTTATATCCCAAACCATATTGTTAGTCTTTTTTTATCCACAATAGATGTGTGATGTGAATTTACGAATTGTCTAATCCAATTGATTCACCATTCATTAAGTCCCAACTTACACACATATAGAACATAAAGGCCTAACAGGAAAATTTACAAGCCTTTTCATAATCAAACTAGTATACTAACCTGTGCATACCCACGAGACTTATTTGTTTTATTTTGATATTAAAATAATAAAAGAGTGAAAATATTATGTAATGAAATATTATGAAAATTAAGTTATATTGTTGTAAATGTTGTTATTAAAGTAATTAGTAAATATAAGTGATGCAATAATAATTTCAATTTTAAATATGATAATAGAATTGATATTACAATATAATAAAGTTAATTGATTTCACGAAATAATTATAATAGCCTATGATCCGTGTGAACATTTTTTTTAGTTTTATTTTTAAAATTTTTTTAGAATAATAATATAATTGTTATTATATTTATTTAACCATTAAAAATACTAATAACAATATCGATATAAATTATAAATTATAAAAATTTTAAAGGATTAAAACTCTATTTAGCAAAAGTATTTAGTATAACAATGTTTTCTATAATTAAAAAAAAAAGCACACTTATAATAATAACGCCATTATGAATAGTAATAAAACTAATAATGATACCAATAATAATAATATTCATGCTATAAATATTAATATTAATGCTAACACTAAGGCTAATGTCAACTATAATAATCTATAATTATATATACAGATATATTAACAACAAAACAAATAAAAGTGACAAGTAATTGATACGATCCCTAGTAAATTAATTTAAGATATGTGTCTAACAACAACAACAACAACAACAACAACAACAACAACAACAACAACAACAACAACAACAACAACAACAACAACAACAACAACAACAACAACAACAACAACAACAACAACAACAACAACAACAACAACAACAACAACAACAACAACAACAACAACAACAACAACAACAACAACAACAACAACAACAACAACAACAACAACAACAACAACAACAACAACAACAACAACAACAACAACAACAACAACAACAACAACAACAACAACAACAACAACAACAACAACAACAACAACAACAACAACAACAACAACAACAACAACAACAACAACAACAACAACAACAACAACAACAACAACAACAACAACAACAACAACAACAACAACAACAACAACAACAACAACAACAACAACAACAACAACAACAACAACAACAACAACAACAACAACAACAACAACAACAACAACAACAACAACAACAACAACAACAACAACAACAACAACAACAACAACAACAACAACAACAACAACAACAACAACAACAACAACAACAACAACAACAACAACAACAACAACAACAACAACAACAACAACAACAACAACAACAACAACAACAACAACAACAACAACAACAACAACAACAACAACAACAACAACAACAACAACAACAACAACAACAACAACAACAACAACAACAACAACAACAACAACAACAACAACAACAACAACAACAACAACAACAACAACAACAACAACAACAACAACAACAACAACAACAACAACAACAACAACAACAACAACAACAATAATAGTAATAACTGTTATAATAATTATAGTTCTAATTAATAATAATAATAGTAGTAATAATAACAATAATAATAGTCATATAATAATAGTAATAATTGTAGTTAATAATAATAATAATAATACTTGTAGTAATATTGATCATAATAATTATAATTGATAACAACAATTATAGTTAATAATAATAATTATTATTATTATTATTATAATTAGAGCTAATAATAATAATAACAATAATTAGAGTTATAATTGATAATAATAACAATAATATAAAAATAAAATAATAAATATCATGAAAAATAAGTTATACTGTGGTAAATGTTATTATTAATGAAATGAAGTTGTAAATTAAGTTTTAAATATAATAAATAAAATTAATATCACAATATGACACAGTTAATTGATTTTACAAAATAATTATAATAGTATATGATACGCATATTTTTTTATTTATTTTAAATTTGTTTAGAATAATAATATTATTTTTATTATATTTATTTAACCATTAAAAATATTAATAATAATATTAATATAAATTATAAATTATAAAATTTTTAAAAGATTAAAAATCTATTTAATAAAAGTATTTAGCATAATAACATATTTTATAATTAAAAAAAGAATTTATACTAATAACATCACTATGAATAATAATAATAATAATAATAATAATAATAATAATAATAATAATAATAATAATAATAATATTAATAATAATAATAATAATAATAATAATAATAATAATGATACTAATAATAACAAACAAATGATAATAACAATAATTTTTATGTTATAAATATTAATGTCAATGCAAATATCAAGGCTAATGTTGACATACTAATAATCTATAATTATATATATATATATATATATATATATATATATATATATATATATATATATATATATCAGTCACAAAATAATTAAGAATGACAACTAATTGAAATATGATCTCATAGTAAATAAAATTAAGATGTGTGTCTTGTAACGTCTCAATTAATAAATAAACTTACTTAAATGACACGTCACACAATATAATATTATGAGCAAAAATTTGGATTATAGAATCACTCCTTAAAGATATCCAAGAATTCATAAAAGGAAATCCTGAGGCACACCACGATACCAATACAAGACAGGGTACAAAATCCAACAGCGATCAACCTTGAATCCTTACTAAATTATATAGATGGGGCACCACCATGAACTCTCACTAACAGGGGTCATGAAATTACGTCCCAATCAACTGAGGCGTCACCATGAGATCTCACCTAGAGATTCATGGAATTACGTCCTAACCCAATGAGGTACCGCCACGAAACTATCGTGGAATTACATCCTAACCAAACCAACAACATGTTCCATCAACCAATATACAAGTATCGCTCATACCAATTCCATGTCACTTTAGGGCCAACCATCCCACACATGTCTCATGCTAAAACCATACAAAAACTCATGAATCTAGCCCATTATATCAGAGATCTCATACATTTTCATATACTTCATACTTAAAATAGGGTAATCCAAGCCAAGCATACAATTAACAACCAAAAGCATGGAAAGAACAGTCATCAAGCAAAACCCCACACCAGTCTCGCTCAAGCTAAGGACCCTTGCTCAAGCGAAAGGGATCTTTCGCTCAAGCTATAGGTTCTCGCTTAGGCAAGAGAACCCTGCAAGACTCACGAGTTCTCGCTTAGGCGAGTCCTCCTCGCCTGAGCGAGGCCACCCCTCGCCCAAAGGTGAGGTTCCTCGACTGGGCTACAACTGCAGCGACGTGCCTCAAACCCTCACACGTTCTCGCTTAGGCAAGCCCCTCTCGCCTGAGCGAGATAGTACCTCGCTCAAAACGAGAGCTCTCCGCTTGAGCGACAGCTCGAGTGTGAGTCTGGGCCTATTTCTACAAGTCTCACATAAGCTAGGTAGGTTCGCTTGGGCAAAAACATCGGATCTCGCCACTGTTCTCCCTGCAACAACCATATATACATATCCAAATAATATAACCAAGCATCTCATGCATCCACAGTGGCACACAAGCTTAAGAACCATGGAACAATAGCAAAACAAGCAACACTCACATTATACAAATAAGTTTTAGCTTCCCTTACTTGGAAATAGCTAGAAGAGGCATCAACTCTAAACAGTGAAGCATAATAGTTGTAGGAACAAACTATTGAGTTGAAAGAAATAGCGGAATAGAACTGAGAAATGGGTTTACTATGAAACCTTAACTGGAAATACGAAGAGTGATTAACGAGAACAAGTATGAGTTGGGAAAATACTTACATGGAGTAGAAAAACGAGATTGAGTTATGTGACCAAGATTGGAGTTAACCCTAGCAGAGCCTCTGAAAAGAAAGGAGAGCGTATGAGAAGGGTTGTTTGCAAGTGAGAGCTGAATGAGGGCTCTTGGCTGCTTTAGGAGCCTTGGCACCTTATGGGCCAGCCTTTAGGCCCAACAGATTTGGGGCAGCCCTTAAACATAAGACATAAATAAAAGTGGGCCTTACATGTCTAACTATAATAGTAATAATAATATTATTATAATAATATTCCATAGTGATAATAATAATGATAATAATAATAATAACAATAGTAATAATAATAATAATAATAATAATAATAATAATAATAATAATAATCCACTAACTAAATATATAAAGAGATACACATTTTTTATGACCTTTTTTTTTGTTTTTACAATTTTATCCTCTTAATTATTATTTATTAAATTTAAATAATTATTCATCATAATAAATTATTTGCCAGTTTTATCATTCTACTAATTTTAGTAACTATTTTTTTTAAATTCAAAAAATACCAAGATATATAGATAAAATGAATAACAAAACAAATACAAAGAGCAAGTAATTGAAATATGATCTCGTAGTAAATAAAAGTAAAATATCTGTCTAACTATAATAATAATAATAATAATAATAATAATACCACTATAATAATATCGCGTAGTGATAAATAACCATATTGTGTTCAAGAAATTCATCTTTCATCTTATTCCAAATTTTGTTTTGATAATCTTCATTGTAGAAAATGAAACATCAAGAGTTAAATAAAATGAATTAGACAATCAATTAAGTAAAATATCTTTAATTTGTTTGTTTTTGTCAAAGATTGACATAATTCAATAATGGACAACAAATCCTTCAAATTTGAATGGTATGATGGAATGAAATTTTAAACTATTCATATATTTATCAATATACCTATTTTTTTTTTAAGTTTAAAACAAAGAAATAATTTATCATAATCTAATAAAAATTGAGACATAATTACTAACAAAAATATATAATGGTAGCAATATTATATATTACAAATAAGAGTAATAACCTTACTACTAATAATGTTAATAATACTAATAGTAATAATATATAATAGTAACATATAATAATAATAATAATAATAATAATAATAATAATAATAATAATAATAACTATTATTATTATTATTATTATTATAATACTAATATTTGTTATAATTTTACTACTGTCACTATAAATAATATTTATAATAATAATATTATTAATAATTAGAAATACTAATACTTATAAAAATATTATAAATAATAATATTATAGTTGAAATCATAAATAAATGAAAAAATAAAAACAAATTGACTTTTGTAGGATTTGAACCTGGATCCTTTTGTATCAGTGTTTGAAAATGACGAAAAAAATAATTTGTATGACATGTGTCAATAAAAGTAAATGGGTAATGTAGTAATTTTGGTAGTATCTTCTTTTCTTAATATGTAATAGATGCTCTTAATTATTATATTTTAAATTTAAATAATTATTTATAACAAAAAAATTATTTTTCAGTTTTATTATTTTACTAATTTTAGTGACTATTTTTTGAAATTGAAATAATTGTTCAAATGGAAAGATAAATGAACAACAAAATAAATAAACATCTATAACAATATATAGAGAGGATTCTCTCTTTTGTGTCAACATTTCATAATACCAGTTTTATCCTTAATCATTTTATAAATAATTTACTTTTAACCGTTAGTTTAAAAATCTCTTTTGTCTTAAATCATTATTTTAAAATTTTGTTTGTACATATCTTATTTTTTTAATTTTACATTTAAAAAATATTTTAAAAGTTAATGATATATTTTTTATTGATCTTAACTTAAATTTCTTGAAAATTAAAAAATATGAACACACAAAAGCGACAACGCCCGTGTGTTCGCTAGTGACAAGTAATTGAAACAGGTTCCTACATAGTAAGTAAAAGTAAAATGTGTATCTAACAATAATAATAAAATCAATAATAATAATAATAATAATAATAACTATTATAATAATTATAGTTATTAATAATAATAATTATATAATATAATATAAATAATTATAATTAATAATAATGATAATAATATTTATAGTTGATAGTAATAATGATTATTAATTATAGTTGATAATAATAACCACGATCTTGACCAATAATTTTGGAGGAGCCAAAATAAGTTATAGTAAAAAATTTTAAACTCATCAATAACTTATTCGGAATAAAAATCTCTGGTTATTCCTTCTTGAATGTAAATAACCATATTGTGTTCAAGAAATTCATCTTTCATCTTATTCTGAATTTTGTTTTGATAATCTTCATTGTATACAATGAAACATCAAGAGTTAAATAAAATGAATTAGACAATCAATTAAGTAAAATATCTTTAATTTGTTTGTTTTTATCAAAGATTGACATAATTCAATAATGGTCGACAAATCTTTCAAATTTGAATGGGTATGAACATCAACAATGAAATGTTGGAATGAAATTTTAAACTAATCATATATTTATCAATATACCTATTTTTTTTAAGTTTAAAATAAAAAAATAATTTATCATAATCTAATAAAAATTGAGACATAATTACTAACAAAAATATATAATAGTAATAATATTATATATTACAAATAAGAGTAATAACTTTACTACTAATAATGTTAATAATACTAATAGTAATAATATATAATAGTAACATATAATAATAATAATAACAATTATTATTATTATAATAATACTAATATTTGTTATAATTTTACTACTGTCACTATAAATAATATTTATAATAATAATATTATTAATAATTAGAAATACTAATACTCATAAAAATATTACAAATAATAATATTATTTCTAATTAATAGTATAGTTGAAATCATAAATAAATGTAAAAATAAAAACAAATTGACTTTTGTAAGATTTGAACCTGGGTCCTTTTGTATCAGAGTTTTAAAATGACGAAAAACTAATTTTTATGTCACGTGTCAATAAAAGAAATGGACGATGTAGTAATTTTGGTAGTATCTTCTTTTCTTAATATGTAATAGAAGATTTGAACACTAGGTAGATGTTATGCAAATATCTAGCTTTATCAACACGTTCATTAGCAATTATAATGTAGGTAACATATTTCCCTCATCCATGAAAACATTCTCTCTTCTGTCAATTACCTTTGGCAATACTCATTTTATAATATTTAAAAGAACCTTTAAATTGATTTTGCTTATGCAACTAAACTGGATACTAGTTTACATTCACCTAAGCATTGTGAGTTATGCACATTTGGAATCAACTATAACCGTTTTATATTTTTTATCATTACAAGAAATTATGTATTTACCAACACAAAATTATCGATGCAATTGCATCAGTCCATACAACTTAAATTATTGAAAAATGTTAATAGTAGTATTATAGATGAAAATATATGTGAGAAAATTAAGCCTAATTCATATTTGCTATTTTCTTGTGATTTTTGGTTAGTAAATTAAGTGTCAAATGCAAAGAAAGATGTTTTGGGTCTTAAGATTTTTGTCTATAGTTATTCATCAATAATATTAATGGATGTTTACCATTGGTGATGATCTGCCAGTAATTGAAAAAAGTGAAATAAAGTTGCGCGAAATGGATTTCAATTCTGATGCGACTTTCGTTTTTCCTTTTCCCCTTTGTGTGTAGAAAATCCTTAACTAAATTTATCTTTTCTTGATGAAGGATTGACCACACAAGATATCATAGAAGTTCTTCAAAGAGAATCACAAGGAGCATGACTAGAGGAAAGACTTCTATTCCTTCCTCCTTGTGTTTATTTAGTATTGCCTTATGTTTAAATTCTCTAAAGTTGGCTTGGTTAGATCAACCTTAGTTGACTTGTTGACCTTGACTAGGTTTGACTAGTTGACCAAAGTTTGTCTTGTTTTCTTTGTAGGTTAAGCGTGGTTAGTGTAAGATGATCACTAATGGTGATGGATTAGAGCATTCCCACACGACAAAGCATCTTTGGACCACAAGGAATGGTGAAGAGAGAGAAAAAGCATAAAGCAACTTGTACCATGGAGGTACAAGTGGTCCATGGATGACTCCTAGCTCTCTTGGCCAAGAATCACCATTGAAGTGCACAAAAACACTCCATTCGTTATATCATGTTAACCTACCTTCTAGAATGTAGGGTTTTGTATTTGTTAAGTAGTACTTTTGGACTTATGTTTATTTTCTAGAGATAGTAAGACCCGAGAAAATTTAATCAATTAATTAAATAATTAATTAATAAATGCGGGTAGTAGGAGCCTTTATGACATTAAATGTTAACTTGTATGACATGGAATAATTCTAGTTCAAATGGTTGAGAGTTTTGGATTTCGCTAAGAAGACTCGGGTTCAGGTCCTATATATGCCAAAATTGTGTGTTATTTTAATTGTTCATTATTTTTTTAATATAATTGATCATGATGAGTGATAATAAAATCCTAGATTTACAGGAGTTATCACTAAACATGAATTGGTTGAATGATTATGCATTGGCTTGGTAATTGTATGGGTGTGTGTTCAAACCTTGATAGACACAAATTAAGCTTTCATTTTGCCAAAATTCTTTTTGGCATGAATTTGAAAGGCCAGAAGCCCTAGTTGTGGCAGAGGGGCTAGGAAGAGAGGTTTTACAGAGTAGCAAAGTTCTAATTGAGTGAGAATGAGAGCTGAACTGAGGAAGCACTAAGGAGACCATTATTGATCGAGGAAAAAGCTCAAGAACCATCAATTTTTAGCTAGGAATCTAGGTTAGGGGAGTTAGACCCTATGTTTTTTTTTTGTATTTCTCTTTTGCATCATTGTATGTATATTTGGATAATTTACACTATGCCAATATGCATAATTTCATGTTTGTGGAAAATTTCTAGAAACCGCCTAACGAGCCTTCAAAGCTGCCAGGCAATGCATGCTGATTTTAGTGTTTTCTGGGTTCCTGTGAGGAACCACTTGGCGACATGAATGGACTGTCAGGCGACATATCCCTTCTCACCTTATTTTCTGGATTTTTGTATGAAGGGCCTAGCAATGATGAATGGTGTGTGTTGTATACCTGTACTTGTGATTAATTGTTCTGTTGAGGAATTAGACAAAGAATGGTAAGGGAAGTGTTTTGGGGGTATTTGCATGTGTAGAGGAATTCTGGGTTTTACCCAGAATGGTATGCACCGCCTGGCGGCATGAGTCTTGCCGCCAGGCGCCAGCGCAATACAAATTGGTACTGCGTGGCTGTGAGGGGCATTGGGGGCTTGGGGTTTTGTTTTGATATTTTACTAATGAAGGTGGAGTAAGGAACCTTGAGCAGGGGATGAAGGAGTGGATAAAGTGTCTATCATCCAAAAGGGTGAATTTAAAGTCAGATTATGATTATGAGTATTAAGGTAGAAAAATGGTTGATATCAAGTACATGATACAAGGTTATATATGGATTGCCGAAGAGAGATTAGAGTATTGAGGTTCTTGCAAAGTGCTCAAGTGAAATTAGGATGCAATCCTTTTCTTAATTATTGGTGTTAATATGTGAATTGTAGGAGGGTGTTTGGTAGGACTATCACTAGCAAATCAGTGGTCTAGGAATGGAATTCAGAATTAACTAAGGGATTTTGGTGGCTAGAGTTAAAGTGTTGATAGGCTAAATTAAGATTTGATTTCAAAGTGAATAGGTTTGATATTGGAGAGGTAATAGTGCCTTATTACTAGGTGGGATTGGGAACATATTGAAATAGAATTACGTGTAAAATTGACTTGTTGGTGATTCAAGGGAGCCCTGCTGGAGTTATTGATAGAGTGAGACTTGGTTCTGCATTAAACAAAACATGTAAAACACATTTACTGGTGTGGAGCCTGGCAGTGGAACTTGACCGCCAAGCAATGGGTTCAAATCTAGGGAGCTATTTGGTACGTCTGGCGCTTAGCGGTGAGGTTCGTCCTGCCAGGCGATACTGATGAGTGCGTATTTGTGCCCTCATTCAGTGTTTAATTCTAGGTATTTAATTGAATTTGTGTGTTTAAAGATTGATTTAATTGGGATTTCCTATAATTAGGTTTATTGAGCATGAGATACAAAAACATGTTAAAAATAGCTTTTTAGTTGCATAAATGTTCTTTGGATATTTTGAGGTGTGTTAGTGCAACTGCAGCTAAGTTGAGCTCATGGAGGTGTGGAAATAAATTGATTAAAGCTTCATGACACCTTAAAGATAAATCCAAGAATAAGAAATTATTAAAAGCACAAAAATTCAAGCCAAGCATTGCATGAAGACGACAAGAAAAACTTGTAAAAGTGAAGAAGTTTGGCTAAACCAAGAAGAGAGGAACAAAAAAGTTGGAACTTGCGGTTTTCTTTATCTTTATGATAGAAGATAATTTGGGAAAAATATATCTTTAGATATTTTATTTGATATTTTTAAATAATTATCTTATTTAATTATATCATAAAATATTAAAAGATATTAACTACCAAATCTTTTTAAATATGACAAGATCTTCTGGAATCCTTTTAGATCCACAACAAACAAATATATCTTGAAGATATTGGATTATTTAGAAGATAATTTGAGGAGATTGCAAAGGGTTGATTTGGAAAATTAATACAAATATTAATTGGTGATAATTTATCATATATCTTTAAGTAATTAATTTATTTAATTATATTAGATATTGATATTATCAAACAACTATATTTGTCAAATACTCTATATCTTTCCAAATATTTTTAAATATTTATATTTATCTTTATTTTAAAAGATATTTGAGAGATTTTAGCAACAAAAAAGCCCAGTCCAATTCCTATATAAAGAGACCAAGGGAGAAGTAGAAAACAAGCTTAAAGCTTCATGACACCTTAAAGATAAATCCAAGAATAAGAAATTATTAAAAGCTATTTTTAACATGTTTTTGTATCTCATGCTCAATAAACCCAATTATAGGAAATCTCAATTAAATCAATCTTTAAACACACAAATTCAATTAAATACCCAGAATTAAACACTGAATGAGGGCAAAAATACGCACTCATCAGATACCTAGAGAGACAATGACTTTTGGGGAGCTTGTCGCCTGGCGGCAGATGTTGGGACGTAGCAAGTTTCCCGCACGTGTTCTACAAGTTATGGTTTGTAGGTGTGGCAACAAGTGCATCTTGAGGTATTCATCTAAAGACGTAGAGCATGAATAACATGGTAGTGACCATGTGATATGGAATCAAAGGATACAAGTTCCTTTGATATGCGTGTGTGCATATATTTGATCTTTACACACACACACACACACACACACATATATATATATATATATATATATATATATTGTTTAAATGATTGCTCATCCTATCTGTTATTATATATATATATATATATATATATATATATATATATATATATATATATATATATTGTTTAAATGTTTGCTCATCCTATCTGTTTGTGTTTGGCAATCATCGTGTATGCGTTACACGAGAGTAGAGGATGTTGTAGGTGGTTCTGGTGAGGCGTAGAGCTGGAGCGGGGATAGCATGGGAAAAAACTTTCTGGAGTTTTTATTATTATTATCTTTTATGGATTTTGTAAACCTTTATGTTACTAGACTTTGACATGATATTTGAGTTTTATAAATTGTGGATCTTGGATCATTTTTCTATGTAATAAATGTTTAATTTTTCTCGCATTTTTGAGAAATGAAGTTATAATAAATGAGGTTTTAATCATATTTCTTTATTTTATTATTTAAAATCGTAATATCCAATCGCGATCTAAAACTCTCTATATAAGGGGTGCTCTTTAGGTTGTAAAAGGGTTAATCATTTTGAGTTTATACACTAGTGCTTCAACCATACAAAATCGTGAGCTTCCTCCTAAGAGTGGAGTCTTCACCTTGGCCTTATCTTGCCTAGCAAGTGGTGACATCCATCACTCATCTAGGGTTGGTTAGCCATATGGCCCCCTTTGAGTGGCGTGCTTCACTTCCATCCTTACCTTCTTTTTTGCTTTCCATTTCTAGTTTGTTTCTCTTATTTCCATTCGATTTTACTATGTTCTTGTCCAATTTTTTGTTGTTACTTAAATCAATCCATTTCTCTCCTTCTCTTAAACCTCTAGAAGTGCACCTTCACATCTAGATAACTTGCTATCTTAATGTTTAGTGAAAATCTTCTCTAGGTTTTCTTAAAGAACTCATGACTATATTCAAAAATCCAAAATGAACCAACTCAATCCTTTATCATTTCCCCTTTTTCCTTTTTTTTTTCTAGAATTTTAGAAACCCTTTAAGAAAATTTTTCAAACTTTACTAGCATTGGTGAGTAAAGCAAGAAACCCTGAAAAAATTTGATAATTGAAATTGATTTTTCCTTGCACACAAATGGTGATGCAGTGGTAAAGGCGAGTTTATTCTTACTTCGTACATTAGTTTATTCTTAGTTCGTACATTGTAAGATTGGATTGTACATTTTATTTTGATGTTCTCTCTTATGTTTGGATTCATATGGTGTTGAAGGCGTATAATGATTATCGTGTTGATGAGGTGGGTGACACAACTGTAGAAGTTGATGTGGAGAACTTTGAGATGGACAGGTCAATGTAACATCCCTACAGGATATTACAGATATAACAAAATAAAACAAAATAATACGTCATCATCATTTATGTAAAAAACTCATTATATTAATAATGACTCATTTCCTAAAACACGGGGAACATAAAAACTTCATTAAAACCACCAATAAGTCCATACATACAAAAATGTGAGTTTAGTCAAGTAGGCCATGGGCCTTTACATCATATGTTAAAATAGAGTGACAAAAACATAAACATAAAAATCCCCATATTCAGCCCCTCTCCGCAGCTAAGCCTCACCAACTCCACCTGCATCATCACCTGTTCACGTGTACTGCGTACATGATCATCGCCAAACACAAGCAGATAGGGTGACCTAATAGTTAAAACATACAAAATATATATCACATATACATATACATGTTAACCAGTGCAAATAGTATAACAACAACACATTTCTTCTTTATACTGCATGGCCACAACCATATCAAGTGTCTTTTCTCTTTCCACAGAATCTTGCTCTATTTCCCTCACATGGCCACCACCATGTGCACCGATGCACTTAATAGAAGTCACGTTACCTGCCCTCCACATGGCCACCACCATGCGTACTAAGTACATCAAGAAACCTCGCTTGGGTTCTTCTCATGGCCACAACCATGTAAGCAGTGTTCTATATCTTCTAATGAGTATCTCCAGGTGCCTTGCTGCCACACCTATGGGCCACAACCGATAGAGCACGTGCGAAAACCATGCTACGGATCACACACCGTAACGCCAGGTGGAGTTCCCAAATACGAACATAGTCTGTAATGTCCCAGGACTACCAAACTCGTCAGCAACCACTGAGGAGGGCAATCCATCTGGACCCATCCGTACTGGCCACAACCAGCACACTCACACCGGCACACTCGCCAACCCGAGCTACAACTCAAGGTCCCTCGTGTTCATCCGCTATCCCGAGCCAGAACTCAAGGAAAGTCATTCCGGGCCACAACCCATAGAATGCCACGTGCTTAACCCCTATCCCGAGCCACAACTCAAGGATACGTTCCGGGCCACAACCCAAGGAACACCAGCAAGCTCACCATCTAGATATCTTAGAAGCCTTATAGATCACACATCACCATTCAAACTTCAATTAATCCAATACTACAATTTATTGCTTCTAAACCTATCATCCATTCAACTTTCGCCTAAGCATTCCATTTCACCTCGCTTAGGCTAGGTTACCTCGCCTGGGCGAGCTCCATACAAAAAACCAACCACGAACCCTCGCTTAGGCGAGTCACACTCGCCTGGGCGAGATCACGTTTCGCCCAAAACTCATCTCTCTTGCTTGGGCTGCAAGTGAACTCCCAATCAGGAAGTTCTTCGAACTCTCGCTCAAGCGAGAGTCTCTCGCCTGAGCGAGATGCGATTTTGCCTAAGAAACAAACCTCGCCTACGCGAGCTACGCAACCAATGCACTCGAGACACCCACAGATTCTCGCTTGGGCGAGTCACCCTCGCCTAAGCGAGTTGGTCTGTTGCCCAAAACCCAAATCACCTCGCCTGAGCGAACTGCTCGGGCATAAAGAGGTTTATGAGTCCCTGCATGTCTCGCCTAGGCGAGCCTAGCTCGCCTGAGCGAAAATTGCAGGTTCATGCACTGATTCACGCGTACAACATTGCACCAGGGACTCAAATGGCAATACAAACATACCAATTCAATCATCACAACTCAGATAGGCATATGGACATAATTAGACACGAAGTTATGCCCCAACAACCCAACTTTGCATAATCACAGCATACCCCGAATACAACCCCATTATATACATGCATTTAGGTCAATTTCAATGAAATAGTCCCCAAAACCCATAACCCCAAAATTTACCCATGTGCAGCACGAAATTCAGATTACAAAACCTATCAGAATCACCAACATACGATAAGAATTCGGGTTCACCTCCCCTAACCTGAAAACCCTTGCTTAGCTTGTGAAATTTCCTTTGATCACCAAAGCTTGCCTTAATCCACCACTTCAATTACCCTCAATACTTCACTCCTAACTCTCCTTTCTCATCTATTCATATTCAGCCACATAACTAAAGTTTAAGCCAAAAAGAGTTAAATTTAACTCATCAAGGTTTGAACCCATGACCTTCCCAATGCCAAGTCAAAGCTAACCACCAGGCCAACTTATGTTTCTTGCTAACACACACAACTCAAGCATTATCTCATACAAAAATGTGGCCCCACATATTATTAAAACAATAAAAACAAACAACATACAATTGGCATACTTAGGACTCGAACCCAAGTCCTCTCACATAATCAAAGTACTCTCAACCACATGAGCTAGCACTTTTCCACGTCATACTTAACATAATTTAATGTCATAAATGCACTAGCCTCCCGCATTTATTAATTAATTAAATTCCACGGGTCTTACATTACCACCCCCCTTTAAAATTTTTCGTCCTCGAAAAAGAGAACTTACCGGCGAAAAGATGAGGATAAGTCCTCCTCATGACATCCTCCATCTCCCATGTCATTTCCTGAGTTGCCTCATCCCATAACACCTTCACCGTTCTGATCTCCTTCCCTCTGAGCTACTTCTCTTGAGAATCCAAGATTCTCATTGGTCCAACTCCCATAGTCAGATCCTCACGCACCTGTACATCATCCTGTTCCAGCACATGACTAGGATCTGCCACGTACTTCCTCAGCTGTAAAACATGGAAGACGTTGTGCAGATTTACCAAGTGTGGTGGCAAGGCAATCTCGTATGTGGCTGGTCCGATCCTCCTCGTAATCTGATACGGGCCAATGAACCGAGGAGTCAACTTCCTCGATTTCAGAGCTCTCCCAATACCGGCTGTAGGTGTAACCTTAAGGAACACATGGTCACCAGCCTCGAACTCGAGTGGCCTCCTTCTCTTATCGGGGTAGGATTTCTGCCGACTCTGAGTCGCTCGCATCCGATCCTGTATCACTTTTACCCTCTCAGTAGTCTACTGTAGGTGTAACATCCCGTCAGGATATTACTGATTTATAAATAAATTAATGAAATAATTAAAACAATGCGTTTAATAATACCTCATTTTCCCAAACGCGGGAAAATTTAAAACTTTATTAAATGAGCGGATGAAGTTTACAACGTCCATTACAAAACCAAAATCACAATATTATCAAGTCACCCATCAGGGTTTACAAATGTTTTAAAAAACAAGTAGATAAACGTAAGAGTTTCCCCAAGTCAGTCCCCTCTTCGCGACTAGGCTGCACCAGAGCCACCTGCATCACCAACATCTACTCCTGTGTACCGCGTACACGATCATCGCCACACACACGCAGATAGGGTGAGCTTAACAATTAAATGACATGTATAAAGTTGCAGAAACACAAGCATATAAACACAAGATATCGTACATAACATAAACATATCACATTGCCCAGTTCTTTAATTCCTACCATCTGACCCCCAATCAGATTATTCGTGTTCTACAACGTCTAAAGATTACTTCAAGGTGACTTGTCGCCATACCTATCGGCCACAACCGATAGAGCACGTGCGGGAAAACATGCTACGGATCATACACCGCAACGCTAGGTAGAGTTCTCATATACGAACAAAGTCCGCATCGTCCCAAGACTACCAAACTCGTCAGCCAACAACTGAGGAGGGCAATCTCTCTGGACCCATCCGTACTGGCCACAACCAGCACACTCACACCGGCAACACTCGCCAACCCGAGCCACAACTCCAGGGTTCCTCGTGTTCATCAGCCATCCCGAGCCATAACTCAAGAGATGCTATTCCGAGCCACAACTCAAGGAATACCACGTGCTTAACCCCTATCCTGAGCCACAACTCAAGGGATACGTTCCGAGCCACAACTCAAGGAACAAAAGCAATCTCACCCTTAAAGCATCACTAAACGCACTGTAGATCATGAATTCATAATCAAAACTCAAAGCTGCAGCAGTATAAATCGCCTGGCAGGGGAACGTGCTGCCAGGCGCTGCCAGCTTCCAGACCGCCTGGCGGGTGTCACGTACCGCCAGGCGCACAACGCCTCAAATTATACAGACTTACCAGCTACCGCCTGGCGGGTCAGCCCCCACTGCCAGGTGCCACCGCTTCATACCCTACCATTGTTCTCACTACCGCCTGGCGGAATACCCCGCACCGCTAGGCGCCTCTTGATATTCAGACCCATTGTACCGTTGCTACCGCCTGGCGGGTTGAACCCCGCCGCCAGGCGCCATCTCAGAACATCGTCACGTGCTGGTTTATCTACACTCCACTCCTATATTATTCTTCATACTTGCGTTTGTACTATCTGAATCACTTGTTTTTAATGAATATGTTAACCGCAAGACTAGTTATATTCATTCGAGTCCTCTCATCCTATCTTGCCTATGAGTTACACTAATTAAGGTTATTTAGAAGATCCCCCCATCAACCACATATCATCCATATACACATTATCCCCTAGTCTGACCACATCGTGATTAATCCTTCCATTATGCTCACATGAAGTCCCCCTCTATTTTTAGTACCCAATCTGACCAAAAAGCACTCCCCTCACTGCAGGTATTTTTCAGCCTTAAGACCTATCTGTCAACATTCTCTTCTCATTGTCCACCCCATAATTGACCCCATCTTATTAGTCATACTTAAGTATACACTCTCCTAATTTTCCAATTCATCTCGTAGTCAAATTTGTTCACACCCAATATTATTACCCCCACTACACGAATTTCCACTCCTCCAGCCCGAACCAGTCCCACCAGACCTCCAGTCTGCCACTGTTGTAACGATGCCGCCTGGCGGTAACTGATCTCCCGCCAGGCGATGTACCAGACCTGAGAGCCATCCTGTTCTCTTTCGCCACTGCTAACTCTCCCAACCACCACCTATCATCTATCTCAATGCAATTCCTCCTATTTTGGCATAACAACTCCAATAATTTCAGTCCCCCCATCTCACTATCACCGTACCTCGCAAGGATCACGACAATTTCATCCCAAGAGCACTCCGCTTTCAGCTCCGTCACATTAAATCACTGTTTCATTCATTTCTACCTACTAATGCGTAAACTACACATCATGTAATATCCAATTCATCTATTGTTAATCACCAACAGCTTTCCCACCGATTAGATTTAACCCAGAATTCCAGAAAACCCCAAAACAGGAAAAATGGTCCCGCGCTGCCTGGCGGTTCAACTAGCCCCGCCAGGCGCTTTATCCGCAACCCAGAAATTTAGTGTAACTCCAAGCGTCACCTGGCGGCTGGGAATGTGCCGCCAGGCGGTTCCCCTCCCAGAACCCCCAAAACTCGCATAAACAGATGAGCCGCCTGGCGGTGATTCATCACCCGCCAGGCGGTTTCTGGAAAATTTCCAGAAACGCAGAAATTCAAACATACAACAACAGATAGACATTCAATCATCATACATCACATGTTATTATTCTTTTTAAAGAAAAATCGCAGAGTCCAGCTCCCCTAACCTGGTTCTCCTTCGCTTAAGCTTGACAATTTGTAAGATTCCCCCTTGATCACCCACCTTCCTTGCTTCCTCACTATTCAGCAACGCAAAATCACACTAGAACCTCTCACACTCTCTCAGATTTTCGCTCTCTCTTTAGGTATAGTTTCCTAGCTTGTCAAACCTTAGCCCTTAACCTAATTTTCCTTTTTAAAGTGTGCCTAAACTAAGTGATTAATTACCAAAACGAAAATGGCATTGAATAAGACATAATGTGCCATTCAATCCCTCCCTATGGCTGCCCTTCCAGCCTCTATTGGCTGCCCACTCACTTAGGTTTCCTTCCCACCTTTCCATATTCACGTCAAAACCAAAATGCCAAAAATATAAAGTTTTAATGTAAGTTCTCCAAGGCTCGAACCCACAACCATGTAATCACCAAGTCTATATCAAACCACTTAACCAATTCATATTTCTTACTAGGAATCACAATTCAATTATCATAATATACAAGAACATGTTTTCATAGATTTAAATAATAAAACCATAACATCAAAAGTTAGCATACATAGTACTCGAACCCAAGTCCTCTCGCACAATCAAAGTGCTCTCAACCACATGAGCTAGCACTTTTTCACATCATACTAACCATAATTTAATGTCATAATTATTACCCCTCCCGTATTTATTAATTAATTATTTATTTAATTAATTAAATTCTACGGGTCTTACAGTAGGAACTCTGGCCCAAGCACCACAGATTCGCCATCCTCCTGCCAACATAGTGGAGTTTTGCATCTCCTACCATACAGTGCCTCATATGGTGCCATCCCAATGCTGGAATGGTAGCTATTATTGTACGTGAACTCCACCAAGGGCAACATGTCACTCCACGTACCCAGGTGATCCAACACACAAGTCCTCAGTAGATCTTCCAGTGATTGTATGGTCCTCTCAGATTGCCCATCAGCCTGAGGGTGATATTCCGAGCTCATTCTCAGTTGCGTGCCTAAGGCATTCTGCAAAGACTGCCAAAACCTGGAAGTGAACCTTGGATCCCTATTCGACACAATACTCGCTGACACACCATGAAGTCTAACGACCTCCTTGACATATAACTCTGCCAGCTTATCTCATGTCATATTCTGATTGATTGGTAGGAAATGAGTACACTTCGTCAATCTGTCTACAATAACCCAGATCGAGTCATGTCCTCTCACAGACCGTGGCAAGTACGTGACAAAATCCATGGAAATGCTGTCCCATTTCCACCGAGGAATGTCAAGAGGCTCAAACGTACCACCCGGCCTCTGGTGCTCAATTTTTGCCTTCTAGCATACTAAACAAGAGGCAACATAGTCGGCCACATCAGTCTTCATACCCGTCCACCAGAAGGTCGCTTTTAAGTCCTTATACATCTTAGTCACACCTGGATGTATGCTAAGACGACTTTTATGCCCTTCATCTAAGAGCATCTTCCTCAAAACCCGACTGCGAGGTACACACACCCTCTCTCTGAATCTCATGATACCATCTCTGCCCATCCTGAAGTCTTTTCTCTTCTCGATGCCTAACTCACTCACAATCTGCTGCAGTTCTTGATCTTTACCATGTTCCTCCCTGACCTCATTCAAGAACTCATTGGTGATTTGCAACATGTTGCACCGTATGTGATCAACACCTGTGTATAGGTTCAAGTTCATATCTCGCAGTTTCTCTATAAGCTCCAACTCCTTCATCATCATAGCAGACATATGAACTCTCTTCCGACTCATAGCATCAGCAACTACATTGGCTTTACCTGGATGGTATAAAAGCTCAAAATCATAATCTTTTAAATACTCCATCCAACGCCTCTATCTCATATTCAGCTTTTTCTGATCAAATAAGTACTTCAAACTTTTATGATCGCTGAACACTTGAAACTGTGATCCATACAAGTAATGCCTCCACGTCTTGAGAGCAAAAACTACCGCAGCTAACTCCAAATCATGCGTAGGGTAGTTATTTTCGTGTACCTTCAGCTGGCGAGATGCATAAGCAACAGGTCGTTTCTCCTGCATCAACACACACCTGGTAGGAATAATCACAGTACACTTCAAACCTCTTGGCTGTGTCTGGGATAGCTAAGATAGGTGCAATAGTTAATCTCCTCTTCATATCCTCAAAACAGACCTCGCACTCGTCTGTCCAAGAAAAGGACTGGTCCTTCCTGGTGAGTTGAGTCAATGGACTCACCATCTTGGAGAACCCTTCCACAAAGCGCCTGTAATACCCTGCCAGGCCCAAGAAGCTTCTCACCTCAGTCACAGTTTGCGGCCTTTCCCACTTCAACACCGTTTCAATCTTTGTTGGGTCCACCGAGATTCCTTGAGTTGAGATCACATGGCCCAGGAACTGCACCTCATCAAGCCAAAACTCACACTTCGATAGTTTCCCATAAAGCTTATGCTCTCTAAGCACCTCCAATACCACTCGCAGATGATCTGCATGTTCTTCTTTACTCTCAGAATATATCAGTATGTCGTCTATGGATACAACGACAAACTGATCCAGATACGGCCGAAATATCCTTTTCATGTAGTCCATGAATATAGCAGGCGCATTCGTCACTCCAAATGGCATCACCACATACTCATAGTGACCGTAGAGAGACTTGAATGCAGTCTTTTGCACATCTTCTAGTTTGACTAAGATCTGATGGTATCCAGACCTCAAGTCAATCTTGGAGAACACAGTTGTTCCCATCAACTGGTCCAGTAGATCATCAATCCTCGACAACGGGTACTTATTCTTAATTGTCAACTTATTCAGTTGTCGGTAGTCAACACACAACCTGGAGCTGCCATCCTTCTTTTTCACAAGTAAAACCGGCGCCCCCCATGGCGACGCACTCGCCCAGATAAAGTTCTTCTCAAGCAGATCCTCAATCTGCTTCTTCAGCTTTGCCAACTCAGCTGGTGCCATCCGATATGGTGCCATAGATACTGGGCCAGCCCCAGGGTGAGATCAATGGGGAAATCCACATCCCTGCTTGGTGGCAACTCTGGGATTTCGTCAGGGAAGACATTGGCATATTCATCTATCATAGGAATCAAACTAATCTTCTCTGCAATACTCTTCTTCTCCGTCTGAGCTACTATCATAAAACATGTAGCCCCTGCCTCAATCTCTTTCTCTGCCTGATTAGATGATATCAATTCCAGTCCTTCTGCATCTGGAAACACCACCCTGCGTTGCCCACAATCAATCACCACATGGTTGCTGGCAAACCAATCCATACCCAGAATGACATCTAACCCCTCCATTGGTAAGCAGATGAGATTGACCTTGAACCTGCGGCCTGCCACCTCTATAGGGCATCCCACACAAACAGACGTGGTGGATAGGTGTCGCGACTATCAAGTCGCACGCCAGCTCTCGCATCACTAAACCGAGCCTCCTCACACATTCATTGGATACGAATGAATGGGTAGCTCCTGAGTCATACAACACAACAACCTCATGCTTAAATAATAAGCAAGTGGTCTATACTAAGTTACCTGACTAGGCGGCCTCGGTAGTCGTCAAAGCAAAAACATGACCAGGGGCTCTAGGTCGATCCCCTACTAGTTTCTTTGCTGGTGCACCTCCAGCTGGTTTCTTATTCGGGCAGTGCCGTGCAAAATGGCTCGTCTGATCATAAACGTAGCACTTGCCAGTGCTACCACCACCACCACCACTAGAACTGCCCGAGGGTTTTGGACAATCCCTCCGATAATGCTCCCCACCACAGTTGTAGCACTGCAGTTTCCTAGCCGAGCTTTGTGGCCTATCATACGGCTTCTTCTGCTGCTGATGAGTACGTATTTTTGCCCTCATTTAATGTTTAATTCTGGGTATTTAATTGAATTTATGTGCCTAAAGAGTGATTTAATTGATAATTTTGATAATTAGGTTGTTTGAGCTTGTGTGATAAAAATGTCTTAAAAAGTGATTTTTAGCTGCATAAATTATTTTTGGATATTTTAACGTTTGTTGATGCAGCTGAAGTTAAGTTTTAAGCTCATTTAGAGGTGTGGAAATAAATTGATTAAAGCTTCATGACACCTTAAAGATAAATCAAAGAATAAGAAATTATTAAAAGCACAAAAATTCAGGCCAAGCATTACATGAAGACGGCAAGAAAAGCTTGAAAAAGTGAAGAA
This sequence comes from Vigna unguiculata, assembly GCF_037176805.1. Taxonomy (NCBI): domain Eukaryota; kingdom Viridiplantae; phylum Streptophyta; class Magnoliopsida; order Fabales; family Fabaceae; genus Vigna; species Vigna unguiculata. Next base: position 25,837,950 of record NC_140800.1, on the reverse strand, counting down.
GTTTGGCTAAACCAAGAAGAGAGGAAAGAAAAATTGGACCTTGCGATTTTCTTTATCTTTATGATAGAAGATAATTTGGGAAAATATATCTTTAGATATTTTATTTGATATTTTTAAATAATTATCTTATTTAATTATATCATAAAATATTAAAAGATAATAACTACCAAATCTTTTTAAATATGACAAGATCTTCTTGAATCTTTTTAGTTCCACAACAAACAAATATATCTTGAAGATATTGGATTATTTAGAAGATAATTTAAGCAGATTGCAAAGGGTTGATTTGGAAAATTAATACAAATATTAATTGGTGATAATTTATCATATATCTTTAAGTAATTAATTAATTTAATTATATTAGATATTGATATTATCAACCAATTATATTTGTGAAATAGTCTATATCTCTCCAAGTATTTTTAAATATTTATATTTATCTTTATTTCAAAAGATATTTGAGAGATTTTAGCAACAGAAAAGCCCAGTCCAATTCCTATATAAAGAGACCAAGGGAGAAGTAGAAAACAAGCTCGGGACTTCGGAGTTTTGGAACCCTTAGGGGTGCCTAATTTCATTTCCTTTCTCTCTCTTTTCTTCTCTCTATTCTTCTTTTTATTTTGTATTCCATGAATTGCTAAACTTCTTGGGGTGATTCCATTGTAATTTCATTATGGATTCTGAGGTTAGAATGAATTAATTTCTTTGTTCTTTTTATTATTGTTGAGGTTTTAATTTATCTATGTTTTTTATCTTTGAATCACATAAAAAGTAATGATTTTAGATCTATATGCATATTGATCATATGAGTCAAGGGTTTTTAAATTTAATTGAGACTTTACTTTGATTTTATTTAGAAACTTTCATATGATTAAATGAGTTTTTACCAATAATTGAGACTTTACTTTGATTAAAGGTATTTACTCTAACGAAAATTAATTGAGACTTTACTTTGATTAATTAAGCTTTTTATTTGGTGAGGAGATAAAAGAATAGACATGATTAGGCATAGTAAAATTTGATTGAGACTGTACTTTGATTGAATTTACTATGGATAATCTAAAAGTTCTCAATTTTAATTGAGACTGTACTTTGGTTAAAAGTGAGAACGCCAACAAATTAATTGAGACTTTACATTGATTAATTTGTAAATCTATAACAATAATTAATTGAGCAATAGTCTTTAGATAACCGATGATAAATCTATTTTGAAAAAGCAATGGAATCAATCTATTTTCTTTACTATTGTTTTTATTTCTTTTTATCTTTTAAATTTTATTTCTATTTGCGTTTATCTTAATCCCCATATTTTTATTATTTTATTTGACTAACTCTCTTGTATAGTTTTATAAGAACTAACTTGTTTGGCGCCGTTGCCGGGGAACACGGTTAGAATTTTTATCATTTTAGTTCTTATTTTTATTTTTATTCTTTTGATTTTATTTATTATTCTTATTTTTGTTTTATTTTTATTTTTATTTTTTTGTTTATCACTAACATTTTCTTTTCTCAATTTTTATTCTAACATTTTTTTAATTTTCTTTAGTTATTTAATTTTATTTTATTTAGTTATTTTTTTAAGCGTAATTTTTGGTTGAGGAATTTTGTTGGGAAATTTGTGAAACTAGTTGGGAAAAACTTTGGCTAAGGAAAGATAAGGTACTTAAGTTGTCCATTGAGACGCACCTCTCTTTCCTGGAAGTCTACTCAACAAGCTTTCAACTTATCTCTTTTCATAAAACCTCTTTCAAAAATGCAAAATAATTTTTCATATGAAAATAATCAACTGTGTGATTTTCAAGTGAATTATGATTACTATCCATAGCAACCACGTGATTTTCAGCAACAAATTGTCACACCTACTTCTGCACCTGATATAAGTGGGTTAACTTTATGACAATTTAATGATCTATATCCTAGATCATCTTTTTTGGGATATGAGCAACAACCATATTCTAAGTGTCCACCTCAGCAACCATATGTTCCAAATAGTGTTCAGCAACAATATGTACCACCACAGCAAGTTGAAGCAACCAATGGACCATCCTACAGGGAAGTTATGATATTAATGGGTGAAGTTATAGAGAAATTAGAGTCCATGGATAAAAGGTTGCGAGTTCATCAAAGATGCAGAAACATTGAGCAAGAGTGGTACGAAAATAAGCAAATATTGTCTGATATGTTGAGGGATGCAAGTAAGAACAACTTCATAGAATTACTTGTAACTGTTAATACCACCCCTCAACCCCATCAGAGATTTCCTGAAAATCCATATTTTAACGAACTTCGTCATGAAATCAAAGATGTGCTTCTGAAGTTGGCCATCAGAGCTGAACAAATGTCTGAAGATTTGAGTCAGCTAATGAATGATGCAGTGAGAAAGGTCACTTTGGAAGATATGATGAAAATGATGACTGAAATGATGAAGATGGATCAGACAGATCAGAAAGAGATGATGAATGCCGCGACACAAAGCTTACAGAATCAGTCTGAAAAACCAATAGCGGAATCACATCACATTGATATATCTACTGATGGATATAATGATTTTCATAGTAATATGTCTACTGATGGACATATCAATTTTGCTAAAGATGTTGCTGATGAAGTAATTGAAGATTCTCACACAAACATATCTACTGATGGATATGTTGACGATGCTCAATGTGAATATAAAGTTGTACCCGTTGATGAGGATATGAGTATAAATGATCATTTTCAAGAGAAAAGTTGTGAGAACAATACAATGGAGGAACCAAGTGCAGTTGAAGAGCCTACACTATTCGAAGATGCAGCTGAAGCATCTACTATTGCAACTGGCTTGGTTAATGATGAAGCAGCAGAGTCAACAACACCAGGTGAAAAATTTTGCTCAGAAGATAAAATTATGAGGATTACTGATGATCCGTTTAACCATCTGAATGCACCTGATGATGCTCAAGTTGAGTTGAAGCCACACACTCCACACATCAAGTTTGTTGATGTGAATGATGCAAATAAGTTTTCAGTGGTTATCTTTGTTGACATGGCTGCAGAAAAAGAAGAAAGGTTGCTACAACAGGTAAAAAGCTTAGATTCAAATTCTTTTGAAATCATTGTTGATAGAAAAGTTAATTTGCATGCATGTTTGTTTTTTGTTTCTGTTTTTAATTTTAAAAATATTAAAAAATTTTCAAAAATATGTGTTTTTGTTTTCTTTAATAAAATTGTACAAGCTGACTTGTACTTTATAAAATTAAAGAAAATAAATTTTGACATATGGCCAGATTGAGCCAATAGTCACAAATTTTTTCGTTTCCTCCCCAAAATAAGTCCATCAAGGACATTTTTTTTGAAATAAGTGTGGGGGACACAAACTGTAGGTAGGATTTTTTTTTTTTTTGTTTTCATTTAAAAAGAAAAAAAAAATTGTGATTTCTTTTTGAGAAAATTGTGAAAGTATTAACTTTTTACTAAGTGAAACTTTTAAACAATATGTCTCATAAGAAATCCACCAAAAATATTTCCCTGCTTTCAATAAAACATATTGACATTGGATTTTGGGATTTGATTCAATAATTGGGATGATCATAATTCTAGAAAAATAAAAGTCATGTTGGTATGAGTGGACTGTTTCTATGATTTGCTAATTGAGTTGATTTGAGAATTTCTTGATTAAATCTTTTGTGAAAGAATTTGACCTTGTGAGTCTTGAGCCTTAATGTAAAGGATGAACTGCCATATGTCATTCCTATTTTTTTTCTTGAGTGACTTGCTCATGTTTGTTTATACTCAAATGTTTAGCTTGAGTCTTTTGTTTTGCATCTTAGGTGAATATGCATGATTTGATATGACTGAGGCATTTCTTGTTTTTAGCTACTTGGCCAAATAAGCCCACCTTGATATTAATCCATTGGTAGCCCCTTTGAGCTTTAAACCTCTTTTTCTTGTTTTAAGCCTATTGCATAACCTTGAAAAGAAAAAGACCATATTCTACCTTAGGAAGAAAGAAGGAGCTAATGGATTATGTTCAGGAATGGTTGAGGAATAAAGTGTGTGGGTGAGTACCTCACCCACAAATTAATAAAAATGGCAAAAGGAAAAATTGTTGATGAAAAAGTGTTGAAATAATTGCTTTCTAAAAAAAAGAGAGAGCAACAAAGCAATAAATGAAAAAGAGTTGTTTTTGAAATTATGCTCCATTATTCTTTCTATATTTTAATTTCAAAAACCCAAAAATCTTAAAATTTTTCCTACCTTTGCCTTAGCCCCATTATAACCTGTGAAAAGTCCTCATGATCTTTGAATGCATATTTTCTGAAAGTTTGTGAATATTAGAGTCTTGTTAAGTATTATGAGAGTTTACTTACATGAGTATTTTGAGTGAAAACACAAGCCAAAACACTTGAGAGAATTTTGGTGAGAAAATACACATTTAACTTGAGTGCTTTCTTTCATAATTGATTGTCTTGTGAATTCAAAAGATTAACTTATGTGTGAAAAATAGAACATTTCTGTTTGTATATACATGATAATTTGATCTCTAGAGTATTGATTTGTCTCCAGTGATGTTCATTCCTTTGATCCAATGTTGATGTGAAATAAAATACCTCAGATTAAGTTTTGAAATTGTTTGATTTTGCCCAGGAGTGCAAAAGGATAAGTGTGTGGGTATGATGAGTACGTATTTTTGCCCTCATTTAATGTTTAATTCTGGGTATTTAATTGAATTTATGTGCCTAAAGAGTGATTTAATTGATAATTTTGATAATTAGGTTGTTTGAGCTTGTGTGATAAAAATGTCTTAAAAAGTGATTTTTAGCTGCATAAATTATTTTTGGATATTTTAACGTTTGTTGATGCAGCTGAAGTTAAGTTTTAAGCTCATTTAGAGGTGTGGAAATAAATTGATTAAAGCTTCATGACACCTTAAAGATAAATCAAAGAATAAGAAATTATTAAAAGCACAAAAATTCAGGTCAAGCATTACATGAAGACGGCAAGAAAAGCTTGAAAAAGTGAAGAAGTTTGGCTAAACCAAGAAGAGAGGAAAGAAAAATTGGACCTTGCGATTTTCTTTATCTTTATGATAGAAGATAATTTGGGAAAATATATCTTTAGATATTTTATTTGATATTTTTAAATAATTATCTTATTTAATTATATCATAAAATATTAAAAGATAATAACTACCAAATCTTTTTAAATATGACAAGATCTTCTTGAATCTTTTTAGTTCCACAACAAACAAATATATCTTGAAGATATTGGATTATTTAGAAGATAATTTAAGCAGATTGCAAAGGGTTGATTTGGAAAATTAATACAAATATTAATTGGTGATAATTTATCATATATCTTTAAGTAATTAATTAATTTAATTATATTAGATATTGATATTATCAACCAATTATATTTGTGAAATAGTCTATATCTCTCCAAGTATTTTTAAATATTTATATTTATCTTTATTTCAAAAGATATTTGAGAGATTTTAGCAACAGAAAAGCCCAGTCCAATTCCTATATAAAGAGACCAAGGGAGAAGTAGAAAACAAGCTCGGGACTTCGGAGTTTTGGAACCCTTAGGGGTGCCTAATTTCATTTCCTTTCTCTCTCTTTTCTTCTCTCTATTCTTCTTTTTATTTTGTATTCCATGAATTGCTAAACTTCTTGGGGTGATTCCATTGTAATTTCATTATGGATTCTGAGGTTAGAATGAATTAATTTCTTTGTTCTTTTTATTATTGTTGAGGTTTTAATTTATCTATGTTTTTTATCTTTGAATCACATAAAAAGTAATGATTTTAGATCTATATGCATATTGATCATATGAGTCAAGGGTTTTTAAATTTAATTGAGACTTTACTTTGATTTTATTTAGAAACTTTCATATGATTAAATGAGTTTTTACCAATAATTGAGACTTTACTTTGATTAAAGGTATTTACTCTAACGAAAATTAATTGAGACTTTACTTTGATTAATTAAGCTTTTTATTTGGTGAGGAGATAAAAGAATAGACATGATTAGGCATAGTAAAATTTGATTGAGACTGTACTTTGATTGAATTTACTATGGATAATCTAAAAGTTCTCAATTTTAATTGAGACTGTACTTTGGTTAAAAGTGAGAACGCCAACAAATTAATTGAGACTTTACATTGATTAATTTGTAAATCTATAACAATAATTAATTGAGCAATAGTCTTTAGATAACCGATGATAAATCTATTTTGAAAAAGCAATGGAATCAATCTATTTTCTTTACTATTGTTTTTATTTCTTTTTATCTTTTAAATTTTATTTCTATTTGCGTTTATCTTAATCCCCATATTTTTATTATTTTATTTGACTAACTCTTTTGTATAGAATTTATAAGAACTAATTTGTTAAAAATCAATTCCGTGTTCGTTGGGAGACGACTTTGGGTTACTTTACCCTTACTATTTTGTTGACTATTTTCTTAACAATACTGAAGTTGTTATAGATAAGTAGTATTAATTTGATCGCGTCAACGACAGCGTTATCAGCTGCCGTGAATCAAAGGTCGTCTTCTGTGGTCGAGCCCCTTTGCTGGGCCCCATCTCCAACTGCTCTACGACCTTGGCCTGCTCTACTAAAACTGGGAACTCCCTGATCTGGAGAGGTACAATAAAGCGGCGCAGCTCGTGTTTCAGCCTGCCCTCATACTTTCGGCATCTCCACTCCTCGGTAATAGCAGGTGTGTAGAACCTGGCCAAATACTCGAATCTGTCTGTGTATGCCTGCACAGTTAGGTTCCCCTGCTGGAATGTCAGGAATTCTGCCTCCCTCTCATGCCTAGCACTGGCTGGAAAGTATTTCTCCAAAAATCTCTCCCTGAAGGAAGTCCATGTAACCTCCTCCCCCTTGGTCTGCATGAGCTGCTGTATGCCTGCCCACCAGTATTCTGCATCGGCTATCAACAGAAAGGATATGAATGAAAGTTTCTGGGCGTCTGTGCAATCAATCACCTGGCAGATTTTCTCGCACTCCTTAAGCCAAGCATCGGCTTCATCTGAAGAAGATTTGCCCGCAAATTTTGAGGGTTTATGCCTCATAAAATCCTCCATAGACAGCGGACGTGTAGGTGCTACCACGGCTCGAGGTTGCACTGCAATGGGCTGCATCGCATCTACCATCCAATGTATTGCCTGCGCGATCTCATCAGCCCCAACATTATTCCTCCTCCTCCTATTTACCATAGCTTGAGCACGCCACATATAACTGTTCACATCAAACATCTTGGTTAAAACTTCATACTAAAGTTCAGATAACAAACAATGATCATAATGATCTCACAAGCAGACACACGATAAGTTCACTCCCCATAGACCCCAAAAATCATTTTGAAAACAATGCTCTGATACCAAATGTAACATCCCTACCGGATATTATGGATATATCAAAATAAAACAAAATAATACGTCATCATCATTTATGTAAAAAACTCATTATATTAATAATGACTTATTTCCCAAAACACGGGGAACATAAAAACTTCATTAAAACCACCAATAAGTCCATACATACAAAAATGTGAGTTTAGTCAAGTAGGCCATGGGCCTTTATATCATATGTTAAAATAGAGTGACAAAAACATAAACATAAAAATCCCCATATTCAGCCCCTCTCCGCAGCTAAGCCTCACCAGCTCCACCTGCATCATCACCTGCTCACGTGTACCGTGTACACGATCATCGCCAAACACAAGCAGATAGGGTGAGCTAACAGTTAAAACATACAAAATATATATCACATATACATATACATGTTAACCAGTGCAAATAGTATAACAACACATTTCTTCTTTATACTGCATGGCCACAACCATATTAAGTATCTTTTCTCTTTCCACAGAATCTTGCTCTATTTCCCTCACATGGCCACCACCATGTGCACCGATGCACTTAATGGAAGTCACGTTACCTTCCCTCCACATGGCCACCACCATGCTTACTAAGTACATCAGGAAACCTCGCTTGGGTTCTTCTCATGGCCACAACCATGTAAGCAGTGTTCTATATCTTCTAATGAGTATCTCTAGGTGCCTTGCTGCCACACCTATCGGCCACAACCGATAGAGCACGTGCGGAAACCATGCTACGGATCACACACCGTAACGCCAAGTGGAGTTCCCAAATACGAACATAGTCCGTAATGTCCCAGGACTACCAAACTCGTCAGCAACCACTGAGGAGGGCAATCCATCTGGACCCATCCGTACTGGCCACAACCAGCACACTCGCCAACTCGAGCTACAACTCAAGGTCCCTCGTGTTCATCCGCTATCCCGAGCCACAACTCAAGGAAAGTCATTCCGGGCCACAACCCTTAGAATGCCACGTGCTTAACCCCTATCCTGAGCCACAACTCAAGGATACGTTCCGGGCCACAACCCAAGGAACACCAACAAGCTCACCATCTAGATATCTTAGAAGCATTATAGATCACACATCACCATTCAAACTTCGATTAATCCAATACTACAATTTATTGCTTCTAAACCTATCATCCATTCAACTTTCGCCTAAGAATTCCAGTTTACCTCGCTTAGGCTAGGTTACCTCGCCTGGGCGAGCTCCATACACAAAACCAACCATGAACCCTCGCTTAGGCGAGTCACACTCGCCTGGGCGAGATCACATTTCGCCCAAAACTCATCTCTCTCGCTTGGGCTGCAAGTGAACTCCCAATCAGGAAGCTCTTCGAACTCTCTCTCAAGCGAGAGTCTCTCGCCTGAGCGAGATGCGATTTTTCCTAAGAAACAAACCTCGCCTACGCGAGCTACGAAACCAATGCACTCGAGACACCCACGGATTCTCGCTTGGGCGAGTCACCCTCGCCTAAGCGAGTTGGTCTGTTGCCCAAAACCCAAATCACCTCGCCTGAGCGAACTGCTCGGGCATAAAGAGGTTTATGAGTCCTTGCATGTCTCGCCTGAGCGAAAATTGCAGGTTCTGGCACTGATTCACGCGTACAACATTGCAGCAGGGACTCAAATCGCAATACAAACATACCAATTCAATCAGCACAACTCAGATAGGCATATGGACATAATTAGACACGAAGTTATGCCCCAACAACCCAACTTTGCATAATCATAGGATCCCCGAATACAACCCCATTATATACATGCATTTAGGTCAATTTCAATGAAATAGTCCCCAAAACCCATAACTCCAAAATTTACTCATGTGCAGCACGAAATTCAGATTACAAAACCTATCAGAATCACCAACATACGATAAGAATTCGGGTTCAGCTCCCCTAACCTGAAAATCCCTTGCTTAGCTTGTGAAATTGGGAAATTTTCTTTGATCACCAAAGCTTGCCTTAATCCACCACTTCAATTACCCTCAATACTTCACTCCTAACTCTCCTTTCAATCCAATTTTCGTCCTTTCTCTATAGCTTTTAGAAACAGCCCTCCAAAACCCTACTCTCCTCTCAAATTCTGTCTTTTATAGTTCCTTCTAATTTGGTTAATAAAGAAAAATGGGAATTGGCTTTTATTTCTATTCAAGGCCCATCACTTCATAGTTTTTCAACCCCTCTGATTATTTCTATTCAAGGCCCATCACTTCATATTTTTTCAGCCCCTTTAGCTACCCCCTTCTGCTAAGGTCCCTCTCATCTATTCATAATCAACCACACAACTAAAGTTTAAGCAAAAAAGTGTTAAATTTGACTCACCAAGGTTTGAACCCATGACCTTCCCAATGCCAAGTCAAAGCTAGCCACCAGGCCAACTTATGTTTCTTGCTAACACACACAACTCAAGCATTATCTCATACAAAAACGTGGCCCCACATATTATTAAAACAATAAAAACAAACAACATACAATTGGCATACTTAGGACTTGAACCCAAGTCCTCTCACATAATCAAAGTACTCTCAACCACATGAGCTAGCACTTTTCCACGTCATACTTAACATAATTTAATGTCATAAATGCACTAGCCTCTCGCATTTATTAATTAATTATTTATTTAATTAATTAAACTCCACGGGTCTTACAGTCAACATAATTGAGGAAGTGGTGGCGAATGCCATTATATTAGATGAAAGGGATATTATCAAATTCAATTCATAACTATCCAAATATATATTATTTTAAGTCCATTTAAATGGATTTATTTCAAATCCAAATCCATATTTTGGATGTTAAGTTCAATCCATTTAATTGGATTTGTATTACATATAGATTGGATTTTGAAAACCCAATATCTAAGGTGAATTTATGTCATTTCAAGTTAGAAAATGATAGGTCAGGCCCCGAGTAAGGTAGAATTGGGTAAGGCTCATGCAAAGTCGGGTTGAGTAAGTCCAAATCAAAGTCAAACCAAATCAACTCAAGTCTAGGTCGAATCGAGTTGATCCTAACCTAGGTCAAGCTAAATCGATTTAGCCCCATGTGTTGTTAAGTTGACTTGCGCCCAAGTCAACCGAGTCAACCCAAATTCAAGTTGAGCAAAGTCAACATGATTCTTAGCCCAGCCTAATCGATTGATTCTTGGGTCAAACCGAGTTGACTTGGTCCCAAGTCGAGCCATGTAGACATGGTTCCATATTGAATCATGTCGGCTTGGTCCTTATCAAGCCTAGGTTGAAATGAATTTACCCAAGCCTAGTTGAAATGAATCAGTTTGGGCTTAAGTCAAACTAAATCAGATTGGGCCAAGGTTGAGACAAGTGGACACCATTTAGTCAAGTTGATATGGTTTCACTTTCACTCTATCTAGGGTAGACCCATGTTTAACCGAGTTGCCTTAGTCGAAGTCGAACCAAGTTGGCCTGCACCTCATGGAGGTCGAGTTAACTCAAACCTAGATCAAACAAAGTTTGGGCAGTTCAGGTTGAGTCGAACTCAAGTGGGACCAATATGGACTAATTAGAGTCAGTCCAAGTTAAGTTATTGGGTCCATGTTTGACTAGGAATGATAAATAAACTCTTCCCCATGGGTATTATCTGAACTCGTCCACGTTTTGAAGGTGAATCCCCACATTGATTGGTATAGGTATGAGTATGAGTATTATCCGATTTTTTTCAATTGGGTATGGGGACAACGATGAGTAATATCCAATGTGATAACATCCTATTTTTGCTAGTTTTTTTTTCCTAAAAATGTCCTTTTAGTTTAAATAAATCTGTTTTTATCTTTAATTAGTCTTTTTTGTAGGTGGTTTAGAAAAATAGTATTTTCATAAAAATATGGTGAAAAGGTTGTTTTTAATAGTCTTTTGTTGCAATTGGTTTTGTTCATTTTAGAACTCCCCTTTCTAATAAAATGAGTTGCTAGGAAGCCCTTCCTTTTTGTTGAATTGAGTTTTGAACCCTTAACTCTAATTTTTTTTTCTTAGGTTAAAATACCTTTTTGGTCCCAATTTTCATCAAGTTTTGTCAAATCAACCTTAATTTTGCTTTTATACTCAAATAGGTCCCAATTTTTGCCAATTTTGTTCAATTTGGTCCTTTTTTGCTAACACTATTTAAATCATTAACGATAATGAATAATGACTACCACGTGTCACTTCGTAGTTTATTTTTGTTTTTTTTTTTAATTTTTTAAATGTTTTTTAAATTTTAATTTTTCTTAAATGTCCACGTGTCAACCCAACACCATACCACATGTTAGAGTCAATGTTTTATATTTAATTTAGTCCCTATATTTGTTATTTTTGTTCAATTTAGTCTAAATTTTATTTAAAATTGAGCAATTTTGTCCCTCTAGAAATTGAGACCAAATTTAATTTTTATAACCTTAAACTTATTGTAACCTAAACAGAAAATATTTAATAAAAATGTAAATTTTAACAAAAAACATCATTATAACTTTAATATAAAAATTAAATTTGCTTACAATTTCGAGAGGAATAAAATTGCTCAATTTTAAACATAATTAGGACTAAAAAATAACAAATGTAGGGACTAAATTGAATAAAAAACATTGACTCTAACACATAACACTCTGATGGGTTGACACGTGAACATTTAAAAAAATTAAAAAATATATTAAGAAAATAAAAAAAATCACGAAGTGACACGTGGTAGTCACTATTCATTACCCTTAATAATTTGAATGGTGTTAGTAAGAAAGAACGAAATTGAACAAAATTGATTAAAATTGGGACCTATTTGAGCACAAAAACAAAGTTAGGACTAATTTGACAAAAATTGACAAAAATTGGGACCAAAAAGATATTTTAACCTTTTTCTTATTGCATATCAACCCCTGTTTAGTCAGCTAAAGGCTTTAACTTCTTTTTTTCTCCAAAACGCATAACTTTATTAAAATGTGGTTGGTCCATTTTGATGTGTGATGAAGGGGAGCCCTGATGTTGCAAACCTTGATGTTGATATGTGATGAAGGGAGAAGATTTGGAGAACGTAAAAATCAAATGGACAAGATGGACAAACGAAGGAGAATATCTAGCTAGATCAAGGGCGAATGGATGCGTGACCTCAGTTTAGGTTCGAGCCGAGAACGAAAAGGGCTAGGTCAATTCTTGATTCTGGGGTTTTCCTTGGTATATAGGGCGAGAATTAGGATTTTCAAAGGGGGATTCCCACGATATTTTGAGAGGAGATAGGTTTTGAGTTTTCTAGTGAGAGAGTCATAATAAATGGGGTTTCTCACGTTTCGACAAACATAAAGTGGACGACGGGATTGGGTCTCGTCCAGTGTGCGAGGTAGCTCTACTAGGTTCAACCACAAGCACAAAGTGGTCATGGATGTTCTTGTAGTGAAATTCTTTGCACCACTCTAAATTGTAGAACTCTCTTTGTTTCAATTTTTCTGGTTTATAATGAAATAAATTCATGCTACTGTTCCAAATCCAATTTTCAGTTTGCGAGTTTTGCTTGCTCAGTTGTAATTTTGTTTTATGATGTTCATCCTTTAAGTGTTGTGATGATATTTTGAGCTTGGTTCATAAATCTACACACAATTGTGGTTCCTTTTAGAAACCATGTAACCCCAATGTGGGCACTACTTTATGAGATTTCTTTTCGAGGGCAGAGGAATCATTGTTCAATCACTAAATTAGTTTTTCTCTATTGATGTTTATGTTGTAGTGTTGATTTCATGAATCTGCTTATAATTATGCATTTACTATTTTGTGATTCTGATATGAATTTACGTTTTCTGTATTAAGAGTATTAATTCTTTGCATTTGCATTGTAGTTATAACTCCAATTTCCTATTGCATACTAGAATCATTTTAATCTGCATTCTGCATTCACATTTGTGAACTGACCATGTTATCACATTTTTAGTGGTCTATTATAGGTGTTTATTTTAGATTTTGTCTTTCTTCTACATTAATATAGAGCATTATCCCTCTTTCCTTATCATTCTTAGAGTGAGCATAGCATATAGTTCTACATATGCATGAGTAGTTTAGGTTAGTTAGCATTTTCATAATTTTGTTTATGGTGTAGTAAAAATGAATTGTCATTTAAATTCACTACATGCACTGCACTATATATATAGTACATTACTACAAGCATTGAAACATCATCTTTTGAATTTTTCTTTATTTCACATTGCATACGTTTAGGTTCTTCATAGACAATTACTTTCGTTTTAACATTTTAATATTCCCCCATTTGCATTGTTAGATGTTAGTAGGGCTAAACCATGCATCCTAAAACTTAATACGTACCATTTCCATGGATTTGACCCGAGTCTTCTTTCCTATAGTACATTAAGGTAAAACTTGGTTTTGCTAGCCTTTAATGCGACTATAGGCGAGTTTAACATCTACATACATACCCATTTCGTCCTCATTTTCATACATATCCTAATACTCATATCGTCTCACTTAAATTATTAAAATACCCACAATTTATTAGATAACCTAAATAACCTACAAAGATGTGTGTGTGTGTGTATGTGTGTGTGTGCGTGCGTGTGTGTGTGTGTGCATGTGTGTGTGTGTGTCTTTGTGTGTAACCCTTCTTTTCTTTCACTGCACAATTTTCCCTATTTTTTATAATCTTTTGGCTTGTTTTATATCCATAAAATGCACTCACATCTCCTAGGAATTTGTTTAAAAAATTTATTTATTTTTTCTTATAAAAGTATTTGACTCTGCATTTCAAATGTTCAATCACATAAAGCCTATGTTTATAGATAATATAAAAAAAAACTTATCTTTTTTATTCACTTTGATATTATTTTTCCTTCATTTGAAGAACTTTTATTTTTCTAAAACAATTTTCATTATCTATTATTAATTCGATTAGTTTGATATTTGAAATTTTTTTATTAGATCTTCAAGGTACTTTTCATCTCATCACACCTTCAATAACACATTTGTTTCCCTTTACGCAATTTTGTTGAATGGTGTATCAAATTGTTTCTAAGACACACATTTGATCACTTTTACTTGTTTTTAATATTTTTATTTGTTGTTTATTTTTATTTGTTGTTTATTTTTATAATGTAGAATTGTGTTTTGATGATTTTTTATTTTCTAACTCATTATCAGAAGTGTAATTTTATTACCATAATTATATAAAGATATTTTATTTACTATACTATAATAATTTAATGTCACCGTATGTCCATATAACATAGATTGAAGTTCAAAAATGAATATCTATGTTAAATTTCAACGATTATTAGTTTAAATTTGTTCTTTATATGATTTCGTTAAAGTGGTGTATTATAACTTTTATTAGTGTATAAAAAAATCATTTGAATTTAGAGAAAGGAAAAGAGACATTTATAATATTTTTAAACTTGGATACTTATTTTTTAATATAATTCTTTAATTTTATCAACTTTGTTTCTGTAAGGCCCATTTATTTCTGCCCCTTTTTTTTTAAAGGCTGCCCCAAACTTTTGGGCCTAAGGGCTGGCCCAAAGGAAAAACAGACCAAATATGCCCTAACCCTAACCATTCCATTCACTTTCAGAAAACTGTCCCTTGTCCTAAGAGCTGTAGTCGTCTCTCTACCTCTGCTAGGGTTTGGTACCGCCTTGGTCAAGCGAGTTCGAACCAGTTCATTTCTTCTTTACCTCCTTAAGTTGTTCCTTGAATTGTCGTGTCCCACTGTTTAGAGTCGAGGTCTTGTGCTAGCCATTTCCAGGTAAGGGAAGCTAGGACTTACTCATGTATTTCGTTTTTCCTATTATTCTGCTATTATTTTACGATTCTATGGTTGGTGTATTGTTGTGAATGCTTAGGATGTTTTAATATGTTAATTTGGATTGGTATGAGTGACTGTTGCAGGGAAACAGTGGTGAGATCTGATAATCTCACCCAAGCGAGCCTGCCTCGCCTAGGCGAGATGAGCAGAGACTCGCCCAAACCCCTTTAACGCGAGTGGTAGCTCAGGCGACCAACTCACTTTTGAGCTAGCGAGCATCTCGCTCAGGCGAGGGGAGTCTCGCCTAAGCGAGAATGCGCAGAAGCCACTATTTCTTGAGTTGAGCTCTCGCCCAGGCGAAGGGAGCTCGCCTGAGCGAGAGACCCTCTCGCTTGAGCGAGACCCTCCAGCCTGAGCGAAGAGCTGGGCGAGAGTGCGTGCTAGTTTAGCGCTTTCCCTATTCTTGGATGTTTGGCTTGTATTTGATTGGATTATTATATAATGGCATGTGGGGAATGAATATGCATGAGTGGGAGGGTATATGAGTTGTGAATGATGAACTTGAATAATTCTTGGCATGTAATGAGCATGGAATGGTTGGTTATGAAAAAGGCATGGTAATGAGATGAGTTGAAATTCTATATTCATGGATGGCGTATGATGAGTTGGTATGGGTTTGATATGGAACATGAAAGGGATTGGTTATAAAGGTTGATATAATATATATATATATATATATATATATATATATATGCATGATAAATCTTTCTTGATTGATTGAGTATGATTGGTCTGTGTTAGTGCGTAATTCCTCGAAGTCTCTAGGTGAGATTTCAGGGTTGTGCTTCAGTGGTCGGGAGGTAATTCCATGACCCCTGTTAGTGGGAATTCATGGTGGTGCCCCATCTATATAATTGGGTAAGGATTCAAGGTAAGGTTGCATCCTGACACTCTAAGCAATCAGTTAGTCTCACTTAGAGTTGACTGAGTCTTGTGGTGAGAGTAGCAGGAAGCCTGAAATTCATTAAGGGCTAACCTTGTGTGTGGGGAATTGGAAATATTGTAACACTTGTAACACTTAGCTCGGGGGTGAGCAGAGATATCCACCACAAGTGCAAGCATCTGCTGAATCCGACCTAATTATACATATCTAGATGAGTCGAGTCGAGTCTTAGTGTATTGATTTGAAAGTCATAACATGCTTGGATGATGTGTGTATATTTGACTGTGAAAGTATATCTGATTGCATGATAAAATCTTTTTGGCTCTAGCTTACCCTTTTGTTTGTTGTATGTTTTGTGGTGTGGATCTCTCTCTTTGCGATGATCATCAATTTATTGATGTGAGCAGATGCGAGAAATACTCATGGTCAACAGGGCGATGGTGGTTCCGCTGCATAGTCGTTTGGGTTGGTTCCCGTTTTTTGGGCTTTTCTGTTAGGGCTATGGTCCATGTATTGTCTGGCCATTGGGCTTTATTTTAGAATATTGTCGCACTTTATTATGCTTTGTTATTGATATCGTGGTGTGCCCAGTTTCCCTCTTGTTTTCTTTTGAACGACTGTAGGGAGTAATGTTTACACTCCTGAACCGTGCTATTATGTTATTTTGTGTGACGCCTCTTTTAATTTGTTTATTGATTAAATGGGACGTTACAGTTTCATTAACATTTAAAAACTTAATAAATATTTTGGTTCTCATTAAATTTTATTTGATACTCTAATTTGAAAAATAAAAAATTATAATTTCTTTATAAATATTTGATATTAAAAAACAAGTATATGTATTGAATATATGATAATATATGTTTTTTTTGTCGTGATTTTTTATTTTTTTAATAAAAATTAATTAATTGATATTGAAATAATAAGAAAGCAAGTTAAAGCATTGATATGAGTATACAGTACCCGATGGAGATAGAAATGCGATAAAAATATTATACCGTTAGGTATGGGTACAAGGATGTGAATGGAATTTTTTCTTTAGAATGAGTATGAATAATGAAACATGTCGTTATCCCGTTTTATTGGTCTATTGTTATCCCAATGATACATTAGACTTAGTTTCATAATGTCAATTTGAGTTGGATTAAATTGATTCCACATCAAGTCAATTATATTGATTCCATGTAAGATTTAATACAATTAAAAGTAGAGTTAATAGTAAATTTAATCTAGATTTAATTTAAATTAAATTGAAAAAATATAAATTAATATAATTTAGGTAAAATAAATCTAAATAAGAATGTAATATATTTTATTAAATCTGGATTGGATTTAGATTAAAATTTAAAAAATCTGATTCATCAACTCCTACAATAAATTTGTATGGATCGTTATAAAATTACTAATATTATATATTACAATGATATAATATGTATGATAGGAACCGGTTTAGATTTGTGGGGTACAAATACAATTCTTAATTTTGAGAATAATATAAATGTTATTTTCTTGACACTCATATTTTATAATAATATCTAGCTGTTCCAATTTTTTTCTTTTGTCAAAATTGACTAATATCTTTCATTCAATTCGTTCTCTTTTCTGTTTGTTGTGTATTCTTACACTTCAATAATTGGCCATTTCATTTCCTATTCATTTCGCTGTATTTGATTTCAACATTTTATGCTTTTTTTATTTTTTATTTTACATGATAATAATTGTTATTAATTCTTTATTTTATAAATAAATTATCTGACTGGGTATCCAGAATTCGTCATCATCCATTATGATACATATATGAAAACGTTCGAGAAACCAAATTGGGTTATTAAACAGGCAAAACCTTATACTTTATCTAGAAGGTCAGATATATTATTGAATTATAAATGAACCAAATAATGTTATTTTTGGATATTAATACACAGTCATTTAACATATTAAATGAACCAAATATGGCTATCATTATGAAGGTACATACAGTATTAAATCATTAAGGATTTTATTAATACACTATAAATTAGTTTTTTAATCACAAAAGCAACAAATATTACCTCTACCACTAGGCATTAAAATACAATTCTGGTGCAAACTAAATTGTTTTTCTAAGATTGGGCAACATGTTTGAGTTTGTGAGGTATGATATGATTTTATTTACCACCTAAAAGCATGAAATAATATCCTTGACAATTACTTTGAGTTTATTTAGGAGATGCTACACACTTTGTCGGAACATAGATCACTAGGAAACAAGAGTACGAGATTTGTCAGATGTACAATATATCTTTATGAGTAGTGCTGCTTTATTAGGTTACACTTACTGTGTATATTCTAATAATTAGGGCTAGCACATCACTCCTTCCCACTATCTATCTCTGCACATATAATAGAGTTAATGATTCTTAACAGTACATATCATATTATTTGTCAGTTCGTAGTTTTCTTTAATTTAATTTTTTTTTTTAATTTTCAAAAATTTTTTATATAAATTATAATAGTGTTACGTGTAATGTTGCGTATCAGTTTATGGTTATATTATTTTTTTATTCAATTTAATCATAATATTTATTATTTTTGTTCAATTCAATTTATTTTCTTTTTAATTTAATTCCAATTTTTATTAAAATGAAAAAAAATTTCTCTTTCAAGTTAAGACCAAATTTAATTTTTTATAAATATTATATATATATTTTTAAAATTGACATTATTATTAGTTATTTTTAAAATTCAATTATAAATTATTATATTTAATTATAAATTGAATATAATTCTTAGATTTAATTTTTAGATAAAATATAATTATTTAAAATATTATTAAAATATAATTATTAAATATTTTAAAAATATATATTAACATTCGTAAAATTGACATTTAAATTTAAAATATTTAATATTTTTATTACATTTTAGATATTAAAATCTAAAATTTTTATATTTAAATGTTAATTTTATAAATATTAGTATATTTTTCTAAAATATTTCCAATATTCGAAATATTTTTAAATATCAATTTCAAAAATATCAGTATTTTAGAATATAAATATTAGAAAAAAAATATTTAATAATTATATTCTTATAATATTTTAAATAATTATATTCTATTTAATAATTAAATATTAAAATTTTATTTAATTTATAATTAAATTTAATATTTTATGATTGATTTTCAAAAATATTTAATAAAAATGTCAATTTTTAAAAAAATCTTAGTATAATTTTTATAAAAGATATTAAATTTGATATCAAGAATAAAATTGATTCATTTTAATCAAAATTAGGACGAAAATGAACAAAAATAACAAATATAAGGACTAAATTGAATAAAAATAACGAATATAGGGACTAAATTGAACAAAAAGAAATAATATAACCACAAACTAATACGTGACACTAGCATTGACACGTGGATAATTTTCTTAAAATTAAAAAAATAAATAAAAAACCAGGAGCTGACTGACACGTGACATGTACTGTTAAAAAATGTTAACTAAACACCGTTACTAAAAAGATCAAATTGACCAAAATTTAACAAAAATGAAGACCTAATTGAATACAAAACAAAAATGAGAATTAAATTGAATAAAAAGAACAAAAATAAGGATCAAATGTATATTTAAACCTTTTTGTTATGTTAGTTAAATAAGTGACCAAATAAGTTAAAAACACTTGTTAAATAAATATTTGCCACTCATTTCTTTCCTTTTATCAAACAGTTATATATGGTAAGAAAAAACACAAAAATATATATTAGAGAAACAACACTCTTACTATACATGTACAGAGTATATAGTTGGGTTGATGAGTTAGTATGAGAAAAAAAAACAATAAAAACAAAAAACAACTATATTTTTTGTTATTGAAAATAGAAACATATTATGCAGCACTTACAAACCCTAAACTCTAATTCATCAACATTATATGTAACTTTATTTCTTAGGACATTTTTCTGTTAACTAGTGAGGAATGATATGACTATAGCATGGGCGTGGAAGTGATAAGATGGACATTAACGAGGAAAGAGAGGAATGTATTTGAAGAAAGCAATGACCTATAGACTCCAAAACTGTGCATTTGCAGAGAGCAGCAAATAGTTTCCGGTTGTGTGTGACTTTGTTTCACTTTTCCCACAGAAAATGGGAAACAAAGAATTGAGAGGTGTTAGAGTCACGTGAAACTTGCCATCCCATTTGGAGTATTTGTAAGCATGTGCAATTTGGTTTCTCTGCTGAGAATTTCTTCCGATGTGGGCCAATTTGAAAGCGACCTCTTATCCCTAAGCTTCAATCTCCAAAGAAAATAGAAAAATGTGAAAAACTATTTTATGTTTGCTTCATACTCATCATCTTCCAAGCTACAAACTTGAAGATCAACAAAGATGTTTTGGAACCAATAATTGGTCAAAACTGATTACGATAGAGAGAGATTAAGTTCTTAACATCAGATGAAACCACCAAACTGTGCAATTATGTGCACAAATGTTGTCACGTTTCAGCAGCCAAACCTCACGGTATTTTCAGTGGTTTGCTTGCAAATTCCTGGGTTTTGCCATATTAATTGTGTTGTTGTTAAATATACTTGGTCATTTTTTTTATATTCAGGACGTAATCTCAATGGAAATTACTTGATTTGAGGATTTTCTTTGAATGTAAATTAGATTTCATATGCCATTGAAATCTTCTAAAATTGAAGAAGAATACTTTTAAAGCATTGTGATCATACCCATTGAAATGACTAGCTATGTTTGGGTAATAAAGTTATAGCTGTTGATCATCATAACTGCTATCACATAGAAAAAATAAAGGGAATTAAAAAAAAACAAATATAGAACAAAAATACAATATTTGTTTAGTTATAGGATAATTTACAAATATTTTTATGTTTGAGTCTTGAACTAGACAAGGGGTTTCATACTTGATAAGAGTGTTTATTGTGTGTGTTTTATAGATATAGATTATGGTATGGTGGTTGTATGAGTGAGGTAGATCACAAAATGTGAGACACGTGGAAGGAGGATGTTTAAGTTGGTTTATCTCAGGAACTTATCTAAGAAAGAAGGAATAAAAAAGATAAAAGAATGATGATATCCTAGTCCATCTTGGGTTGCTTATATATAGTGAAGTTTATTTAAGTTTTCTTAAAATAAGAATATTATCTGTCTTAGGCCATGCTTGGGTGAATGAGCTGTTGAATTTTGGTGTTTTGTGACGATTAGAAAGAGGCATGGCGTTGGTGTTTTGGTTGTGTTCCTTTATTTCTCTTTTTGTTGTATAGTTTTAATTGGACACAGAGCATTCCACTTTTAAAAATGTCATACAAATGAAGGGTGTGTCTTTGGGCCACGAGACTCTGAGGCCTAATTAATGGCATTCACTTATGGTGAGGGATTCAAAACCCACGGGGAAAATATGGCACATGGCATGTAGGGTTAAATCTTCTACCATATCATTAGTGCCTTTATTTCTTCACCAACGACTGGACCAAACCTCCAAATACCTGTTCTCCTTTCCAAAATCATTTTTTAATCTAAATAACAAATTAGTACACCACACTTAATTTAATCAGATTCATAA
The DNA here is from genome assembly GCF_037176805.1 of Vigna unguiculata. NCBI lineage: Eukaryota > Viridiplantae > Streptophyta > Magnoliopsida > Fabales > Fabaceae > Vigna > Vigna unguiculata. The sequence continues at coordinate 25,816,340 of NC_140800.1, read as the reverse complement.
AAATTAATATATATGTAAAACTTGACCGTTCAAACGCTAGTTTTGTTCATATCTAAAATTAAAATTAATATGTCTAACTTAATGAAGATCCAACTCTTGAGTTGTTCGTTCGTAAACAAGGTTATGCAGACTGCAATTACATATTACCGACAGCTATTAATGATATAGTTGGCCCAACTAAAAAACAAGATTAGACGTCCTATGTCTAGTAAATTATCACCATAATCATACCATCATCATTAATTATCATTATCTTAATTAAAGTTACTTGTTTGGAAACGATGAACCTAATGTCATCCGTTAAACAGAACAAGCTAAATAAAATTATAATAATAATCTCAACTTTTTCACTAATCTTATCAATAATAGTTCACCGACCACCCTAATGAATTTCGATAAGCACGATCGTATTTTCTCATAGGAAAAAGGTCTATTTTTAAAATAACGTATTTTTCAACAATCCAACATGACCAATATTTAATAGGCTTTTGACTTTACTTAATCCAAATGTCTGATTTGTTGTAATGTTATTTCATCTTAATCTGTTTGATAAACATTAGTTTGTTGGGTTTAATCGGCTCTATAATTATTGCTTAATTAGTTTTGACTAATTTGCCAGGATTGATTCCATTGTTAAACAATTATAATCTAATATGTTGCACGGAGATGGCTTCTTCACCACTGAATGTGTAGGTTGAGCTTTGTCAGACTGCATCTTGTTTGTCTTCATTGATTGAAGGGCTACCTCATGTTCAAAAGGTTTAGTTTTTCTAAATTTACATCAAACAATAAAATAATGTTTAGTTTTTGAACACTTAAAAACAAAAACAAAACCCATTCCAAAGCATTTGACATGAATAGGAGATAAAGCATTATGTTATGATAATTTGAGGAAGGGGAAAAGGGTGGTGGAAAGTGGAAAGTGGAAAGTGGGAAGGAGAAGTAGGAATAATGGTGTTAGAATTATGTAACCTTTCTCTCTTTATGTGATGTAGTAGTCTATTTTGAGTCTTCTCCCACTTTGTCACTGTATCCCCCATCACCCACCAACCAAACCCACCCAAAACCAAAGGGCTTCATTCAAAACTAGCTTATTATCTTATGATTGATTGATTGTGATTAATTAAATGACTTAGCTCTCTTCCTATCTATATGGATCTACATCATTCACCCTTGCTATATATTTTACTATTGCCTAGCCCCAAAAGGGCCAAAAAGTCCTAAACCTTAGGACCTCATCCCTTACTTTTGTTTCTTACTCACTTTCCTTCTTTTCCTCACACCAATGAGGATTTCGCTCTATTCTTTTTCCCTTTCACTTGCATGTCCCACCCTTGTCTCACTTTTTTATCATCATTTCTTTACTCCTTCAATTCTGTTTCCTTCCTTGCTAATCTCTTTTACCCCCTTTATTCCAACCTTGTTTAATTACTCATGGCAAATCATTAAAGTAAGGGTGAATTTTGTTGGACTATTTTCAATCCACCTTCATTAATAATGCATTTCAATAAGCTTTTCTTCTCCTCCACTACTCTCATTATTATGCCCATCTTCTTACCCACTTTCTCCTCTTCAATGCATCCATGCATTTTCTTTTTCTTTAATTCCACAATGCATCCATGTAATTTTTTTGTATTGGTATTCATGTCATGTCACCGCTTTGGGGAGTGAGCTTGAAGAAGAGGAACAAAAGAATAAGGATTTTTTAAATTTTTAATTTTACTATTTTTTTCTAATTTAAGTACATTTTAATTCGAAATGTTGTTCGTCCTTCCGAAGCATGAAGAGTGGACAGATGTTTAAGGTTATATAATAGGATTTTCAAATATTTAAATTTTATTTCTATATGTAACTCTCTTTTTTTTTTTATCTCACCCATTATTTAAAATTATGACATTTTTATTATTTTTGTTGGAATCTCGAAAATGACTTCTAGAATTCTACTAATCAATGTTGTTAATCTGCCCCCCATAATGTATCTAAATGACTTCTAGAAAAAAGTTAGTAATTTCATTCATCCTTTCTTGTGAGTAATTTTTCGTCAATTGTGATGTAGTATGTTTAAATTAGTAGACATCTTGTTTGAAATCATTGTCTTTTCATACTATAGAGTAATCATATCACTTTTTATTTTTGTTTTTGGTTTATTCTTCGAACTACTTTCGAATGAGTTTTGAGGAGAAGAAAAAATATCCATTCTCCTACCTATGAACTTTTTTCTATGATATTTATTTTTTTATTTTTGTTTTAACTAATGCAAAGTTTTCTAGTTCTTAATATATTCACATGGTGTGATATAAGTTTCTTTATCTCCCTCCCTGGTACTATACATTAAGGTTTTATGCTGTATATTGAGACTAATAATTTTTGAATTAAATATGTTTTGTCTTTAAATTTAGACACAAAATTAAAAATCGTTCTTATTTCAAATTTTAATATAATTTGGTTATTAATTTTTAAAAATAATAAATATAAATTTTCTAATCCAACTACATAAAACCTTTTTCACGTGTTAAATTGCATTTCAGGTCATGTGTAAATTGTTTACACCATTTGACATATTCCAACTCCGATGTCAATCTAAAACATTATTTAACAAGTAAAAAAAATAACATTTTTGGATTAAAAAAGACTATATCCATTTAATTTTAAAGTTTGTAATCAAAATGTAGGATAAGACCGAATTTTAATTTCACGTCCAAGTTTAGGGACTAAAAACATATTTAACCCATATTTTTTTTTATTATTGAAGTTTAGTTCTATGAAATTTGACCAAAAGAAATTAAGAGAAGTTGATTTAGCTACATTGTTCACCTTATAATTATTCATATAATATGTTGACTTAGAGAAAATGTTACTTAAAAACTAACTTTCTAATCATTTAAAATGTAAAAGTGAGAAATTACATCCATTAGATATATGACCAAATTTGTGTGTATGTGTGACGTGTTTTCATAAAATTAAATGAGACATAACTTTTATTATCTTAATATTAAAATTGAATGTACTTAGACGGTATATTTTCTTATGTAATCAATTCTTTTTGTTTCATTTTATATTCATCTTCTTAGTATGTTTTACGTTATATATAGTCTTTTCTTATCCGTGAATATTACATTTCTTGATTTAATAAATTATTTTAATTTTTTCTCTTTTGATATGATATTAAAGACAATAAGAATTTATTCTAGTCAAAATTAGTTAGGTCTATGGAGTCCTTCTTTGTTCTTGTGTTTATTAATATAAGGAAATGTGTTGAAAATCTTATATCGACTATAGATATAATTAAATTATAATATATAAATGGATATAAATTTCATCTTACCTAATTTTATAGAGTTAACTAATACTTAAGTTTCACTATCTTAATAAAAAGAAGAAAGAAGCTGAAATTGAATTTCAATTCCAAAAGATGTCGTTGATAAATATTTTGTTAAAATTAATCATGCAAGAAAATGTAAACTTTGATGCTAAAAAATTAATCATAAAAAGCAGGAGGTAAATATAAATAAAACGTAAGAATAACTAGAACAATGCAAATTAAAATGATTTTCATAATGAAATTAAATCTTTGATTGATGTAGGTCATAGTAAAAATAAACACATCCACTTATGGAAAGGAACAACCTAGTTAACTAATTCCTTTGTTAGACGTTTATTATCCAAAAACAAAAAACATGGAATAATCCTAGAAGTGACCTTACCACATGAATTGAAGCATATTCTAAACAAAATATCTACATTATTAATGGTGCCAAACATAATTTTACTAGGCAATTCTCGTCATCACATTTTAGCATTCAAGAGAAGATAAAGTTGTTTTGTTCTTATTATAAGCTTTTAGGTATTACTACCACTATTGAAATGACTTTGTTTTATATGCATAAAACTCAAATGACAACAATATGCAAAAATGAGACATAATAACAATGAAGATATTCATGCATTCTCATGATTAAAATTCTAAAAAAAAAACTAAAAGATATAGAGCACATACTTCAATGACACACTTGACCCATCAAAACTTCAATGCAATCGAAGCAACCACCTCGAAACACCCACAACCACCACAAAACACTCATCAACAACAAGGGAGACATTGTTGAATTCTCCAAAAACAATCATAATTTCAATGTAAAAGTTTTGACAACTTACCTCAGTATATAACACACATGAAATCAGACAGAATCACTCCCCACCATAAATCTCCCACGGAAGATGAAGAAATGAGCTATTTTGATCACCAATGGAGCTTCCATCACACTTAGGGTCATCGTCAAAGAAGAGAGGTTTTTGAGGAAGAAAAAATTAGGAAGAAAAGTTAGATGCAACATTTTAAAAATTCATTTATATTGGTCCCTTATGGTCAGATGTGAAAAAACCCATTTATGTCGGATCCTTAGGCCCTCTAACATAAATGATACTTTTTATATTTGACCACAAAGGCCATACATAAAAAAAGTGTTCTTATTTACGTCGGACTCATTGTGATCACACGTAAAAAGTTCCATTTACGTCAAATCCCTAGGTCCCTTGACGTAAATGAGACTTTTATATTTGACTACAAAAGGTCAGACATAAAAAAGTTACTCAATATATAAAAATGTCACCACACTTTTTTAATATGTGATTCGTTGTAGTTAGATATAAGTGATCCATTTTCCATTAGTGACACATATTATTTTTATTTCAATGCTATATAAAATGATTTTTATTTATATATGTTATGTGGTGGAAAATTATTTTAATTAGTGACATATTTCTTCAATTATTTTGGAAAAATGTGGTGGGAAATCTCTAAATATATATAAAATTATGAAAATAATAAGAAAAAATTGAATTTATTTCAAAAAGAAAATTTGAAAGTGAAATCCCTTAAATGCCCATGTAGAATTTGAAAACCCTAAAATACCCCTTAGGATGTTTAAGAGCAAACACACAGAGGGAGTTCATCACTTTCCTTAAAACAATCCTCTTTCATCCTCTTTCTTCCTCCCTTAGCTTAGTTCAACCTCGTCTTTTCTTTAAACTTAGACTACTGTTGCAATCACCAAGAGGAGCTATACAAATCTACCCAAACAAAATTGTCACTAAAGTAAGTTCTCTTCTTTTCCCACTTTTAGAAAGTCAAATTTGTATTCTTTTGTTTATTTGGTTATATCTAGGTTGCATGTGGTCCTTCTCATCCCAAATTTGTCTCTGAATGTTGATGAATTTAGCCCTCTATTAAGATCATTGATCTTATTTCCTTTGGGTGTAAAAAGAATATGTTCTTTTTTGGGAAGGGGTTGCAAAATAGTGTTTGGGAGCATAAGAACGTCAATTTTACCTGAGGGAAGCGAATTCCTTGCTCATACATGATTAATTATTGTGGACTATTAAAATTGGGGTATATGATCTTCAATTTTATGAAATTAATATGCTTTAGGGTTTTTGTGTGTTATAAAATTTAAGGCTTTTCTATCGTATGTGTGGTGAATGTGATGATTTTGGTTAGATTGATTGGTTTACCATGGATTTGATGGGTTTGGAACTTGTATAATGCTTAAAATTTGATTTTTGGCCATCCGGTACCATCAAATTGTAGAATTTGGTTTTCACGTTATGCAGACTCGTTTTGCAAGCCCAACACTCATTGAGCGAGTGCCAAAATTGAGTTTGGCAGAGAATCCAAATAGGTAAGCTCGCTTGGCCAAGAAATATTCGGTTGGGCGAGTTGGACTTTCAACCTCTGAGCCATCTCGGGAAATTTAAGATTCCTGCGTGATTAATCGTCGAATCGAGTTGAAATTTTAACGGTTGGTTCTAGACAATCATTTCTTCACTTTGACTGCTCAGATATTTAATTAGAGGCTGATAGTTAGAGCAGTTTTTCGTGTAAGGTATTTGTAGTTTAAGGTATATGTGAAATTGTATGATTTGATTTGGTAGACAAAACTATTAATAATGTTGTTTTCTTTGCAAATTTGCTTACCCTTTTCTGTGTCTTGTTGGTTTTGTGTGGTTTTGTTTTCTTCTTTTGAAATGATCACGATTTTTGTGTGAGCAAAGGATGATGCATATTGAAGACCTAGGGATGAGGACACCTCAACTAATGCACATTGAAGACCCAAAGATGAGTACACCTCGGCCGGTACCTAAAAGTAAGGGACATATACGCCACTACTACGACACGAGTCAACATAAGCAAAAGGACGAATGACAAAAGCATTAAAGATAAGAAAACACATTAGGAAACCCTAAAACGAGATAATCCTTGGAATCTTAGGCCCAATAAACAGGAGTCATTTATGTACTATATATAGTCACTATTCATGAGGTATGTGGGTAGAATCATTTTAGTTGTTGTATCCCCATCTGTAACACGCTTCTAACTTGAACGTCACAGTGTCTTTGGAGACACCATTTCCATCTAGGACACCCCGGTCATGCCAGAAGAGGACATTGTGACACATCAAAGTAGAGGATATATCACCCGAGGAATACCCCTATGAGGCGTCCCTGCTAGGGTCACATCACCCTCATAAGAAGAGAACATCCAAACATCTATAGTGAAGAAGACTTTTTATCTAGAGAACTGAAGGAGAGTGGACACTTAGACTACCTAATATGCCTAGGCCTATACAAAACACTTGTGTACCTGTGAGTATATTTAGGCAAAATAAGAACAATTTCGGGATATAATCATAGTTACATAGTGATTATGATTATGTATACATAATATATTATTATAGTTTTCTTTTGGATGACTATAAGGATATATTATATAAACCTTGTGGATTATCTACTTTTAATTATTGAATATGATTTTTTTATTTTTAGTATAACGTTATTAAAATAGGATGTTACATTAAACTTACCTGTAATTAAAAGTTTATAGGATGATTAATGATTATATTTCACATCCAATGTTCTATGGAATAACTATATGTAGTTGTAATTTGGCCATTATAGTTAAAGTCGTTTCAATTTGGTATTTACAATAATAATACCGTTGTTGAGCTATTATAAGTTTTTCATCATGAGCCATGAGATTTTAACCCATCTCCATCCCTCATTCACACCTATAAAAAGGTGGTCTGTTGCTCTCCAGAAACACACAATAACTCATATCTTTTTCTTTCTTAGGTTTCTTGTTCTTTGTTCTTCCTCTATATTTTTCTTCTATTATCCTGGGTTATTCATATTCTTGCAAAGAGTACTTATCTTGCTAGTTTTTGTTATCCTCAGGATATATCCGAGATGTTCCTGTTGTACCCTAAGAGATTTGCGCATACATTGCGGCTAAATCCTTAAGGGCAGTGTTTTCAACACACCTCAGGAATTTTCCTATTTATGTTCTCATCATATTTTTACTACAATCTTAAGGATTTATTCTTGATGAGGATTTATTTTTGTTGAGAAGAGATAACCTCATGTGTGAAATATATTGTTAGTATGAAGTTTCCATTTAATGCCCATTAATGCCAATGAAAGATGTGAGGGAAGAAAATAGGCCGTAGTTGCAAATATGTGGCAACTTTTCAATTTCTTTTGTACGTTGTTTGTAGCCTAAGTGATTCTTTGTCCAAGTTACTTTTTCTGCATCAGATGTACATACACAAAGTCACAAGCATCAATTTTGATATTTCATTCAAATTGAAGGATACATCATTGTGCCCCATTTTTTTTCACTTCTTCAACGCAATGGAGGGAACCGAGGGTTGGAAGTTCCTTGTCAAACACGATCTTCGCGGAGCTAAAGATTCTAATGGCACGCGTGGCGGAGGCCACAATGGTGGCAGCGACATTCAAACGATGTAGAGGTGACGAAGAGGGTGATCCTGGTGAGACTGACGAAGGAACGCAGTTGTAGGAGAAGTTGCAGTAGGGGTTGTTCCCTTCTCTCGCTCATAGAAGGGAGATGAAGGTTGTGTGAAATGGAGCGGAAGCATGGGATGGATGCAACGATTGGCACAAAGGCGACACGATGTTTCTTCGAAGGGACGTACTCAGTCTTGCAAGGGTCTGGCAGTGGTAGTGGCTCCAATTACGATGGCCTCAATATCGATGTCATGGTGGTCTCGTGAATGGCAATGGTGGTCGGCGGAGGCGAGGCACATGATGGTGATAAGTGAAGGCGCAAGACGATGGTTGCTATGTTGTTTGTTCCCACGAGAAAGAAGGGAAGTAATGGATGACGCAAAACCCATACTACAAGCCTCCTTCGATACGCTAGTGGAACCACACGTATCTTCGTGACACCGTTTTTGTTGGAACATTCATAGCTTGTGGCAATCGGAAGGAGATGTTCTTCTCACAAATGTCATTCTTATTTTGACGATAGAGAAAAGATGATGCAATATATATACATCTTTGTTATAAAAGATGTTAAAGAAGCATATGCTTGCATGCACGTGGTTGGAGGCCAATATCAAGAAGAGCTTGGTGCAATAAAAAATGTTACCAACAACACGCAAGACTGTGGAGGTGCAGGTAATGCTAGTAAATTGCTCGGGAAAAAAAATCATTAGAGTGAACATATTTTAAAGGGAAAATAGTCATTAATTGGGATGATTTTCAACCAATGATGATGGTGGTAGTACTTGAAAATAGAGAATATGTGATTATATATTTATGTGTGCGTGAAGTAAATGTGACTTTTTAGAAGTTAGAATCATAAGGAATGGAGATAGTATATTACTATCCCAAAACTACACTTGAGAAACTTTTTAGAAAGTTTAGAAATTAGGACTTATCCCTTATGATACTAATTCTCTATTAAAGAAAGAAAATATAGGAGAATTTTTTTCTCAATTCAGTATGCTCGATTAGTTGGAGCTTACTACTTTTAATGGTCTTTTCTAGACCAAATGGATGTTGCTGATGAGCAATAGGTAGACTAAGAAGATACATTTAATATTTTAATTAGGAATATTGAGATTATGAGATACTTAAGAGGTTCAATGGATTATGCCATTGAATATAATGGATTTCCCATTGTACTAAAAGAGTACAATGATGCTAATTGGATCTTTGATTCACACTTAGGAGTTATGTGATTATATCGAGATCAACCAGGCAAATAATAATTGATAGGTCAACAATGAAATATGAGTTTGTTGCTCTAGAAATGCCTGATAGTGAAGTTGAGTAGTTGACGAACTTCTTAGCTAAACATTCCACTAGGAATGAAATGTGTCAATACATTGTGATTGTCAATCGGTAATAGCTAACTATTTGCGAATCCTCTGACAAAACTCCGAGAAGAAATATGATTATAAAAGCATAAAGGGAAATGAGACTTAAGCCACTTGAAACAAACAAGTGATGGTAACCCAATCTTTGTGATTGGAGATCCTATGAATAAGGTTCATATGGTTAAAAACAAGTCGCTTGTTAGTTCTGATAGCACTAAATTGATTTTTAAATCAATCAATTATGTTCATTCCTATGGTGCGTGTCAAAGTGCTAGAGACTGCATTTTTGAGAGGTTAAACTTTGTAATTAAAATTCTCATGTAAGAATTATAGTTTAAACAAAAGTTTTAATGATTTTCATATCCCTTATGGGTGGTATATGATTTGCAGCATACACTTGATGAAATCACCTATATGAGTGTCGAGTGGGATCGTTTGCATGAGATCTTAGCATGATCTCTAAAGCACTCATGAATACCAGGCACGCGCATGGCCTAGTAGCGCAACACAACAATAATAGCAAGAATTGGGGGGTGTACTATGATTGATAAACCGCTAACACATATCAAGTGTTTTTGGTTCATATAGCTTGTTATACCAACTACATTGTGTTAAGTTTCTTAATCTAAGACTGATTCATATAGCTTGCTATACCAACTCTGATGCATTACATCTTATAGAGACCCAGGATTTTCTTTTTTCTTCTATTTCTCATATTTTGCAATATGTTGGGGATTGTTGTAAATTTTGGTTATTGCAAAATATGCAATTGTAATTTGGCCATTATAGCTAGAGTAGTTTCGATTTGGTATTTACAATAATATGACTATTGTTGAGCTGTTACAAGTTTTTCATTATGAGCCATGAGATTTTAACCCATATTCATCCCTCATTCACACCTATAAAAAGGTGGTTTATTGCTCTCCAAAAACACACACTAACTTGTTGACATGAGAAGCCAAGGTGGTTTGCTTCTTGAAAATTTGATGAAGATTGAATGAAGCTCTTTTGAACTATCTTGAAGCCATAACCATTGGAATGAAGTCTACATTGATGAAGGAAAGGAGATTTATGATATCCATGGTGATCAAGGCTGGAATGTGTGCTCTCCATGTAGTTACATCATTAAGAAAGTGTACTTGTAGTTTGTAATTCATGTTGTAGATCTTAAAGCATTAATTAGATGTAGTTTGGTCTTTGTTGTGTTTTTAATCTGTTGAATGGTTTTTCAACAGGTTAAAATGTCTCTTTTAGTCTGTTGAATGGTTTTTCAACAGGTTAAAAGGTTGGTTGCAGTAGTCTTAAACTGCAACAAATTCAATCAGTAATTTAGTTTTTAATCGACTGATTTCACTTAAGTCAAGTGAAATCAACCGATTGATTTAAAAATCAACCTGTTGAATTTCGTAACAGCTTGACTATAAAAGTTGTGATTTTTGAAAGAGAGGTCGGTTGATCATTTTAGAGCACGATTTGGTTTTGGAAACTTGTGAAAACTCTCTCCTTCATGATCATAGGTGTTGCAGTTGTTGAAGATTGATCTTGGATCAATTCTTGGAGCTTTTGGCTTGGTTTGAAGCTTGGAAAAAGTGGTTGGTGGTAGGCAAGGTTGTGCTACCACTAAGGTTTGATCTTTCTCAAGCTTTGTGTGTGTGCCTGGTGGTTTTCTAGGTCTGCAAGAGGGTTTTTGTTGTGCTGGTGTTATTCTTGTGTGATTCAAGAGTCTTTTGTGGTGTTTTTGCATATTTTGGAAGTGTAAGGGTGGATACTTTGTAAAACTTTTGAAATAGTGAAAAGTCAAGCTAAGGTTGCCTTGACAAACTGGATGTAGCTCAGGTTTGAGTGAACTAGTATAAAAATTTGTGGTGTCCTCTCTTCTCTAACCTTTTTCTCTTGCATTTTCATTTTAAAGTTTCAAGAACTTGTGCTTTAATCATCTTTTTCATGTTCTTGCATGTTTTCATAGCATCTGAAGCATTGAGCATGTTTGTATAATCATTTGGAACTGGTCTTGATCATTCTTGAGCATTGTTTTTGGTTTAAAATTCAAATTCGCATTTCTGCATTTTTCCCAGTATTTCAGTCGACTGTTTTTCAATTTCAATCGATTGATTATACCATAACAGAATCTGTTTAGTAAAATCAATCTGTTAACTCTATTTTTTATCGATTGAAAGCGTATAGTTCAGTACTGTTTGCATCCTAACTTGATGATCTATTTGATTCAATTAAAGGTGGTTTTTAGCTTGCAAAGATAGCCTAAATTTTTAACTAGCCAATTCAACCCCCCCCCCCTTCTTGGCTTTTCAACCATTTCAAAACTAACATAACTCACATATTTTTCTTTCTTGGGTTTTTTGTGCTTTGTTCTTCCTCTATATATTTCTTCTCTTATCCTGGGTTATTCATACTCTTATAAAGAGTACTTATCTTGCTAATTTCTGTTATTCTCGAGATATATTCGAGATGTTCCTGTTGTACCCTAAGGGATTTGCGCATACACTGCGGATAAATTCTTAAGGGCAGTGTTGTCAACACGCATCGAGAATTTTCCTATTTATGTTCTCATATAATTTTACTACAATAACCACACTTATAATCGATGATTATAATTATTTTAGGAAAAATCCACTTTATTGTCTTAAGTGAACTGGTATGGCGACTATCCAATGTAGTGTATCTCTCATAATGCTAAATACTAAAACATTGATGAATAACCAAAAATACATAACGATGATATAAAATTTAGTTAAAATAATATTTTATAACTCACTCTTGTGTTGTGACTTCCAACACCCATCGAACTTTTATGCCGTAAACAAAACCTAACAACACTAATTCCTTTTAGACATACTACAACGGTTTTCCAGTGATTATTATAATTTAAAAAAAAATATTATATTCAAGAGAAAAGTTAAAAATAACTTTTAAGTACATTTACTTACACTTTGTAATATGATTTTAGGAAAATGTCTTTTGTGAGGTTTGTCCAGCATTTAATTTCCTAATTTTTGGATGGATTCAGATTCATAAATCTAATGGTTTGCAACATTGCGTGTAGTAGTCATATTACGTAAAAACCTATTATACACAAAATGTATGATTCTTAATTGTGAAAGAAATCATACTAAAATTCTCTATGAAGAAAAAAAATAAGTTCAAAAATATACTTCTACGATCAGGTATAAGATTGAAATATTGGTTTCTAGAAATAATTTCTAACCACGTTATAATTTATATTAACGAAATATTTCTATTTTAGATCTTAATTAAGGAAATATTCCCATGTCATCTATGTAAAGGAGTATGAAAAAAGATTTAGGATAACGTATAACAACTCAAATAAAATGTTACAGCCAAAATATTGAGAGAACTTAAAAGCATTCAATTTGTCTTATTCGAAGTGATGTTGTAGAGACAAAGATATTGAGAACTTGGAAGCATTCAAATTTCTTTTTTAGTAGAAATGAAGTAAAGGTCTATTTATAAACTAAAAAATCATTAATATCTACCCTTTTAACTAGAGTAACAGTTTGAGTGTCTACGAGTGATCACATATTGTATTTTATAGTTTAGATAATTCAAATTCAATAAAGTAGATTGAATCTAGAATTTAAAATCATTTTTATTATATCATATTATTTAGATTTGTATCAGTTGAATACGGACCTAACTTGGTTTGGATCGACCTGTGTCCAATCCATCTTGATCTCATCTCAACCAAACTCAACTTAGGTGGTGAAACTCAACGCACTCTTAACCCGAGTTGACTATGATTAGTGCATATCTAAGTCCTCATTTAGTCTTTAATCTTGGATTTTTAATTGTTTTTTGTGTTTTAAAAAATATTTTAATTAGGATTTCTTATAATTGAGTTTATTAAGCATGAGATTCAATGTTAAAAATAACTTTATAGTTGCATTAATATTCTTTGGATATTTTGAGGTGTGTTAGTTTAGTTGTAGCTAAGTTGAGCTCATGGAGGTGTGAACATAAATTGATTAAAGCTTCATGATACTTTAAAGATAAAGCCAAGAATAGCAAAAATCAAAACCACAAAAATTCAAGCCTAGCATTTCATGAAGACCAAAAGAGCATGAAGAAGTGAGAATTTTGGCTAAGCTAAGCTGAATTTGGCTAAGCCAGGAAGAGGGAACATGCAACAAAAACTGGACTTTGCGATTTTCTCTATCTTTTCGACAAAAAGGCTTTGACAATGCAAAAATAGTTATGATAAAAGATAATTTGGGACAAATACATCTTTAGATATTTTATTCCCTAGTTTTAAATAATTATCTTATTTAATTATATCAAAAGATAACAATGACCCTATTTTTGGAATCTCATCGGATCTTCTTAAATATTTTTAAATCTCCATAACAACCAAATATATCTTAAAGATATTAAATTTATTTAGAAGATAATTGTTGGAGATTACATTGTCAAAAAGAAGATTACAACAATAGAAAAGCAAAAACAAAGCTCACTCCAATTTGTATATGAAGAGACTTAAGGAAACACCTTAAGGGAACATGGTGTTAAATCTACATAGCATAGCAATCCTATGAGTTCCAGCGTTTTTAATTTTAATAATTTTAATTGAGAAGTTACTTTGACTAGAGTTAGAAACTTTCATATGATTGAATGATTTTTTACCAATAATCGAGAAATTACTTTGATTAAAGCTGAAAACTTTAATTAGAATTAATCAAGAAGCTACTTTGATTAATTAGCCTTTTACTAGATATACTAGATATAATATTTAAAAGCATGATTAAGTATAGTAATATTTAATTGAGAAGTTACTTTGGTTAAATTTGTTATGGTTAATCTAAAAGGTATTTGCTTTTGATTGAGAAGTTACTTTATTAAAAGTGAGGATACCAACAAATTAATTGAAAAGTTACATTGATTAATTTGAAATATTATATAAGAAATCAATAACAATAATCTTTAGAAAGATGAAACCTATTTTAGAAGAGTAGTGAAATCAACCTATTTTCTTTATTATTAATTTTATCTCTTTTTATCCTTTTCAAAATTTATTTATTTATTTATTTATTTTATTTATTTATTTTTGTTATCTTTTATTTATCTTAATCTTCTTATATTATTTTTATTTTATTTCACTAACCTCTTTGTAAAGATTTTATAAGAACTTATTCGTTAAAAATCAATTCCGTGATAGTTGGGTATTATCTAAGCAATACTGAAATTGATATAGTTTTTGACTACTATCTTAGCAATACCGAAATTGGTACTATTGTTGTTTACTATCTTAGCAATACTTAGCAATACTGAAATTGATATAGTATAGATTTTATAAGAAGTTATCTTACTCATACTAATATTTTGGCTACTATCTTAGCAATACTGAAATTGATATAGTTTAGTAGAATTTGATCGCTTCAACAACAACGTTATCAAATTTGGCACCGTTACCGGGGAAAACATTTATAGCTTTTAACATTTTGGTTCTTATTTTACTTTTACTATTTTATTTTTATTTTTGTTTATAAGCAACATTTTCTTTTTCTCTATTTTTTCTAACATTTATTTTATTTTATTTATTTATTTTAATCTTATGAATTTTTATTTTATTTTTTCAATCATAATTTTTATATGGTTTTGTATTAAAAGAAAATATGCAAAATATTTTTTCATATGAAAATAATTAACAATGTATTTTTCAAAGAAATTATGATAATATTTTCAGCAACCTTCGTATGAATAACCTTATTATCCATATGTTGGATCATCTTTTCCAAAATATGATTATCGTTCATTCAGCAACAACCAATTATTCAAGCAGCAAACAAAACTGATTAAGACAGGTGGTTTAGAAAAGCTTATGAGAATGATGACTCAACAATATGCTACGATGAATCAAAAGATGAATGTCGCCATGCAAAATGAATTGGGACAAATAATAGCTGGTTGACAAAGATTAAGATTCAAAGGTTAAATCAATCACCAGTATAGAATCATATCACACTAGTATATCTATTGATGCTCAAACTAATATGTCTAGTGATGAACATATTAATTTTAGGTTAAAATACTCCGTTGGTCCTCGTTTTTGTCGCAGAATCTCAATTTGGTCCTCGTATTTTTATTAGTCTCAATTAGGTCCTCATTTTTGTAAATTAGTATCAATTAGGTCCTTTCCGTTAGTAGAGAACTAACACCGTTAAGTAGGTGCCACGTGTCAGCTCCTCGTTTTTTTGAATTTTTTTGAATTAATTTTTTTAATTTTTTAATTTTTTTAATTTTTAATTTCTTTTAAAAAAATATTTATGCCACGTGTCATGTCTGTAGTGTGTCACGTGTCAATCTAATATGATGGCACGTGTCAAATTAATGTATGAATCTCAATTTGGTCCTCATATTTGTTAAATTTGATTTGAGTTCCAATTTTTTTAAAAAATTTTCAATTTCAGGCACTCCAAATTTAGACCAAATTTTACTTTTATGTAATGTTATGATTATTTTTATTAAAATTGATATTTTTATTAAATATTTTAATAATATTAATTATATTTAATATTAAAATTTTAAATATATTTATTTTAATTTGTTATAAAATTATTTTAAAATTTTACATTTGAATTTATAAAATTATTATTTTTAAGCCAACTCTAAAATATTGTTGATATTGAATATTATACAAATATTTCGAATATAAATTTATTAATCTATATATTTATAATTTTAAAATAAAGTTTAATGTAAAATATAAATTTAAATAAATTAAATGTTGTTAAAAATATATAATAGAAATATCACTTGTAATAAAAGTATCATCATTACATTTATAAAAAAGTTAAATTTGTTCTAAATTTGGAACACATGAAATTAAAATGTTTTTAAAAAAATTTGGGACTGAAATCAAATCAAATTAACAAATATGAGGACCAAATTGAGATTCATACAATAATTTGACACGTGTCACCATATTAGATTGACACGTGGCACACTACAAACCTGACACGTGGCACACTACAAACCTGACACGTGGCATAAATATTTTAAAAAAAAATTCAAAATTCAAAAAAAATTCAAAAAATTCAAAAAAAGAGAAGTTGACACGTGGCACCTACTTAACGGTGTTAGCTCTCTACTAACGAAAATGACCTAATTGATACTAATTTACAAAAATGAGGACCTAATTGAGACTAATAAAAATACGAGGACCAAATTGAGATTTTACTATAGAAACGAGGACCAACGGAGTATTTTAACCTTAATTTTACTAATGATATTGTTAAACCTATTGATGAACAAATTGAAGAAGCTCACATTAACATATCTACTAATGGACATGTTGATGCTTCTCACTATGAATATAGAGTTTTCTCTGCTAATGATTTTGTTGATAGTACTTTGGATTTCATTGGTATTGGTGAATTTGATATCTTACCTCCATTATCATCAATCATTTAGAAATGCAAAGGAGTGAAGGAAAATGAGAATGAAATCTCATCAAACAACTTGAACAAGTCTAACATAACAACAAACAATGAGTTTGATTTACTGATAGGTCTCAAATGAGGACATGTGATCCTTGTCAAGAGCAAAGTTATGAGAGAATGAAATGGTGGAACCAAGTGCAATAGAATATCCAACAATATTGAATGATACATCTGAAGCATCTACGACTACATTAACTTAGTTAATGATGACGTAATAGATTCAACTAAAGTATGCACTCACTTAAGGTCGTACTCATTTAAGCTTGCATCCCACCTAAATTCACTTTTGGAAATAAAAAATTTTTGAATCAAGTTTTAAATGACTTTCTCATCAACTTGGTATAGTTGAATAATATTTCACATGAACTACGATTTGGATTGTTTCAACAAAATAATAATCTCTAGAAATCAACTATCATTGAGACATAAACATTGTTTTTGCCTTTCGTACCTTTCCTGATGGTTCATCCTTCACAATGAGGTGAATTATTGTTTCAATAAATATAAAATTTATTATATGATCCCTCATATTTTAAAATTTTATGATTCATAATATTATAATTCTATGACCCTAATATTTTATATTTACATGATCCACTATAATTATAACTCCTAATATTTTATAATTATATAACCTCTCAATATTTCATAAGTACACATCAAACTCTCTACATGAATTATGAGATTACATCCTGTTAACCATCCAAACGTTTGGAACTTATATTAAAAAGTTTCGTACATCTAAATTTGAATAATATAAATCTTAATTTCTCCACGTCCTATTAAATGAATAGCTAAATAACATTATTCATTTTCGAAATTTCCAACTCAACTTTAAAAGGCACACCTCTTTAATTGATTCTTATTTAATAATATTAAATCTCTATATAACAATGTTGCGACAATTAAGAAGCGAGCTATTATTCCTTGACGTGTTATTTAATGATTATTTAATAACGATATAACTTGTTATCTGAACTTAAAACTATCATACGTTTCTATAAAACTTGTATTTTAGGGTTTTTTTTTTCTATTTTCATAGTTTTAGTTAATAATAACAATAAAAATACGATTATTTGTATTATGATTATGATGCTAAAAATGAGTGGGGGAGCGTGAGATGAGGGTGTTGAGAAGATAAGATTTAGAAGCCACGGAAGAAAAGAAGAGGAGCAGCAAATAAATAAATAAACTATAAACTTAGTTAATAATTTTTTTTTCTTGATTTTTACACCATGAAAAATGGTGGATGGTTTAAAAATTAGAAAAAAAAATATTTAAAAAATGTGAAATGTAACAGAGGTAGTATCTGTTTAGGATATTTAAAAATGAGATAGTTTTGGTAGTGATAATATTAGCATTAGTGGTATTTGTGGTGTGCGGGGACAAAGATTCCTTTCCTCCTTCTTGGGTTGGACCATTCACACACAAACACTGACACACCACACACACCTGCTATACGACAACACAGGTGGCTCCCACTTACTTTCTATTTCTCTTCATCTTCTCTTATGACACTCTTCGTTTCAAACAATTAAAATTTCATTTTAATATCAATAAAATAACGGAATTCTCATTTTCATTTTTTTTCTCCAATTCCTAATTTTCTTTTTCATTATCCTTCAACGACTTTTTCTTAATAAATATTAATTAAAAATATTTCAATTTAATTAAGTTTAATATTTAAAAAAAAAACATCAATTAAAACTTTGGTATAGTATGTCTTGGGTACATAATTCTTTTTCTCTTTTATTCGGTCAAACAAATTAATAGAAAGTTTGTTTTCGCTAGTTTTTCAACTATCCTCATTGTTTTCGGCCAAAATGTATTCATTTTGGTGTGAAATCCAACAATAAATAAAGCCAGTAATGTTTGGTGTTCTTCGTCATTTTTTTTTTCATTTTCAATATAACCTAGTTTGGAAAACTAATCAATTTTCAAATAAGCATGTCAGACATTATTACTACTACATTTTACATTAAGATTTTATTATAAAAAAGGAAAAAATAAAATAAGAGACCACACCAAAATTCATAATAAAAAATTCTATAAAAAAAATCATGATTTCTTTCGTGAAAATCGTTTCATATTTAAAATTTTATATATTATTATGAAAAAGACAAATTTCTCACCATATTAAAAAGTTTATTTTTAGTCAATTCTTTAATATTTCAAAAAATATTTTTAATTCTTAAAGATTTAAAATTTAGGATTTAGGAGCATTATTATCATTACATGAAGATTTTATTAAAAAAAAAAGAAAAAAATAATATAAAAAACTATATCAAATTCATGATAAAAAAAATTATAAAAAAAACTTATTATAAAACAAATTACGATTTTCTTCATGAAAATCATTTCATATCTGAAACTTCATATGCCATGAAAAACACAAATTCATCAGCATATTAAAATGTTTATCATTAGTCAGTTCTTTAATATATCAAAGAATGTATAAATACAAATTTGGTATCCCAACTTTTTCGAAAAATTCAATTTGGTACCCGAACTTTAGAAAAGTTCAATTTGGTACCTGAACTTTAGGAATATTCAATTTGGTACCCAAACTTTTCAAACGTGTTTATTTTGGTACCTTCCGTTAAAGACTACATAACATCGTTTGCCTTCTGTTGAGATTAGCTATTTAAAGTTGTTGGATTTCACTTTAGGTGTTTGAAAGGTTCTTTTGTAATATCAAATTTAATGAAATCAATTAAAGTTTGGAGTTATGGAAAATGTGAATCATCTGTCAAAGTTTTGCATTTATTTTTCTGCTATTTGAAATGTTACATGGGCTGTAATTACAAGAAATGACTTTAAATTTGAACAACATCTGTCAAACGACGTTATGTAGTCTTTAACGGAAGGTACCAAAATAAACACGTTTAAAAAGTTTGGGTACCAAATTGAACATTCCTAAAGTTTGAGTACCAAATTGAACATTTCTAAAGTTCGAGTACCAAATTGAACTTTCCCAAAAAGTTGGGGTACCAATCTGTATTTATACCTATCAAAGAATTATTTTAATTCTTAGAGGTTTTTACTTTGGAGGATTTAGTATTAATTTTCTTTGGCTTATCCCTACCAGATTTCTTTGTAGTTTGAAATCGACTTATCATCATCTTCAATATTAGAATTTTCACTCTCATCAAGCATATTAACCCATTTTGAAACTATTTTCAATTGTTAAAAGAAAAAAACAAGTCTCCTTAGATGTCAAAGGATTAGAAACTGTCATTGAACTACTATGAGTTGAATCTAATTGTTGAAAACCCTACAAACTATCCACAATGGAAGTGACATCCTTCAAAAAAGGCATACCAGCCAAAGAATCAAATTCTTCTTCCATAACACTATTTAGATTCTTAATATTGAATATAGTGAAAATAGATTTGGGATTCATCTCCCTTGTGTAGAAAATACACATGGGGTATCGTATTTATAATAAAAGAAATATAGGCTAAACCCAAAATACAAGTAAAGATTAATAACAAAAAAATTGAAGATAAAAGATACAGATATAAGGTATCTAACAATATATCTAACGCTCCCCCTAAAACTGATGCATACACATCATATGTATCAAGCATGTTAAAAATATAACCAATTATCAGTCTACGTAAAGACTTAGTGAAAATATTTGCTAATTGATCACTTAAGTTAATGAACTCAGTGATGTCTTTATATATAATTTTTTTTCTCCAATGAAATAATAGTCAATCTCAATGTGTTTAGTCCTCTCAAGAAAGACAAGATTAAAGCTAGTATGAAGAGCAGCTTGATTGTCACATATAAGTGTCATTTGATCAACATCTCCAAATTGTAACTCATTGAGCAATTGCTTAAGTCAAACAAGCTCACAAGTGGTTGAGACCATAGCTCTATATTCTACTTCTGAACTAGATCTTGCCCCAACACTTTGTTTCTTGCTTTTCCAAGAGATCAAGTTGCCACCAATAGAGACACAATATCCGGATGTAAATCTTTTATCAGACAAAGATCCTACCCAATCAACATTTGAATAATAAACAACTCTTGTATGGTTATTAAAACCATATAACAACCCTTTTATAGGAGATCCTTTAATGTACTTTAATATACGAATGACTACATTCCAATGATGTTCACATGAGAAATTAAGAAATTGGCTTACCACACTGATTGCAAAGGAAATGTCAAAACGAGAAACTATAAGATAATTCAATTTTCCAACTAACGTTCTATACTATTCGGGATTTGACATAGACTCCCCTTGATTTGGTAGAAGTTTAGTATTAGGATCTATGGGTGGGTCAATAGATTTTGAATTCATCAACCTAGTTTTCCCAAAAATATCCAATGTATACTTCCTTTAAGAAATAATAATACCATCATTTGATTGTCAGCTTAATACCCAAGAAATATATGAGTTTTCTTAGATCTTTGTACCAAAAATGATCACAAAGATGTTGTTTCATCTTGGAGATGTCATGGTTGTCACTACTTGTAAGAACTATATTTTCAACATATACTATCAAGTAGATGCATACAACACTTAAGTGACGATAAAAGACTGAATGATCTACCTCACACTGAGTCATACCAAAATTTTGAACAACGTTGCTAAATTTTCCAAACTAGGACCTAAGAGATTGTTTTAGGCCATATATGGATTTGCAAAGACGACATACCAACCTAGAAGAATCCCCTTGAGCAACAAATCTAGGAGGTTGCTCCATATAAATCTCTTCTTACAAATATCCATTGAGGAACACATTTTTAATATCCATTTGATAAAAAGGCCATTGTTGAAGAAAGTCCATGGCTAAAAAAATAAATGAGCAGAAATCATATTTGCGACGGGAGAAAAAGTATCACCATAATCCAACCTAAAAATTTGTGTGTAACCTTTTGCTTCGGGACGGGTTTTGAGACAATCAATAGTACCATAAGGACCAACTTTGATAGCAAAAACTTACCTACAACCAATAACAAATTTTCCAAATGATAATGGGACAAGCTCCCATGTCCCACTACTACGAAGAACACTTACTTCATCAAGCATGACCTGAAGCCAATGAGGATGGGCTAAGGCTTCACAAATAGATTTTGGAATAGTCACAAAAGAGATAGACGAAAGATAGGTATAAAAAGGTGAAGACAATTTATGATAACTTAAAGTAATATAATGTGGAGAGGGATTACATGTAGAACATATACCTTTTCAGAAGGAAATTTAAAGATCACTTAGTGGAAGGTCAAACTTAGGTGTCGAAAGGTCAGACTCAATTGTCGGAAGTGTGGTGGGCTCATAACCCACAGGTCCCAGGATTGGAACCTGGCTCTGATACCATGTTAAGAAGTGGACTTAAAGTCTAACTCAATTCCACAAAATCGACTTGTAAGGTGAGGTTTGCACCCACTTATATCTTATGATATTACCTTATCCCTAGCCAATGTGGGACTTCTAACACAGCCCCTCATACCGAGGTATATACATCTCAAGCGTGGGACTAGACATTAATGGGTTGTCCAATGTTCCAGACAGGTCCGACGACCCGAACAGGCCCGACGATCAAGACGGGCCCGACGACCCGAACGAGCCCGATGATCAAGACGGGCCCGACGACCTGGATGGGCCCGAAGACCTGGACGGGCCCGATGAGCTAGACAAACCCGACAATCCGGACGGGGTCGAATACCCGAATGGGTCCGAATACCCGGACGGGTTTGACGACCCGAATGAGCCCGTACACCCAGATGAGCCTGAAGACCTAGACGGGTTCGACGACTAGGATGAGCCCGAGGACCCGGATGGGCCCGGCGACTCTGATGGGCCCAACAAGTTGGACACATCCGATGACCCGAACAGGCCGGATGACCTAGACGAGCCCGAGACTCGAACGAGCCCGACAACTTGTACGAGCCCTTTCAAACCGTCAGGTCGGTTCGAATCGTCGGGTCGTCCGGATAGTCCGGCCCGTACGAGTCGTCGGGCCCGTCTAGATCGTCGGGATCGTCCAGGTCATCAGGCCTGTCTGGGTCATCGTTCCCGTCCGGGTCGTCGGGCCCGTCCGGGTCGTTGTTCCCGTCCAGGTCATTGGGCCCGTCCGGGTCATCGGGTCCGGTCGGGTCATCATTCCCGTCTGGGTCATCATTCCCATCCGGGTCGTCGGGCCCGTTCGGGTCATCGGGCCCGTCTGGGTCGTCGGGCTTGTCTGGGTTGTCAAGTCCAATGATTTGGAAGGGCCCGTCCGGGTCGTTGAGTTCATTTGGGTCGTCGAGCCCGTCCAGGTCATTGGGCCCGTCTGGATCGTCGGGCCCTTTTGGGTCGTCAAACCTATCTGGGTCATCGGGCCCGTTTGTGTCGTTGGGCCTGATCAGGTCGTAGGGCACATCCGGGTCATCGGGCACATCTGAGTCATCGGGCCCATTTGGGTCGTTAGGCACGTTCGGGTCGTCGTGCCCGTCCGGGTCGTCGAACATGTCCGGGTTGTCGGGCACGTTCATGTTGTCCGGCCCGTCCGGGTTGTCGGGCCCGTGCGGGTCGTCCTGCCCGTCCGGATTGTCTAGAATGTGAGGTTGAGTGAGAAGAATTTCAAATTCCACCTATTTTGAGGGTATTTGAATTTCTACTAATTTAGCTAATTGAAATCCTTGAAACAAATGCTTGCATTTGAAATGCTTTTTAATTTCTCTATCCAAATAAAACATTTCATTACAAAAAAATCTAAATTCTTCAAAAAAATGAATTGCTTCATTAAAATACTCTATCCAAACACACTCTAAAGGAAGCCCATGAATGTGAATTCAACATTGATTTTTTGTGAGTTTCATGGAAGTCAGATCAAATCTTTTGTCCAAGAAAAAAACATGAAGAATGCCAAGAGATAAATTCCAAGTTCCAATAGCCAAAACCCTTTGCATGTCTTCTAAAGAGGAAAAGGTAAATTCATAGAACCCTTTACCAAGTGGAATTTCCATCCATTGACCCAAATGCTTCTAAGCCACAACAAATTTTTTACAAAGGTCTTTGTTATCAAAATATGCCCATACAAATGGTTTTTGCACTGCTCCAAACTAGCAAGATAAACTTTTTCAAAAATTTTCATAGAGACCATATAAACTTTATACAAGAAGAAGATAATTGGAACAAAGAAATATCACACACATTATTAAGGACCTCGACAAATGTACATTTTTGTGCCCATACATTTGAAGAAGATTTAGAGAAAGATGATTTTTTGTGATCTTGATCTTGTAAGCAATCCAAAAGAATATGAAACACCCAAAAAAGAAGTCATACATATGCCTCACCAAGTGGAAGACCCAACCACATTCAATATACAATCACAAACGAACATTCCACATGATGCACGATTAACTCTTCACACGCAAAGCCTTCACCTCTACAAGCCACCAATGAATAGGAGTTGGCGACGACTAAAGTTTCCCCCTTTAATCAATTCACATATTTAATAATTTGTCATAGTAGTTCAATAACATATTAGTAAAAAGATACATACAAATATACAAACCATACATGGATATACATATGAAGAATATACACCAAGAAATATATAGTAATGTCTTTTGAAAGACACATATTAAGCAAGCCTAAGAAGATAATAACATATGTCTCATATAAACATCATATACTTTGGTTCCATGGTACAAGGTAAGTTATGCATTCAAAACTAGGAACCATGGTGTGTTAAATGGACAATAAACATATCTTCAGCTTCTCATATAGATTTGTGACCTAAATTCACACATTATATATAAACATGTCATTCACATTCACATTACATATATACGACATAATTCAGTATAAATAAGACAATAAATCCTATCAGCATGTCATTTAATACTATATATATATATATATATATATATATATATATATATATATATATATATATATATGCATAACAATCATATTCATAAAAGTTAGGAAATTCACTTGATACACTTAATAAATTCAAATCATATTTGATTAGCAAAAATAGTTTTATTAAACGGAGCGTAAGAAGATACACTCACTTAATTGACTTAAATGATGCATTTGCTTAAGCATTTTTTATTTCTTGAGCAATAATATCAAATGATACACTTGCTGGAGTGACTCAGATAATATCTCTACTTAAGCACTTATGATTTTGTTGAGTTTAAGTATTAGATGACATCCTCAATAAAGTGATTCAAATGATAACTTTGTTTAAGTGTTTTCGATTTTGAAAAATGAAAGTATCAAATGAAATGCTCACTAGAGTGGCTCATTTGATATTTTCGCTTAAGCAATTTTTTATTTTTCTAAGAGAAAATATTAGATGTTACACTCATTGAAGTGACTTGGATGGTATCTTCGAGTAAATGTTTATGATTTCATTGAGTGAAAGTATCAAATTGTACATTCATTTAATTGACTCGAGCGATATCTTCGCTTAAGGACTTCTGATTTCGTTGAGTAAGAGTGTTAAATGATACACTCACTAAAGTGACTCACATGATACCTCTACTTAAGCCCTTATAATTTCATTGAGTGAGAGTATAAGATGATGCAAAGTGACTCAAGTGACATCTCTAATTGAGTGTTTTTTAGTTCTTTGAGCAAGAGTATCAAATGATACACTCACTAAAGTGACTTAGACGATATCTCTATTTAAGTGCTTCAAATTTCTTCAAGCAAGAGTATTAAACGATATCACTCACTTGAGCGACACAAATAATGCCTCTGATAATTGGTATTATCATATTTTATTTTTTATTTATTTTATCTTTTATTGTTATTTTATTATCATCTTTTCAGATATTTCAGGTTTTATTTAATAAATTTGGAAAAGATAAATATTTGGCTTATCTTTTGTAGATTAGTGAAAACCCCAAAGATTTAAGAAGATTATGAACAAAATCAGTGGAAATTATTGAATATTAAAAGAATATATCAACAAAATCAGTTATCCATTGAGTTGGTTACTTCAATGATAAATTAGAATATTTGAAGAATATATCAAATATATGGAATCTTCGAAGACTAAAATATATATATTCAGAATATTCAATTACAAAATCAAGTATAAAGCTGCAGGATCAGTGCAATTTTAAAAATCTATAAATAATGGGCTTGACAGAGGTAAAAAACAACAACCTGTCAGGTAGAAAAGAAACCCCTTTAGGGGCCCTTTGTGGGAGGGAGAGAAAAAAGGTATATGTAAATTTTGAAGGCTAGAGGCATTTATCTTCATCATTATTCTAATATTCATAATGTTAAGGAGTAGGTAACTCCCTTGTTTATGGGAGTTAGGTGTAATGTATTCTTAACTCTTTGTGAATTTTACTATTCAATATAATTATTTTTCCATCACTCTTATGTTGTATCATTGTTTTAACAGCATGATAATTATTGATTGCATATTTGTGAGTCTCTAATTATTGGACATGATATTAGAACCTAGACTAGAGTAGACAACTAATTGATTGTGCATTTATACATAAAGTACATCATTGGTCATTCATACCATCAAAATTTTGATAATTAATATGAACTTAAAATAAAAAATGCTAAGACATTAGGGTTTTTATTCAAGTTTAGAATTGTCACTAAGACATTAGGGTTTTTATTCAAGTTTAGACTTGTCGCTAAGACATTAGGGCTTGTTATATAAGGGGTGAATGCTAAAGTAGGAATTAGAAGAATATTGTTTGGAGTTTTTGCTTTGAATTGGATCATTAAACTTAATCCTAGTGAAGTCTTTATCATATATTGTTGCACACCATATATTTGATAAAAATACAAAAAGAGTTTTATTTTTTGTTTTTGTGAAATTTATTGTTTAATTGAGTTATGAATTGTAAGAGTTGTCAAGTGTTTCATAAGTCTATTGGGAAATGACACTTGGATTTTTTACTTTATTACTTGTACGATTTGGTACACTTGCTAATCTCATAGCAACCTCCTACACCAAAATTAAGACAACTCTAAAAATGAAACTACCCCATTTTAACTAAAGAACTTTAGACTCAACATGCAACTAAAGAATTTTAAACTCACATGTAATAAAAGAACTTCAAACTCAATTTACATTTGAAGATCTTAAATGTCACATATAGCTGAAACTTTAGACTTACATGCTACAAAAGAAGTCTACATTCAAAATGCAACTAAAGAGCTTTAGACTCACATGTTGCTGAAGAGCTTCAGACTCACGTGTAGCTGAAGAGCTTCAGACTCACATGTAGTTGAAGAGCTTTAGGCTCACATGCAACAAAAGAACTTCAAACTCAACATGCAGCTAAAGAGTTTCAAACTTACATGCAACAAAAGAACTTAAGACTCAACATGCAGTTGAAGAACATCATACTCAACATGTAGTTGAAGAGCTTCAAACTCATATGTAGCTGAAGAGTTTTAAACTTACATGCGACAAAAAGGCTTTAGACTGACATTCAACTGAAAAGTTTCAAGATTACATGCAACAAAAGAACTTCAAACTCAACATCCAACTAAATAAAACTATACCCAGAACATAGCTAAAGAGCTTTAGACACACATGCAACTAGAGAGTTTTAGACTTACATGCAACGAAAGAACTTCAAACTCAAAATGTAGTTGAAGAACTTCAGACTTACATGCACTTGAAGAGCTTTAGAATCACATGTAACCCAATAACTTCATATTCAACATGCAACATAAGATTATTATACTAAAAGTTTTATATTGAAATCAAATTTATCAACTAAAATCAACTAAATAGTTTTCCGTACTTGAAACTTCTTATTCTTAAGAAGCTTCCAACTCAAACAAGAAAATCATTCATTTAGAAGCTTTGATCGAAAAATTAATTGGCCGGTAATGATTCTTAGTTCTTTGACTATTATAAGGTATAATTAGATTTTAAAAGAGATGAAATTTAAACAAATGAAAGTAAAGATAAGACACAACAACAATAATTTAGAGAAATAATATATATATATATATATATATATATATATATATATATATATATAAATGAAGAATGAGAATATAATCTTACATAATACATAAATAAAAAAATATAATTAATTAAGTTATAATCAATTTAGATGTGTTTGATTTAGTTTTTGAATAAAAAAATATTCAAACTAATCATAAAATAATATATAACTTGGTTTGACTTGAATACCTTATCAACCTAAATCAAATAACAATAATATATGATGTGGATTGATTTGATAATTTTTTTTTAATTATTTATTTTATTTTTATATGATTTATAAAATATTTTTAAGTTGATAAAACTAACGGACTAGTTTCACATAATAATCAATAAAAAAGCATAACAAACATCTTGTAGAAAATACATACGATGTAAAAGGAAATACATCACAACTCATTCTTGGTCAAGTATCTTAAGTTGAGAGCTACATAAAATAACTGTGGGTTTAACTATGAACTATAAAAATAATAATTAATATAAAGTTATCATAATAAGAATAAAAACCAAGTCAAATCAAACAAAATTGAGTTTTTTTTATTTTTAATTTATCTGTTTTCAATTTTTCTCGGATTAATTAAATGATTTATTAAGATGATTTGGTACGATTTTAAATATCATTAATTACGAGTACGGTTCGTTCATTGTTAGCATAAACTCACATACTCTCAATTTAACTTTTGTTGAAAAAAGGGTCCATGTTGATGGGGATTACCAAACTACTAATTAGTAATTACTAATTACTAATCTACGGTCTTTCAGTTTTTTTTTTTTCTTAACTCACTTTCTTAATTTTTAATTATAAAATCTAGTGTTTTAATCATTTCTTTTTATATAAATCTATCAAATATTTTCACTTAGAAAATTAGAGATTAATTTGGGGATTTTACATAATAAATTAAAAGGTTTAGAAGTTAAGCATTCAATTACATTTTTATAAAAAAAAATGTAACATTTGAGATTAAGGTTTTAAAATGTCATCTTTTTTTATTTTTATTTTTTTTTGAAAGGTGGCCTTTTAGTTGTCAATTTCGATTAAGAGTATTTAAAGTCAATTAATGAATTTCGTATATAAAAAGTCCAAGGAAAAAAATAAAAATTCAAAATTTGTAGCTAAGATAAAAATGATAAAACAGACTCAATTACTACAAGTAAAATTAAAAATACTATTAAAAGTGATAGTGCAAATAATTACAGCAGAGATATAAAAAGTATAATGAAACCTGATATATATACAACTTCTTGAATATTTATATTAGTTTGTTTTGATTTTGCAGTGGTGGGTCCAATTAGACTATCTCAATGTAATAATATATTTAAATTTATTATTTTGATGAATAATATATTTAAAATTTATATATTTAATTATTGTTATTAATATAATAATGGTTAGGTTAACGATTGTGATTAAGAATAATTAATATATATAAAAGTTATAAAATTTCATAATTAATTGTGATAATAAAATAATTTTAATCTAATAATTATTAATGTATATTTATTTTATTTTGAGGACAAAAATATCTATAAGTATTTTAAATTTATGTTTAATAAAATAATTATGTTCTGATGTTGTTAAAAATTAAAATATAATTAAACATAAAAAAATTTAAATTAATAGAAAAGTCAATAAAAAATATTGTTAAACATCTACAAAATTTTAAAAAATATATATGAATTAAATGATAAAATAAGTATATTTTAAGGTTGCTAGAAATTTTAAAGAGATTTTTTCTTTTTGTAAAAATTAAAGACCTATCTTTCAAACCTTTTTCAAGCTTTCACAAGAGAGATTGTTCAAGTGTCAAC
This sequence comes from Vigna unguiculata, assembly GCF_037176805.1. Classification (NCBI taxonomy): domain Eukaryota; kingdom Viridiplantae; phylum Streptophyta; class Magnoliopsida; order Fabales; family Fabaceae; genus Vigna; species Vigna unguiculata. The sequence continues at coordinate 25,786,928 of NC_140800.1, read as the reverse complement.
TAGATATTTTTTTTCTTACTTTTTAGCAAAGACTATAGAAATTCCAAAATGTTTATTTTTTGTATCAGAGAGATATTGCTTAGAAATTCAAAAGGTATTTTTATCTTTATAAAACATGTTATATGAATTTATAATATAGTTCATTAATAGAGTTTATTATTTCAATTTTCAATGTAAAAATAATGAAATCAAGTATCATTAGTTATTTCTTAACCAATGTCCCACACGGATTAGCATCTCCATACAATCAATATTAATACATAATTTATTATAAATATATCTACAATCACACATGTATAAAAATGTATTTTTTTCTAAAATATTTTTGAACTCATCGATAATTGAATCATAACTAAAAATTCATCTTACTTTTAAAAATTGAATATATTATTTGACTGTTCATCAATATAACTTTTTTTTTTAAATTAAGATTAAAAATAAATTTATCATAATCTAATAAAAAAAATAAACGATACATAGTATATTACTTTTAATAAAAAAAATAAACGATATATAATATATTATTTTTTTCATATATTCATAAAGAATGAATATAAAAAGACTCGTGAGATAAAAAAAAATAATGTTAACTATTAAAGTCATATTTCACTATCCTATCAAGTGAGATAAAACTGAGTTGCCTATTTTCTTTAATGGAAGACAACAAATGAAAAAATGAAAGAAAAAAAAAATAGAGAGTTTATGTCTAACTTATTTTTTCTTTAGAAACCAAAAGAAAACAAGGTGAGAGTGGGACATGAGTACAATAGGTGAGAAACTCAAAAGACAATGTAAAAAAAATCTTAATAAATATTTTTATTCTTTAATATATTTGATTTTAAAATTTATCATTTGTTAAAATTAAATTTTGGACTTTATTAAACAAATAAAAAAATACCTACTTTAATTTCATCCATTCTTAATATATACTACATACATATAATTAAAATTTCAAAAAATATTAAAAATTTTCTATATACATATTTAAAAAAATTCAAAAAATTTGGGGGACCATAGAGCCTTGCCCCATAAAGATCTGCTATTGATTATTACATTTTCACAACTGTTGGTATGGGAAAAATAAAAAGGTATAATATTATGGTTTAATGTATCTTTTTGTCTTAATATTTGTTAGAGTTATTCAATGTTTTTTAATTTAACTTTGGCTTAATCTAGTTTTATATTTATTAAAAAAGAAGTTTGGTTTTTTTATTAAATTGATGTTGACATCGTTTAAAGATGACAATGTAACACTGAAAATAACATATGGCATTGTCTAACATAAAAGACACCACTTATAATCCAAAAACCTCAAGACTGGTTTATGTTTCCTTCTACTTATATACTAGTCATTTTACTATTTTTTTATCCAATGTGGAACTTCCAATTCATATTGGACTGTTAACACATACAACCAAATATACATTATACATTCATGCATGCATCTTTTCATCTTCATTGACAAACCATACCACACACATTTCAACACACCAATCACATGTATAAATATATCGTCAACATCATTGTCACCATTAGGTATCACCAGCAGTAAGAGTTTTTTGCCCCGGTTATTTTTCTCATTTTGCCTCGGGTCTGGAACCGAGGCATGTACCTTTTGGCCTCGATTGTTACCCGAAGCCATAAAGTCCCTTTTCTGCCCCGGGTCCATGAGAACCGAAGCCATAAGATAAAAATATTTTTTTTAATTAAAGTTTTTGCGGCACAGATCTGAAAGCCAGCTAACGTCGGACTAGAACCAGAATCCTTTCATCCCTGCAACACCAGAATCAGAACGCGAACGCGAACCAGAACGCGAACTAGATCAGAACCCTCATCCCAGAAATGAACGCGAACCAGAATCCCCCATCGACGAACCACCATTGTCGCGGCGATGAACGCGAACCACCACTACAAGCCATCATCGGCGCCGCTGCGACGAACGACGAGAAGACAGGTTTGGTGACGGTGGCTTTCTGCAGCGGCGGAGATCTCGACGGTGGTTCCTCTAGTGAAGCGCAATGGCGATCTCGCGAAAGGTGCTGCCATGGTGGATCGCGTCGCTGCGTTGCAGATCTGGTGCCCTGTTTTCGCGTCGCAGTGGTGGTTCGCGTTCGCAGTAGAGTTTCACCGTGGCTAGGGTTTAGGGTTCCCATATGGTTCTGTGCGCGCGAGGAAGAAGATGGAGAAGATGCAGCGGCGCGCGAGGAAGAAGTAGAGGGGTTCGCGTTTTTGTGCCCTAATTAAACTATTTGGCCCCGGTTCAGTGCCACCCGAGGCCAAAGACGTAACCTTTTGGCTTCGGGTCTGTTCAACAGAAGCATATAAGCACCTTTTGGCACCGGTTTTTTTTGAACCGAAGCCGATAACCCCTTTTGGCACCGATTTTTTTTTAACTGAAGCCTATAACCCTTTTTGGCCTCGGGTTTTTCTTGAATCGAGGCATAAAAGTTGCCTAAAATTGCAAAAATGCCACCGCGCCGTTATATGCTTCGGTTCCTTGCTAACCGAGGCCTATAAGGCGAGGTAAAAATGCAATTCTGCACTAGTGTATGTGTAGTTTAAGAAAATTCCTTTCACTTGATCTATCTCGCCTCCATGAACTAAGAAAAACTTCATCACTTGAGAGGCCTCACAAATTATATAACTCTTAATGGAAGAGCTGGTTTTGCCTTTTACTCGCTTAATTGCTCATCTAATGTTTGAGAAATACTTTTTGTTATATCACACAACCAGTTCCATAATCACTAATTTCATTATTTCATTCCATCAAGTCTTGAAAGATCACATTAACACATAATTGCATTGTTTCACACATTACAAAACCTCATGCACCACCATCATCCATATATGCTTTAACAACCTCTCATTGCTTAAGCATCACTCAGTCTAAAGGAGAGAAATTTATGTTGACATCTCTCTAACTCAAGCCACAAACCATTGCTTGAGTTGTGTACTCGATTAGTTGAGCATATTTGCTAATGCTTTATTGATATTGAGTTATGCACAAAATGAGTACAATATATAATAGTCCATTACTTAAGCGATATCAACCCATATGACTACAATAATTAATGAAAATTTTACCTTGCTGTGATAAATCTGAAGTCACGGTATTGATGTAGTTAACTTATGTATCAGAATTGTTGCTTTCTTTAGAACGAAGTAAGGTCATCCAAGCTTGATACCGTTGATATGTCAAATGCATGTCTTGCTCTCCCGTAGTATCATCTTGTTTTGAATCTTGTTTAATCTCTATGTCTCTGATAGAATTGCTCTTTCCACCATACAGTTGGTGCCCAGGAGGAAATCCATGTTTCCTATAACAAACATCCATTGTATGGCCATTATGGCCATAATGGGTGCAAAAATTTCTACTGGGATTCTTTGAACCTTTGTTGTCATGGTTTTTAGGGAAACCATTCTCTGTATAGCATGTTGACTCAATATGTATTGTCTTTCCATAATAGTTGTAGTTTAGTTGAGTGCTTGCGACATTGATCTTTATATTTGGCTTATTAATCAAAATATTCCTCATAATTTGCCTTTCTTGTTGGGAAACATAGGAGAAAATCTTGCTAATAAGGGGAATGGGGTTTACCAACAGAACATGAGATTTAACATTATTATACTACTCATTAAGGCCTCTAAGAAACTGCATTACATGATCTTCACCTTTTCTTTTAGTAATCAACAAAATTATCCCATAAGTGCACTTAGATCACATCCACAAACAAGGTCAGGCCTATATTTATCAAGTTCGTCCCAAATGATCCTCAATTTGGTAAAACAGTCTGTCATAGTGAGATCTCATTGCTTCACAAAGGAAACTTCCATTTACAAGTTTAAGATACGTATGAGATCTCCTTTAAAGTATCTAGATTTAAGGTCGGCCTAGATCTTTGAAGCTTTATCCATCCAAAAAAAAAATTGTTGGATTGATGGGGAAACGAAGTGGACAAGCTAAGAAACAACCATGTGTTGCATCATTTCCATGTTTGATAGGAAGGAACTTTCTTCATCAGCTCCACAATAGTTCCATCTATAATATCCAATTTATTCTTTTAGCTTAAGACTGTCACCATGATCTACTCCATGAGTGGTAGTTTTTTAATGTCAAGAACATGAGAAACTAATGAGGTTTTTGGATTTGTTGGGAAAAACCCATGAGAATCACTTTATTAATAGAGAAATAAAATAAACACAAGGAAACACATAGACAACTCTCCCATGCCCTTTGACCCCGAGTACACCAACACTCTCCAAAGCAATAATTTAACCTAAACTGCATACAACACTCTTATGACAAGAGTATAAGAAATAATAAGAAATAAGAGTTAAATACAAGCTTTTTCTTTGACTCGGGACAAGGAACATCATGGACTTAGAGTTCATTATATAGTCACTAAAATTCACCTCCTTGATTATCCTAGGCGATGTGAGACTTTTCAAGATATGTTATTTTCATACGCCCAACATTCTCCATCCTAATTAAAATAAACACATCTTCATTGCCTATACCAGCAATCATACTCCACCATATGGAGTATCACTTGGAATTAAGTCGTCCTGAGAATTTCCACTTGGAATCAAACTATCCCAAGAATTTCCACTTGGAATCAAACCATCCCAAGAATTTCCACTTGGAATCAAACTATCCCAAGAATTTCCACTCGGAATCAAACCATCCCAAGAATTTCCACTTGGAATTAAACCATTCGAAGAATTTTCACTAGGAATCAAACCATCCCAAGAATTTCCACTTAGAATCAAACTATCCTAATAATTTTCACTTGGAATTAAATCATCCCAAGAATTTGCACTTGGAATTAAACCATTCCAAGAATTTGCACTTGGAATTAAACCATTCCAAGAATTTTCGCTTCGAATTAAGTCATCCCAAGAATTTTCATGCACTTTACATCAATGCTAACCAATGCCCATGTATAATAACCATACATCTTGCATAAATATTAGCCAATGCTTGCGCATAAACACCATACACCCTTCGTCGGAACCATGTCGCAACCCACGGTGCAAAACCACTGAACCTTGTGAAAAGCCACAGATCGAACATTTGTACTTCGCAACCACCGTGCCATTTAACTCCCTCTTTGGAGACACAACACTTGTTGACATAACGCCTGCTGACGTAGAACCACCATTGACTTTCATCGAAGCAAATCTGTAAACCGCATAGCACTTCCTCCACGCACATGCTGCAAACTGTGACTCACACATATAAGATCTCCGTCGCACATCACTCATCGGACCATGCAAGCACCAATTGTGACGTCCTTCGCAGATCAGGAGTATCTCGCCACACGCGAACTTCACTGTAGATCTAACACGACTCAGTCCTTGCACCTCCACAAACCCAGCTGCAAATTCACCGCATCAACACAACACTGACAATGATCCTTCCATCAAATTTCTCATTACAACTTCAACAACCAATGATGATTCTCCAATAACAAGGAATTGATCTTTTCTGATGTGGAAGATCAAACTATGTTGCAACCACAGAGCATACTAAGAAAAAAATCCTACTGAACCATAACTCTAATACCATTGTTGGAAAAAATGCATCATCAATTAAGAACATTACCGTTTTTTTCCCAAGAATCACCCTATTAATAGAGAAATAAAATAAACACAACGAAACACATATAAAACTCTCTCATGCCCTTTGACCCCGAGTACATCCACACTCTCCAAAGCAATAATTTAATCTAAATCTCACACAACGCTCTTATGACAAGAGTATAAGAAATGAGAAGAAGAAAGAAGAGTCAAATACAAGCTTGAAGTTTCTTTGACTCGGGGCAAGGAACTTTATGGACTTAGAGTCCATTATATAGTCACTAACACCTACCTCCTTGGTTATCCTAGACAATGTGAGACTTTTTAAGACATGTTATTTTCATCATACCAACATGATTCTGTTGGGGTGAATATACAAGTAACTTTGAGCAGCAACAACAATGTTAGCAGACTCCCAATCATGATACAGACAAAATAATAAGTGAACCAAGAAGGAAGAAAGGAATGAAACAACAAAGGATGCATGCAAGCGAGAAGTGAGAAGAAATGTGAAACTGAAAATTTGTTATTAGTGTAAATGACTTTACAAGAAAACTTAACTAAAAAAAACAATTATATAAAGACAACTTAAGAGTGTGAAAAGTCACATGTGGTTGCTAAGTTCCTTTCTTCAAAGGTTTATAATTTTGACATTATTAACCTTATGCAGCTGAATATTATTTATTTCCATCATAATCACTATTACATTCTTCACCTATCTAAACACAAATAATAAAAATAATTAAATATTACAATTAACTGGAAGATAACATGAAGAGTTTGAATCCTTCTAGAATTCGACCAAGTTTTTGTACCCAAAGTCTAAACCTATACTAATAATATTTCATCTCAAAATAACATATGTGTTTTTTTTTTTTTTGTACAAAGTATAAATTTGAGAGATTGAAAAAAAAAAGAGAGTGAGAAGTGATGTTATTTGAATTGAGATAAAAATTAGGAAAAATTTGCATTTGATTTTATATGTAATGAAATATTTTTTTCTATATTAATATATTTAAAGAATAATTTATCAAAAACCTCTACAAATTTGAATTAGAATTAAAATAACTTTTAAATTAAAATTAAAATTATTATGAAATTTTTGTAAATAAAAATTATTTTCAAAATAAAAATATATAAATAAATTAATTTATAAAATATTTAAATCAATTTTATTTTATATATTATTTAGTATTCTTTAATATATTATTAAAATATGAAAAATTAAATCATAAAAAAATTATAAATGTCTATAAGTTATACTATTATGTAAACTATGTAAATCTAAATATTAATGAAACCTAAGTGATTACTTTTCTTATAACAAATTATGTTTTTAAATTTTTTATTAATATTTACGTTCACAATGTAAAAAGTATAATTGATTATATAAGATATTTTTACAAATTTGTTCATCTTATTATGTGTTTTTCATACTTTTATTCTTTTATAATATATATATATATATATATATATATATATATATATATATATATATATATATATATATATATATAAATATTTGAGTAGATATAAATATATGTTAAAAAGTATAATAAAATTTTGATAAAAAACTATTTACATAAATCAAGAATTTAATTGACTTAAATTAATTATTTGGTTATCAACATTTATAATAATATTATATCAAAACACTTATAACTTAGTCATAATGAAATAAAAATGAAACATTTATAACTTATTTATACATTTTTTTTTTATCTTTCATTACTTTAAAATTTATTCTCATAACTAATAACTTGTGGAGAGTGAAGTAATCTATGTCTAAATTATAAATATTTTTTAAATTTTTTGTAATCTTGAATGTTTAACATAATGAGAATGATTTTCAATCACGTAAGTATTTTACACTACAACAAGCAATAGGATGAAAAAAATATAAAATATCATGTGAATTGTTGATAAGAGAATAATATTAATGTTTTAATATATCCATAATTAACTGATTATTTTATGTATTTAGTTAAAGAAAGAATCTATTATGGCAACTCTAATCCCATATTTTTATTCAATTTTGTGTGGGAGAAAATTAATAAGTGAATAAGATTTGTCCTTCATAGAAAAATTCATTGAAGTTTTTATTGCTAGCACATGCAACATTATGGCATGGCCACCTGTGTATAAGTATTTGTCATACAGAGTGAATACGTAAATATTAATGATGCTCAACTGGTATACAAAACTTTTTGTCTAATTCCAGATTTTTTATATTATCGGAGTTACTTTAATTATATATACATTGTTGTTGTTAGATTACTATGATAAATTAATATATGTTTAATGAAACATCATTGGTGATACTATAATACTAAAATATATCTGAAAGGTTATTCTATGCGTGGAGCAAACGTGACAACCATAAAGTGAGAACAAATGTACTGAAACCCATCCCCTTTTGCAGTCAAGGATCCAATAATCGAGAGGATGTGATCCACATTATTCAAATTTTCTCACTGTTATTTTCCTCCAACAATTATTTTTGGTAAATTTGCCCTATTTTAATCTTAATAATATGAATCAAGGATTATCATAATTCATAAGTACTGCTTACATTAGAAAATATAGAAAGTTTTCAAACTATATTTGAAGATCGTATTTTTCTGTCTGTGCAGTGCCTTAAATATTTGAAAAAAGAGAAACACTCTTAAAAGAAAATACTCCTAGTTTCAAAATATATTTACACACATATGGGATATTAATTTCTTTGCTTAATGAATAACATATTGGTAAACTTTAGCTTTCTCTTTCTGACAACTATTTTATTATTTAAACTGACTATAAAGCTTGAATTTATTAAAACATTTATTGAAAAAAAGAATTAATAGTTAATTTATTATTGTTTTTACAAGTGAGATCCGTGCTAGGGGACTCAGGTAATGGGGACAAGGAAAAATTGACCTTGAGATGAGAGATAGAAATGAATAAGGGGAGAGGTGGCCCATGAGGATGGGGTTTCTATGTCTATGTCAAATAAATACTAAATGTAAAACATATAATTATAAATTACCATCTCTAGTTAGTTTTTTTTTTCTTGATTTACTTATAAATAATTAAGTTGTAATTTATTTAAGAATATGTTCGTAGGAAGATGGAGTGTGTTTTATAGACATAAAATAAAATTCCTATCTATATAGAAAGAAAAAAGAAAGAGTTGAAGTGTTGGATTAGAAGTGTAGGAAAAATTTGGTGGTCTGACAGAACATTTAATAAAAAGATTTAAATAAGGTGGAATTTGGTGAAGTTGTTACTTGCATTCCATACTTGGGCGTCTTCAAATGTTTCCCATTGGTACACATTTTTCCATCTCGACGAGATATCTCGAGAAGAAGAGATATTAAGACGAGATGTGAATTAAAGAAAAAAGAAAAAAAAAAAGAAAAAGTAGTTAAGATGCGCAGTGTGTGAGTGTGGGATGCAAATGCAAATGCTGTTTGCTTGCATCCAATTCAATTCCAATCGACTCCGTCCATCTATGCATCCATCCATCAAGCGCTGCCCGTTAATAGCACGACAAAGCCATTTCCCAATAAAAACAGAACAACTTTCCAGCGACCGTCACGACACACGCCGTTACATGCCAATCCAATCCCCTCTCGACACCGCGTTAACGCCGTCCATACCCTTCTCTGTCCCCAGCCGCCTTTATTTATGGATCCTCTTTACCCCCTATGTCCGGTCACGGGCCCACACTTACTGCCAAATGCCGGTACCCTCCTCACAGATTGGTTAAGGGATTGACCGCGGTTGAAATCATTGCACGCTGTTTTGACCACTCTGGTTAAGTCTCAACCCCACATCCCAAAAGCCACACACAACACAACATACGCTTCTTCGTCATCTTCTTCTTCTTCTTGGTCGGAGCACCAAGATTTTGGAATTTCGCCTGCAATAACTGCTCAAGTGTTTGTTCACCCACCACTTCTCTTACCTCTCAGCTTCGAGGTTAACTTGTTGAGTGAATTTGGGTTTATCTCTGTGTTTCTTCCTGCCAAGGCCCTGAACGATTACGCCAGGAGTGTTGCGGATGAGAGATCTGTGGTGAGGTCTGTGGAAATGGCATCATCCGAGGTGACGATGAAGGGAAATTGCTCGAACCATATCGACGGCGGAGCTGTGGAGGCTCAGGCGCCGGCCACGGCCAAAGGTAGGGAGACAGCTCCGAACGTGGCGTAGGTTGGTTCCTTCTGTGGAGTGAAAGTTGTAATCGTTTTCTTTTTCTTTTTGTTAGACGCAGAAGCTGCACTTTTCAGGGAACTGTGGCACGCGTGTGCCGGTCCTCTCGTGACCGTGCCGCGCGAAGGAGAGCGCGTGTTTTATTTTCCTCAGGGACATATCGAGCAGGTAATTCAATTAACTAATTAGTTAATTTGTTCATTCTTTACTCGAACTCGTCTTGGTTTGTTTATGTTTGACAATATGGTTTCCTTTTTGGAGTCATAGCTCAGATTTGAGACGAGCTTCGCTTGTTGCCTTTTTGGGAGTAAAATTGTGGCGTTGTTGGTGGATTGGAGTGAGATGGGTTTGGTTTTGGTTTTGTTTTAGTTCTTTTGAGTGTTGTGCTTATATTTTGTTTGGGTGTGAACTAGGTTGAGGCGTCGACGAATCAGGTGGCGGACCAGCACATGCCGGTTTACGATCTCCCACCCAAGATCCTTTGTCGGGTCATCAACGTGCAGCTGAAGGTAGTGTTGTTCGATCTGTGACACTTTTTCGCTATTAAAAATTCCCATGCTTTAGAACAAAGCAATCCTAAAAAAAGTCAGTGGTTTTTCAGGCCGAGCCCGACACGGATGAGGTGTTCGCTCAGGTCACCTTGCTTCCGGAGCCAAATGTGAGTTTCCTCATCTCAATAGCTTGTTTGTAATAGAGAGTGAGTAATTGGGTGAGAATGTTATGCTTATGATTTTTTATTTTTTTTTTTGTGGTGGGGATGATAGCAAAATGAGAATGACGTGGAGAAAGAACCGCCACCGCCTCCGCCTCCGCGGTTTCACGTTCATTCTTTCTGTAAAACCCTGACAGCGTCCGACACCAGTACCCATGGTGGCTTTTCCGTGCTGAGACGGCATGCTGATGAATGCCTTCCCCCTCTGGTTTGGTTTCTTGCCCTTTTTTCTCCTCCTCCTCGTACTTGGTTCAAGCGTGTCATTACATGCTGGCTGACGCTGGATGAGTGGCGTGTTTATTGACAGGATATGTCGAAGCAGCCACCCACTCAGGAATTGGCAGCTAAGGATCTTCATGGAAACGAATGGCGATTTAAACATATCTTTCGGGGTAATTACTCTCTCATCGTTACGTAGTACCTTTGTTGTTATATTCTGTCGTGTCTATCGATTGTTACTGATGGGTCGGGTGAATTTCAGGTCAGCCCCGTAGACACTTGCTTCAGAGTGGTTGGAGTGTTTTTGTTAGCTCCAAAAGGCTTGTCGCTGGGGATGCGTTTATATTTCTTAGGTTTGTTCTACCCTGAATTAGGGTTTCAGATTGTTCTGGTTATTTTACTCTGGAAGGGAACTAATTTGGGGATTTTGCAGAGGTGAAAACGGGGAACTTCGAGTTGGTGTCAGGCGAGCAATGAGACAACAGGGTAATGTTCCATCCTCAGTGATCTCAAGTCACAGCATGCATCTTGGGGTCCTTGCAACTGCTTGGCATGCCATCTTGACGGGGACAATCTTCACTGTCTATTACAAGCCTAGGTTTGTAAATTATTCCTAAAACTATGTTGAAACTGATATGGTGGTTTTAGTCTGACCTCCTAGCGCTTGTGGGCCGACGGCATGTTGAGGGTTTTTGTAATTGATTCATTTCCGACACAGCACTTACAATGTCATTATTTTGCAGGACTAGTCCCGCTGAATTTATTGTTCCGTATGACCAATATATGGAGTCTCTCAAAAACAGTTATACCATCGGGATGCGGTTCAAAATGAGATTTGAAGGTGAAGAGGCTCCAGAGCAGAGGTATGAGCGATTGGTGTTGTCTTGATCTCTGATTTTATTGTCATAGAATATGCTGCTGATTTTTTGCTTGCCTCGTAATATAAATATTCAACTCCAATCGAAGAAATCCCTTGATTCTGGAAAATAAATGATGCATTGATTAATCTTAATCATCGAGAGATACCAATATTATTTATACGAGACCCAATAGATACATCAACGTTATTTATACATCAAATTTGTAACTAATTAACAGCTGCAGCTATTAACTAACATCAGTAATTCTGTATTATAATGACACAATAGCACTAACTTTTATATAATCCTAATACTTGACAAGGCTTGTTAAAATTGTAGGTTTACTGGTACAATTGTTGGAATTGAAGATTCTGATCCCAACAGGTGGAGAGAATCCAAATGGAGATGCCTCAAGGTTGTATCACCAGTCCTCTTGCTACATTTTTTGTCTTGTTAAAAACTAGGCTCGTTATAACCCTGTTACTCTTGTTCAGGTGAGATGGGATGAAACATCTAACACCCCTCGTCCTGAGAGAGTTTCCCCATGGAAAATAGAGCCTGCTCTTGCGCCTCCGGCTCTAAATCCTCTTTCAATGCCCAGGACTAAAAGGCCTCGGTCTAACGCAGTTCCTTCATCTCCAGATTCATCTGTCCTTACTCGAGAAGGTATGATTATTTGATTCTTTTACAAAAAAGCTCTCTTGAATTGCAAAAAGAAAATGTGGTTGAGTCCTGATATGTTTTTGGTGATTAGCAGCATCATCTAAAGTAAGCGTAGACCCTTCACCGGCAAATGGGTTTCCAAGGGTCTTGCAAGGTCAAGAATTCTCGACCTTGAGAGGCAATTTTGGTGAAAGCAATGACTCTGATGCTGCTGAGAAATCTGTTGTTTGGCCGCCTGCTGCAGTAGATGATGAAAAGATTGATGCTTCTACGTCAAGGAGGTATGGGACGGAGAGCTGGATGTCAATGGGGAGGAACGAGCCAACATATTCTGATCTTCTTTCAAGCTTTGGGGCCGGAGGGGATCCTTCTCATTCATCCTTGATGGATCAAATGAGCCCTGTAGCTTATCCCACTAGAAAGCAATCGTCGGATCATGAAGGCAAACTTCACATGCCTCAGCCGTGGCCTGTAATGCCCTCCAGTCTTTCATTGAATATATTGGACTCTAATACGAAAGGTCCTGCACATGGTGGTGATCCAACTTACCAAGCTCGAGGGAATTTGAGGTACAGTGCATTTGGTGAATACCCTGCTCTGCATGGTCATAAAGTAGAGCACTCACATGGAAACTTGATGCCACCCCCATCTGCACCCCTAAATCAATATCAAAGTCCTTGTTCAAGAGAAGTTATGTCAAAACCAGTGTCAACAAAAACATTTGAGGCTGTGAAGTTAAAAGATGGTGACTGTAAGCTATTTGGCTTCTCACTTATCAGTGGCCCTATTGTACCAGAGCCTTCTGTATCGCAAAGAAATGTGAACGAACCTACTGGTCAGATGCATCTTACGCCACACCAACAAAGAACATCCGAAAATGATGAGAAGTCAGACCACTCAAAGGGCTCAAAAACTGCTGATGATCAAATTGTTGATGACCATGATAGACCATTACAGACTTCTCAGCTGCATGCGAAAGATGGTCAAGCTAAACCCCTCAGTAGTTCCGCTAGGAGTTGCACTAAAGTAAGATTCTTTACAGTTTGAATAAAAAATGAGAGCTAGAAATCGGGGATAATTAATCACGTGCTATTTGTTTTAGGTTCACAAGAAGGGCATTGCACTCGGTAGGTCAGTGGACCTTACGAAGTACACCGGCTATGATGAATTAGTGGCTGAATTGGATCAGCTGTTTGAATTTGAGGGAGAGTTATTGTCAACTAAAAAAGATTGGCTTATTGTCTATACTGATAATGAGGGTGATATGATGCTTGTAGGCGATGATCCGTGGCAGTAAGGATCTGTATTTTCATTCTAAATGCTTGGTTAACTTATTATTTAAATGTTTCACTTTTCCTTGACTGTGGGGCTGAATTTATATTATTCTATATTTTCGATTCAGGGAATTCTGTGCCATGGTTCGCAAAATTTACATCTACCCTAAGGAGGAGATCCAGAAAATGAGCCCTGGTACCCTGAGCTCGAAAAATGAAGAGAACCTGTCGGGTAGTGAAGGTGCAGATGCAAAAGATGTTAAACGTCTGCCGCTTCAAAAGTTCAATTATGAAAATTGCCTTGACGCGTGATGATTAGTAGATTGAGTTTCGCAGCTTTCAGGTTAATTTCTGCCTCCCATCCCAGTTAACATTGGATTCAATGATTTTAGATGTCCAGATCAAAATTGGCCCACGTAATTGTTACCATACATGAATTTTTTCAATCTAGTTTAGTTTGTGGAATTTCATGGTGTAATGTTTTATTCTCATGTCCACACAGATTCCGGGCTGGAAAGTATGAAATTGTCATGAACCCATCCATCCAGATGGAGAACATAACAAGACGAATTATAATGGAGGCTGACTGCTTGAAATCAAATATATATATATATATAGATGGTATGGCACGGCATGAAAGAGTATCCGTCCAATTTTTGAAATCCCGGAATTAGTAGTATATTGTCTGCCCAGTTATACGATCTCTTAGGATGTAATCAATTGTGTTTTGAGCGAGGTGATATCCACCTTGCCTTTTTTAGACCAATCCCACTTGTAGTAGTTGTTGTACATAGTTGTTTCTCTCCCATCCTCTGAACAACCGTTAATGTAATGAAATTTTATACAAAGGGCGCTTTTATGGTTGCTATCCACTTTATTTCATTTTACTTTCTATTCTTATTAATCATAATTTGTGAGATGGAAATTCTTGATATTCCATTGAGGCCACTTTGTAACTGGTGGAAACGAATTATGTATTGTTTGTATACATGATTAGAGAGTGCTTATGAGAACTGTGTCAAGGTCAATTAGATGTTTCCTGTGCCAATAGGCCAATTAGCTTTTACCTGTAACAGTAGGTCAATTACTGTCTTGAAAAGTCCATATAAGTAATGGAAATTATTTCCAGGGTCAGTGCATTAGCAACCATATTAGACCCATGGATTTCCTTTCATCGTGGTCTAGTGGATAGTCAACCGAAACCTTTAATTTTGCCAATTTTGACGTCGATGCTCGATTCTCTCTCCTTTAGTTTCTCCACTACTTTTTTGGTTTTAAAAGGAAAGATATAATGAAAAGATACAATAAGTGTGTGATGACCATGCTTAATCGGGCGGAAGAAGCACAAAAATGAAAGCTGCTTTAAAGTTTTGTCCCTTGTTGAAAAGCGTATAAAGAGCACAATAGGTTGGACAAAATATAAATACGAAGCACATGGTCTAAACGCGCCTCAGAAATGTCACTGAACTAATTGAACTCAGTATCATCTACTTTGGGTGGGTCACGAACATGCGAAAAGGTACGAGGCAGTAACTGCCGCTGCGAGAGTAAAATTCATGTGAAAATTTTTTCTACCTCAACTTAAAACCAGAGCTAGCTAGTATCGTACACTTGAATATTGGACATTACAAAGTAAAAACTTGCCATTCATTCAAAGTAAAAACTGATTAACTTGCCAAATTGACAGAGAAATGGCAGTCACTAGTTCTTCTCATGCCAAAACTAGTTACATCATGCCACTATAGCCAGCTGAATCCAAGAGAACTGCTTTGATCTGTTCCGGATGGACATCCTGACCTTCTTTGCATTGCTGAAAGAGAGGGATATGTAGCCTTTAAACAACAGTCATCACTTTAATAGAACTCGTAACTTTTTATATAAATAATTCTATTTACTAAGCAAAAAACTATTTACTGCCTTTTAATTAACATTTACTTGAACAGTTGCTTTAACCTTAATGACAACTACAGAGCAAATATTGTTCTTAAGATGCAGAAACTACAATATCATTCCAACACCTAAGCCATCATTAATGGGTGTGGAAATCATTAGAATATGACAAGCATTTTATAATGGATCTTGACAGTTAAAATAAATTCATTAAAGTTTAGGGTATTTCCAAATAAGAACTAAGGTACCAATTTGTCAGATATAAGCACAATATAAAGTTTACGCGTCATTGCAGTAGCATGTATATTTATTAAAAGTGTGCAAGTGTTAACTATTAAAAGTTTGTAACCGGAATTGAGCTTCAAATGAACTAAAATTCTTACCTCGGCTCGAAAAATGTCCATAGCAAAACCATTGAAGCAGCTGATAACAGCCTGCTGAATGTCTAATCCAAGGTTGTCCATAGCCCTCATGGTTGAGAGCAACAGACCAGGCTTGCGGGCACAAAACATGTGGATGTTAACAGCCCTTCCTTCGCGTAAACGAACCTCAACCTATGTATAATCGAAGCATTGAATTAAGCAAAGGTTCTATAAAACCATACTAACAGCAATGAAAATGCATCTTAAAACATAGAGAAGATTACCCTAGCAGGTTGAGCATTGGGGCTTGGCAATGAGCTGGGGCACAATTCTTCTTTGATACGACTGGGTAGTGTGGGAGGAGTAGGCGTCAAAGGATGGAAATTGGAGGAAGGGGTGAGGGAAGAACCAGGCGGTGTAGATTCCAACTCGTTATGAAGATCATTGATCCTTTGCAGAAGCTCCTTAAGATACTCGATTGCATCCCCAAGAATTGAAGCCCTGTCCATCTATAAAAGCAACACCATGTCATAGAGTACAACCCACAGATTCACTAAGCCTGTTTATCAAAGACAAGAAATGAAACTTACTTTGCTAATCTTAGGAACAACGGACCTAAGCATGTAGAGTCTATCATTGAGCTTCTTCCTGCGCCGTCGTTCTGCCATCAAATTCTTAGCAGGCATTCCCTTTTTCTTCCCTTTCTGATCCAACCCAGTCACGCTACTGTTGCCATTGGAACTGTTCCCACCGTTCTTAGCACTACCCTCATCCACCCTACCACTGTTGTTATTAATCTCAGTCAAATCATCAGAATCATAGTTCAACCCAGACCCGTCAAAACTCACATCCTCCACCACCTCCTCCCTCTCCTTCCTCTTCTTCTCACTCCCTTCCCCGGCAGACATGTTCTTCCTCAGCGCCGCCCTCTTCTGAAAGAGCGTGGGTGCCGCCCCGGAGGGGGGCAGGGACTCCAGGGGCCGCAGAATCTTGGAGCGCTGGTGAAAGAGAGGTTTCGAGGACCCGTCTTCGAGGCTGTGGAAGCCGGCGAAGGCGGTGGCGGTGGCCGTCTGAGGAGGCGTGTCGGAGGGGAAATGGGCAGAGGGAAGAAGCGGGAAGGATGAGGAAGCTTGAGGGTCAAGAAAGGGGATGTCGAAGGGGTTGAGGAGTGACGATAGAGTGGGGGCCTTGGGAGGGAGGAAGTAGTGGAGGTGGGAGGAGGAAGGGTCGAGGTTGGTGAAGACGGAGGAGGAGGGGGAGCAGGAGGAGGAGGAGTCGACGGCGGGGAGGAGGAGGTTGTCGGAGTCGGGGAAGGTGGGGGAGAAGGTGATGTCTTGGGAGTGGTGGCTGTTATGGTGGTGGTGGTTGCTGATGTACCATTCATCGTCCAGCTCCAGCATGGGCTTGAAGGCGCAGAGAGAAGCTAAGTCGTCGCGGGTATTGTTGTTTTCTACGAAAGCAGCTGCTGATGCTGTTGTTGTTGTTGTTGTTGGCTTTGTTGTGGGTGTTGTGTCGGTGGCGATGATGGTGTTGGTGGGCTTGTTTCTTGGCCAAGAAGCGGAGTTGTTGTCGTCTTCACGTTCCTCCATCCATCCAACTGTGTTGATTCTGGACATCATGGCTGGTTTTGTGGTTGTGGAGGAAGGTTGTTGTTGTTGTTGTTGTTGGCGTTTGCGAGAGAAATGAAGTGAGAAAGAAGAAGAGGGAGTTAAAGGGAGAGAATGGAGAAAAAGAGGAAGAGGTTGCAGAAGGAAAAGGGCATTGGAGAGAGATTGCGATGGCTGGTTTAAGAGAAGGAACGTTACAGCAGAAGAAGCTCTGCGAAACAAATCACCACATATCCACTAACCCTCTTTCTTTCTTCTCTTTCTCTTTCTGCTTCTCTTCTGCACCTTCTCCACGTGGAAACCAACTCCAACCCTCTCTCACTCTTTTTATTCATCATTTTAATCAAAATTTATTAAATCAATTTAAGTAGAGACTGTGATTATTTCATCCTGAACCTGGAACTAATTAATTCTTCGCATTACAAAAATCAATTAACTTTGTTTTAAAACTCTAAAACATTAATTGATTTGGAAAAATATAAAAGCCTAAAACAAATGGGTAATGCTTCAGTTAAGCTAAAAATCACTTAAGCGCAATTTCAAATTTGAAAAAATTGAAATATTTTTATAATTAGTTTATACAAATTTTAATTCTGATTTACGGAAGAAAGAAAATCTTAGAAGTGATTTTGGGAAAGTTTGCTTCTTCATTAAGAGTGATTGTTAGTAATGTTGCAACATGTTTGATAAATTTTGGAAGAATGGTTTACCCTCATCATCTGAATTACTTTTAGCCACTATTATGCAGATAATTTGAAGAAACTCCAATGCAAACACTCAACTTATGACATTAAAAAAAACTTATAAGTTATTCGCTCGTGTGACATGACTGTGACCACGTGAACATTATTTGACACAAAACAAAAAACGAAGAATTCTTGAGCAATCTGAAATTCATTAGAAGGTGCGAAACCTAGGCTTTTGTCTATACAGCAGCATTCTTGGTTTGGATAAGAGTAACTGCGAGAATTTAAAAGTTTTGTCATTGCATGCAAAAGCCAACTCTTATGGTACTAGGGAACAAAATAATCAACTTCTCCAATTCTCAAAGCTAACACTATAGTAGTAAGCTTAATTTGTTTCCTTTCTTTTTCAATCTATATTTTATTAGGATCAAGAGTTACTAATTAAGCTCCTTCAAATGCATGTACTTAACTTAACTTAATGTCACCATAAATGGAATTTGGATAAGTGTATTGTGTCTAATTCACATCATAAATGCAATGGCTATGACCTATGAGAAGCCAACACTAAGTTTAATAGTTAAAAAAAAATCAATAAAAAGGCAGCCACATACACATCAATATGTGTTGTATCTTCATAATATTTAAAGTTATAAAGTCAAAGAGAAAAAAAAAAACTAAAACAATACAAAATTAAACGAGGATTGAAAATTATAAGTGCAATCAAACTAAAATTGTAAATAAATAATAAAATAGGTGGATAAGGTTTGTAAGAAATTGCAAAACTTGGAGGTGGAGAAAAAGAGTTTGAGATAGAATTGATAATTGTGATTTTGACATTTGAATTTGTGATGCAATATTAGGAAGATGGTAGAAAAGTGTGGAGAGAATCCAATAATGAGAGAGTAGTGAGAATTAAGAGAGGGAAGCTGAAAATATGTAATAGAATCCCAAGTATCTCGTGAAGCTTTTTCTGGTCACCGCAGTTACTACCCAATCGCAACTATAACACCTCTCAAAATATTAAAATGCAATATCCCAATTAACTAACACTTGGCTCAAACTCCAACAATAAATGATTAAATTTCCTTTAAAAGTGAATTTTATATGTTGGGAGAATTATCCTCACCATACTCTGAAGTTTTGCATTGAAATTATTGTTGATCTACATGGGAGAGTGTGGTGTTGAAACATGCAATATTTGGGGAAGAAAATAGGAATAGGAATTGGGTCCACAGGTTGTAAATGTATTTACATCATCCATGTGTAAAACTGGGGAAGAATTGAATGCTAGAAATTGAATTAAAATGGTATGAATGATTTGGTGTAGTGTAAGAAGAAATAGGAGTGGGACAAGAATCTTAAATAAGGTGCAGTGAGTTGTGTGGGTACAGTGTAGGGAAGGAAAGATGAAACTTTATTATTTCTCCACTAACCTCGTGAAGATGGGGCATACAACCTTAATTTGCCTTCTCTCCTGGGTTATGTCTTAGTCACTACATGTTTCAATTCTTCGCTGGGATTCAGAAATCATGTTCAAGGGAAAAACACTTTTATTTTATTACTTGCCATTTCCTTTCTTTCTCTCAACACTTTTTCGACATTATCAACTTAATTTCTCAGAAAAATTGGCCCGACTGTTCTGCTTATGATGGGAATGATAACAAATTATCAATCATCTTTCCAAAATTAAAAGCCACTGCTTCGAATTTTCCACCCGTACAGCATACTAGCCCCATTTTATTCACCCAATAACATACTCTAGATATTATTTATATCGATAATACAATCATACTATTTTCCACGCATACAGGATTCTAATGATTTTTTTTAAGGTTTAAATACTATTTTGGATTCGGTTTGTTTAATTTAATTATTCTTTTTTAGCGTTTAATTTAGTTCTTGTTTTATTAAATAATCTTTAATTTTGTTTTTTTATACTGTTTAAATTGATAATGATAGAGTATACAAGTGGAAACAACTTATATTACGTGGACTGTTTTAATTATAATTGCTTGTGATTTGTTCAAATAAGTCTTTATTTTAGTTAAATTTGTTCACTTTAGTCTCACCTTCCACTCATTATCCTCAACATTCACTTCATCATGACCATCACCATGGACTTCTTCATCATGACCATCACCATGGACTTCTTCATCATTGTCACTCTCTATTTCATGACCTTTCACCATTGCCATTACCACCACTGCTACTGCCTAGAGCTTTCAGAGCGGGTCACCCGGCTCGACCCATCACGGGTTGGCCACTTAGTGAGCTAATCCAACCTAGCTCACTTATTAGTGAGCTAAAAAAATTTGAACCCGACACAGTCCATCGCGGGTTAGTGGTTAAACCAGTTGGCTTATTGACTCACTTAATTAAAAAAATACAATTTTTTTTCCAGTCACAAAAAAAACTAAATTAAACTCCTAATACAAACCAAAATAAATAAAAATATAAATTACTGTCTAACAACAAATTACAAGCAACCCAACCCGACCCAAATGCAAAGTCCAACATAATAAAAAAACACTTGTGTAACCTCTTATTTTTTGGGGTTCAAGTCGGGTGAGCAGGGTAAAAAAATTAACCCGGTATTGAAATTTGTAAAAAAAAAAAAATCAAACCCGGCCCGAACTCGTGTTGAGCTTGGTTGGCTCAGAGATTCTAATCCATTTTGACAACTCTATCGCCGCCACCACCACAAACTAAAACCATCACTCCCACCCTACAACCACCACCACCACAACCACCTTGCAACCACCCCTTACAACCACCACCACTACCACACTAAAACCATATTCACCATCATCACACTAAAACCCCTACCACTGTGAGTGTGGTTGGTGGGTTTAGTGTAATGGTGGTAAATGTGATTTTAGTGTGGTGGTGGGGTGATAGTGGTGGTTGTAAAGGGTGGTTGTGGTGGTGGTTTTGGTTGTGATGGTGGTGGTGGCAGTGGTGAATGGTCATGAAATAGAAAGTGAGGGTGATGAAGTGGAGGGTGAAACTAAATTGAACAAATTTAACTAAAATTGGAATTTATTTGAACAAAACACAAACGATTATAATTAAAAAATTCCACATAATGTGAACCGTGTCAGCTTGTACACTCAGTCATTATCAATTTAAACAGCGTCAACGAAAAGGACAAAATTGAACATGATTTAGAAAAAAATTGATCAAGTTGAACGTACAAAAACAAGAGGAATCAAATTGAACAAACTAGACCAAACAAGAATAAAATAATATTTAAACCATTTTTTAATCTCTTACTTTTCACATTTTAATTCGTTAAGGCATATATGTTTGACATATATGTTTGAAAATTTGCCCCTCAAATCATGAATCCATGACTTTCTTAGTTTTGATTTCCGTTCCAACTTAAAAAAAAAAATTATCTTACGTAATTTAATAAATAAATTATAT
The DNA here is from genome assembly GCF_037176805.1 of Vigna unguiculata. Lineage (NCBI taxonomy): Eukaryota > Viridiplantae > Streptophyta > Magnoliopsida > Fabales > Fabaceae > Vigna > Vigna unguiculata. Next base: position 25,765,455 of record NC_140800.1, on the reverse strand, counting down.
AATTACAAAATATATCATAATTTAATTCAATATATTCATATAATTGATTATACATTATGTTCCTGCAGAGAACAAATAAGATATGTCAGACACAAGTGCTACCTTACTCTGGTCCGCAATCTCCTCGGTAGGCTTCCTCCCGGCCCATACATGTGGCCTATGGATATCTCGGTGTGATTGATTTGGACCCGAGGGGGTTACCTGCAGAAGAGACTCCGAAGCTCAAGTCAGCAAAATCTCTTAGAAAGTCAAATCTCGTGATTAGGAGAGTAATGAATGCATACCTTTAATTCGTGGGATCCATGTATATTTATAGATTATTAATTATGTCTGGCCACGTCATGGGCTGGGCCCTTGTTTGGGCCATAAGTGGGGTTGGGCCTTAACCCAGGCCCTTTAGTTCGATCATCGTGGGCCCTATGAGTCTTACCATTGATGTTCCAAATTTTCCAGGTTCTTGCTTAGTTTCCTAGAGTTACCGGCCTAGACCGGTTACTCTTTAGCGGCTTAGGCCGCTGTTGTTCTTTTAGTGTGTTCGGTCGATGTTGCTCTTTAGCGGCTTAGGCTGGTTACTTTGATTCACTTAGCGTGTGTATGATGATTGTTATTATTTACATCCTTGGTAGTTACATAGACGGTTTTTATGGTTATTATTCGGCTAGGCCCAGAGATGTCAAAAAAATCCGTACCCGCGGGTATCCGCGGATAAAACCCGCAACAGATAGAAAATGAATATTAAAAATGGATACCCGTTATCTGTGGGTATGGGTATTTTTGATACCCGCATGTTAACGGGGCGGGTACGGATATCATAGTATCCGTACCCGTGGATACCCGTACCCGCTAAACTTTAATTCAGAAAAATTATTACCCCACAAATGAGTCAAAACATTATGAGTCTTTATTATATTAGTAAAAACTTTAATTCAGAAAAAGTGTATATATATATATATATATATATATTAGTAAAAACATTATGAGTCTTCATTCAATAATGGTGGTCAGATTCTTACCCCACAAATGAGTAAATTACTTCCATATACTGTGGAGGCATTGATGTGTCTCTAAGACTGGTTATGGACCAATATGGAAGGTAATGAAATTAACATTTTTACTTAGATATTTTAATTAAGTGATTGTTAGAATTTTTTACTAAACTCCTTATGTTTTAAGGCTCTTCTAGATTAAAATTGGACAACATGAAACTTTATACAATGTTACAAGAGGTGGATATTGATGAAGTTAGTAATTTCTTTAATATTTTATTCAAAAATAAACTACAATATAAATTGGTAGTGATTTTTTATTTGTTTGTTTTTTAAGAATCAATCGGAGAAAGGGAATTTGTTGATCCAAACAATAATTATGGTTAAATAATTATTTTTTTAAATATTTTTGTAAATACCCGCGGGTACCCGTGGATACCCGCGGATATGAAAAAAATAGACGGGTACCCGCATAACGGATACCCGACGGATATGGGTACGGGTACGGGGCGAATATTTATTCAGCGGGTAGGGTACGGGGGAACTACTACCCGTACCCTACCCGCCCCGTTGACATCCCTAGCTAGGCCGACTAGGTGTGGTACACATTACTTATAATTATGGATGACAAATAAATTCACTCCCATGGATATTGTTCGAATCTGTTTTCATTTTGACGAGGAATTTCCACATTGACTGGGTATGTATATGATATGAAAAATATCCAACTTTTTTAATTGGATATGGAGATGGGAATGAGGATGTATGTATTCATTTTGTCCCCATCCCCGTCCTTATGCTCATCATAATACCCATCCTCACATTATCTCCGTCTCCATTTCAATTATTTAAATATTCATAGTCTATTAAGTAACCTTATATATCAATATCATATATATATATATATATATATATATATATATATATATATATATATATATATATATATATATATATATATATATATATATATATATATATATATATTCATGTTCTATATTATAAATTATTTTCAACTTTTAAAACTAATTCTTTATAAATTTTTATTGCAAAATGAATATAATAAGAAGATCAAATATTATGACTAAAGTTTAAGAAAAGACGATTTATATTAGCTATGTGTATAAATTATATCATCAATAGTTATGTATTAATACAATTTATAATATTGAATTATTTTCAATTTACCATGTTTTTATTTTCTTTTCAGGTTTAAAAACAACAATAGCATCCATACCCAAATTTTATCTTGAATCATTTAAGAAAATCTTGTAATCCTATATTATTAATTTGTGAGCACTAGAAAATCTTAGAATTCTCTTGATGAAAGAAAATCCATGGATTTATGACCACCATCATACAAAATAATTATGTAGATTAAACATTTAGTTGTGTTTAAAAATACATAAATTTGATCAAATGTTTTTGTTACCCCTAACAAAATTGTCAATCACTACCTTATCCTTATGTTTATTCTTTAATTGAGAAAAAGAAAACAAGTAATTCTGATAATAATACGAGTCATTATACAAATAATAAATGACTAAACGAGATAAGCACTAACGAAAATAAATTTAATTTAAAAAATAAATAAGGTGATTTATTGCAGCGCAACTGGTAACATCTTCTGGTTCGCCAGGGTGTTAAAGGTCAGGTTTGGGGTTCGATACCCACTGACAATAACCTGCCTTGCGAAGTGGGGGGGACACTTGGGGCGAGGGGTTGGTGTGTATTGGGCTGCAGATCTGACAAGCTCTCAGTTGGAGGGCCCCTCCAACTGAGAGCATGTCAGGTTGTTGTCAGTGGGTATCGAACCCCAAACCTGACCAGTTGTGCTGTACCAAAATTGTAACATCCCATTTTGATAGTTTTTAACTATTAGACAAAACATTTAAATTTTTGATGATTCAGAAGCAGATGATGACGTAGGTTAGAAAATATGATACAGTCATCCTCAAAATAACCATACATATAGGTTTCACTAAACAAGGGTTACAAAACACCCTAAGAATCTACAGGGGATCACAAGACTAATACTGCTAGAAACATCTTGGAAATCCAATCAACGCCTGTCAAGGAAGGATGGATCTTCACCTGCACTTTTATTTGCTCACGCCATTCAATAGGGACGATCATTGCAAAAGTAAAGGACACACGAGACACAAAAGAACTGGAAGGGTAAGCTAACTTGAACGAAAAACAAAACATGCAATTTTTATACTAAGGCAGAAAACAACTTTCATTTCACAATCAAATGAATCATCCAATTTATCCTGACCATAACACCACACTTCATTCTAGACTCGATATCCGGATTATGTAAGTGGCATTGGAGCTCTTGGTGACTTGCACTTGAGATGATTCCTAAACTCTGCAGAGTTTTAGGCACAAGGGGTATTCACCCAACCACTCTCAAGGTAAATCCCATCACCTCTATGATGGATCGGAATCATAGACCAGGACCTCCTGCTACTCCCCCGACGTAATCCATCATACTCTACGTGAGTCTTAATGGTTACTAGGAGCGTCAGGATGTCACCAATCTGAGTCCTCATGCCATTACATACACTAAAAACGCATTCCTTAGGACTTCCCTTGAGGTCCTAACTCCAACATATTTCCATTTACATCAATTTCGCACTCAATTCCATCACACAGTCTATCATGCATAAAGATCACATACAAGATCAATTATAATCATTTTTGAAGAAATCAACATAGCCTTATGTAAGCCAAACAGTAAGAAAATTAACTTTTGCAGGGGTTCTCGCTTAGGCTAGAGAGTCTCGCCTAAGCTAGAGAGTCTATCTCGCTTAGGCGAGTTGATCTCGCCTGGGCGAGACATCATACAGTGGTGAATCACAATTCCTGGGCGAACTCTCGCTTAGGCTAAACTGGCTCGTCTAGGCGAGATGTCATCTCGCTCAGGCGACTCCAGCTCGCCTAGGCGAGATTTCGCACAATGACAGGGGTGAGCTTCTGGTATTTTCGCTCAGGCGAGACTAACTCGCCTAGGCGAAACTACCAGAAAATCCTCCCTGTTCTGCACATGCAAGCTCGCTCAAGAACATCCCCCACTCAAATTCACACACCAGTGGTCTCAAACATCAATTAAACAAGCAATCATGCAATTAAAGCACTCACAAACACAATTCACACCAAAATGAGTTACAAAGTTAGCTTCCCTTACCTAATTGTCAAGAATCCACTTGGTAGAGTCAAGAAATTGGCAAGGCAGCAGAATGTTCAGTTTAACCTATGAGAATCTATCACCACAACAGGGAGAATGAAGAATTACAAGATCAGATTCGAAATTCAGGGGTTAATTTGCGAATTCTAGCGGGACTTGAACCCAAGGAGATATGACTTACCTAAGAGGATGGAAACTGAGGGAGGAATTGTGGGGAGTCCTGCTGGCTGGTCCTTCCAGAGTCTGAGTAGGGAAAAACGAAATTGTGAGATGGCAGCACGGAGAGAGAGTGGGAGAGAGTTTTGAGTTGTTGAGAAGAGTGGAAGAAATGAGGAAGAAGAGTGTTTCTGCTTTTGGAAGAGAAACAAAAGAGGGGTATTACATTCTCCCTAACAACAAAAATTTTCGACCGGAAAATTGAGACTTACCAGAGAACAAGTATGGGTATGACTTTCTCACGTCTTCTTCTACTTCCCAAGTGGAATCACCTGTCCTCTTGTCCCAGATGACCTGGACTAGTCTGATGGATTTCCCTTTGAGCTGCCTCATCTGAACATCTCCCAAACTATCGGGTTGGACTTCCACTGTAAGATCCCCTCTAATCTGCAGATCTTCCATCTCGAGTATATGGGAAGGGTCGGGCACATACTTCCGGAGCTGGGATACATGAAACACTGAATGGAGGTTGGCCAGAAGAGGAGGTAGGGAAATCTCATATGCCACTGGTCCAACTCTTCTCAGAATCTGGTATGGACCAACGAACCTAGGAGACAGCTTCTTCTGGCGGATTGCTCTTCCCACACCAATAGTCGGGGTGATTCTCAAGAAAACATGGTCCCCTAGTTCAAACTCTAAAGGTCTTCTCCTCTGATCAGCATATGATTTCTGCCTGCTTTGAGATGCTTTCATTCTTTCTTGTATGAGCTTGACCTTTTCAGTGGTTTGTCTCAGAAGCTCTGGTCCCACCACCACTGATTCCCCATCCTGATACCAGCACAAAGGCGTTCTTCATCTCCTGCCATAAAGGGCCTCATAAGGTGCCATGCCAATACTGGTGTGAAAGCTGTTGTTGTATGCAAACTCCACCAACGGCAGCACCTCGTCCCACACACCCAGATGATCCAGCACGCACGTCCGCAAAAGATCCTCAAGAGACTGGATGGTTCTTTCGGACTGCCCATCAATCTGAGGGTGGTAGGCGGAGCTCATAGCAAACCTGCTACCCATAGCATCCTGCAACGTCTGCCAAAAACGGGAGGTGAATCGTGGGTCTCTATCAGAGACTATACTCGATGGTACACCATGTAACCTCACGATCTCACTGATATACAACTGTGCTAGCTTCGCCATAGACATCCTCAAGTTTACAGCTAGGAAGTGAGCACTCTTGGTGAGGCGGTCTACTATCACCTATATAGCATCGTGGTTTCTCACGGTCCGAGGTAAATGGGTGACAAAGTCCATAGCAATGCTATCCCATTTCCACTCGGGTATCTCAAGCTGCTGAAGCATTCCCCCCGGTCTCTGGTGTTCTACTTAGCCTTCTGACAGGTTAAACATGACGATACATATCGAGCGACATCTTGCTTCATGCCCGACCACCAGAACGATTCCTTCAGATCATGATACATTTTAGTCATGCCTGGGTGCATGCTAAAATGGCTCTTGTGCCCTTCCTCAAGAATCATACCCTTTAACTCTAAATCTTCAGGTATGCAAACCCTGCCTCTGAATCTCAGTACCCCATCACCTCCCATCAAGAAATCCTTGGCCTTCTCAGTACCGAGTAACTCTATTGTCCTCTGTAACTTGGGGTCCGACGGTTGCTTCTCCTTTATCAGCTTAAGGAAATCATTAGACACTATGAGATGGTTACATCTAATGACTCCCTCATCTAAAATCACTTGTAACTGCATATCTCTAAACTGTTCCACCAAATCTAACTCTCTGACCATCATGTGAGATGCGTGAACTGCCTTTCTGCTTAAGGCGTCAGCCACCACGTTCGCCTTCCCCGGGTGGTACAACAACTCAAAATCAAAGTCTTTCAGGAACTCCAAAATAGGTGGTTCAAGTTTTAAGGTGGAAGGTGGAAAGTTACTTTGAAAGTAGTGACTAATCCAATCTATATTGTTAAACATATATCGCTTAGCACAGAGGCAGAGTTTTCAGTCAGTTTAGCTGTTGTAATTGTTAAGTTAGTCATGTCTAGGTGGTTGTTGTAGAGAACATGAGGAGAGCATGGTTTTCTTTCTATCTGACGAGTGAATTTTCGGGGACGAAAATTTTTCTTGTTAGGGAGAATGTAAGACCCTAGAAAATGGCGTTTTAAAAGTGATAGTGGTTTAAAAATAGTGAGACTCGATTATTTTAATATTAAAAGATTTTAGTATAAATAGAATTGTTATAAACGAGTTTCATTATTTTAAAACACACCATCTCTCTAGAAACCACTTTTCTAGAGTTCTCTGACTTCTCTCTAGAGGTTCTGTCTCTCTGGTCGTCTGATTGAAGAACCGAGACCGTAGGATTGATCCTCTCAGCGAGCTCTTCAAATTGGACCGATCAGTTTCTCCGTTCGCGTAAGTTGAGTTTTCGCTCTTTATTTTAGTCTTTTTCTGTTTTCTGTTGCATGCAGGCCCTCTTCTGCTTGCATGCGACGTTTTAATCATCAGTATGAGTCTCTGCTGATCAGTGATCATAACGGTATGTCCTGATCGTTCTTGTGATGTTTCTATGTGTAGATAGAGCATCCTGTGGAGTTAGAGGTGTTGACGTTTTTAAGGCGTTGACGTTTATAAAGTTGTCTAAATAGGATAACAAGTAAGGGAAGCTAACTGTTTTACTTGAATTTTATCTAGAAATCATTCTGATGACTTTGAATTGCATGATTGATTGTTGTATGAGTGCTTGAATTGTGTAATTGAGTGTATGCTTGGATTGTGCTAGATTTCTTTACTGTTGCATGTGAGAACAGATTGGGATTCTGGTATTTTCGCCTAAGCGAGCAGCTCTCGTCTGAGCGAAAACACCAGAAACTCATCCCCTGTTTCTGCGCGAGATCTCGCCTAGGCGAGCCAGTCTCGCTTGAGCGAGAGTCACTCTCGTCTAAGCGAGACAACTTAGCCTGAGCGAGAATTCGCCCAGAGTTTGGGTTGTTCTCTGTTTTGAGCCTCGCTCAGGCGAGAATGACTCGCCTAAGCGAGAAAGCCTTTTTGCCTAAGCGAGACCTTCTAGCTTGGGCGAGAAACCCTGCAGTTGAGTGTTATTTCTTTGTTTCTAATGGATGAAGCTATGTTTGAATGTTAAGATATGAACTTAGTTATGATATGCATGAATTGTTATGACTGGTAATATGTGCGGTGAAATTGCATGAAGTTGGAATATGAGAAGAAGTGGTTGAACTAGGATTTCAAGGGAAATTCTAAGAGGAATGTTTTAGTGTATGTAAGGACATAAGGACTCAGTTTTGGTTGGTATCCTGACGCTCCTAGTAACCATTAAGACTCATGTAGAGTATGATGGATTACGTCGGGGGGAGTAGCAGGAGGTCCTGGTCTATGGACCCGATCCGCCATAGAGGTGATGGGACTTACCCTAGGAGTGGTTGGGTGATAACCCCTTGTGTCCAAACTCTGCAGAGTTTGGGAACCATCGCAGGTGCAAGCCACCAAGAGATCCGATGTCGCTTACATAATCCGGATATTGAGTCTAGAGTCATGTAAATGTGTTGTGGTGGTCTATATGATTCTGGTGATAATGAGAAAGATTGCGTGGTTTCTGTTTATAATTGAACTGCATGATTCCTTAATCATATTAGCTTACCCTTGCTTTTTGTGTTCTTGTCTTGTGTTGTATGTTTCCTTTTGCGATGATCACCTATTCGGTGGGAGCAGATGTGGTTGCAGTGTCAAAGGCACTTCTGGAGGATGAAGAGCCATCGTGTTAGTGTTGAAGAGGAGGTTTCCAGTGGGAGCTTTAGCAGTGGTCAGTAGTACAGAGTTTATTAGTTTAGTTTAAGTGTATAAGTGATATATTTTTATAGTCATACCTTTTGTAAGACCGTATTAATATATTGGATACACTGGATTATCTGTTTTGGAACTATGATGAAACTCCCTATTTTTATTAGTTTTAAGCTGCTGAAATTGGGATGTTACATTTATGGTATCAAAGAGTTCCTGAAAGACTTTAATATAAATTGGGATGTTACATTTTGGAGGGGAGTCAAAGTACGCCACTATTTCATTAATTCTATTATTTATAACTAGTGAAAAACAGATTTTGTCATGCATGTGTATTCGATTTTTTAAGTTTTGTAAAAATTTGAATTAACATCAATAATATTTACTTTCAGAATATTTATAAAATTTTAAAATTGTTGATAAATAAATAACTCATAAATTTTAAAATAATTGTTAAATAAATAACTCTTAAAAAAAGTATTTTAGAATAATTATCAAAATAAAATAGATTTTTAGAATAACGGTTAAAGATAAATTATTTATAAAATAAATAAATTTTAAAATAATAATTAAGAATAAAATTGAAAAAACAAATAGACACGAAAGAATCTTCTTTATATAGTTATAGATATTTTTATATATTAAATTAATAATTCTTTAAAAAATTGTGTATATCTATTTATCTTTAAATTTGTATCTATTTATCTTAATTATTTTTAAATACGTATGTTGAGAATATATTTTTTATACCTAGATTCGTTGTTAATCAAAATGTTTGTATTTTAATATTTGTTTCTATTATACTATTTTTTTATTACAATATTTTTAATTGTCCTATTTCATATTCCAGCAATATAAAAAAGTTGTATAAAATAATACCAATGGTAATTATTTATGCTGGGAGTGGATGTAATTTGTTCAACGTTGTTAATGCACTTTAGTAATTTTGTCTTCTATTGTATTCCGAATTATATAATAAAAAAATATAAATTTTGCATTCTAAATTATAAGATCCATGATGTATTTTTTATTTTATATTTAAAAGAATATATATATATATATATTTTGGAATAATATGAAATATAAAAAGTTCTAGAATACAAAAATTTATGAAATATAGGTAAAAATTATTGATACAAGAAGAAGCTGCATATGGAACTTGGGCTGCTACTTCTCACCCCATTTATTTCTTTCTGCACTCTAAATTTTGAAAGTTCCCCCTTTATCACTAGCTCAAAATAAAAGTCCTTCCCATCATTTCCACTGAAAAAATTTATCATCTTCCTTGTACCCAAATTCAACGTGTATTAAATTTTTATTATATTTTTATTTCCACCGGGTAACAATATATACTCGTACCTATACCCGTACTTGTTTTCTTACTGTTTCAATACTAATTAATTAATTTTTATAAAATAATAAAAAATTACGGCAAAGGAAATCTTATCAAATATTCAATATTAAGAGGATGTTTCTTTCTTCAATATCAAATATTTATAAAGAAATTATATTATAATTATATACATCTCAAATTAGAATAGTAAATAAAATTTCATAAGAATCAAAACATCTATTAAATTTTCAAACATTAATGAATTGTAGTTGATAAAATTTAAGTTTTTTTAAACAAAATATAAAAGAAAAACAAATATTCAAATTAAAGTATATGTTAAATGTATGTTTACTTCAAGTTTTTGAATTTTAATGATCTTTTTTCTATATACTAATAAAAGTTATAATAAATCACTTGATCCAAATAACGCAAAGAACAAATATTAAACTAATAATAATAAAATTTTAGCATAGATATTGTATCTTTTGAACTTCAATATATGTTGGATGGTGATAAAACAAATTCATGGCAATTACATTAAAATTTTATATTATAGTAATAAAATTTATTTATAGAATTATAGTAAAAAAACCACAGTATGATAATGAGTTAAAAATAAAATATAATTATATAAAATATATAAAAATATAGTATTTTACATTAAAAAGAGAAAACAAATAAAAATATTAAAAAATTATCAAATATGTCTCTTATAAACAATTTTAGAAACCAAAAAATTATCAAATATGTCTCTTATAAACAATTTTAGAAACCATTGAATGAAATAGCACAAAGAAAAACAAATAGATAATTAAGGGTATGATAAAAAGAAAAGTATTTTAGAGATCTAAGAAAACTTTTCAAATATCAACATAATCAATGATTGAGAAGTAACTAAAACTGTTTTAACGAAACAAAATAGTTCTTCAAATGAAAACAACAATAATAATAATAATAATAATAATAATAGAGTAAAAAAATAAATTTTTATGTTACGTAGTGAATTAAAGGTTTATGTTATTGAATACTTAAATTGAGACTGTTAAACGTTCTAATGTGAAAGGAAAATATACAATAAATAAAAATATTAAAATAAATAGAAATAATCAAATGTGAAACATAAAAAATATTTAATTGACATACATAATTTAAACATAATTCTATAAAGGTTATGGCAAGATGAAAACAAAAAGTGTGTGTTGTGTGTGTGCGTGTGTGTGAGAGTGTGTGTGTGTGTGTGTGTGTGTGTGTGCATGTGTGTGTGTGTGTGTGTGTGCGTGTGTGTGTGTGTGCGTGCGTGTGTGTGTGTGTGCGTGTGTGTGTGTGTGTGCGTGTGTGTGTGTGGGCATGTGTGTGTGTGCGTGTGTGTGTGTGCACGTCTCGCCTAGGCGAGACTAACAGGGCTCGCTCTGGTTTTTCTACGCGAGCTGTCGCTTGAGCGACGAGTCTCTATTTTGAGCGAGGCACGGTCTCGCTCAGGCGAGGAGGGCTCGCCTAAGCGAGAGAGCGCAAGAAGCCACTGTTTCCATTTTCGAGCCCTCGCCTAGGCGAAGGGGGCTCGCTTGTGCGAGAGGACTCTCTCGCCTGAGCGAGACCTTTTTGCCCAAGCGAGGAGTTGGGCGAGGAGTGCGTTTGTGCTGTGGTTTTTTTGTTTGGGGATGTTGGTCATATGTTTGGGCTGATCATACATTTTAAAGCATGAATTGAGTGATTTTGTATGAGCAAGATGAATTATGGTTTGTGGCTTATGAGTTTAACATGATTTGAGTATGATATATGTTTGGAATGATTCATGGGCTAAAGATGATGAATTTTGACATGGTTTTGGAATGGAATTTTATTGGAGGTTGGTTATAAATGTTGGCATGAGATTCATATGCATGACCAATACATATTGGATGGTTAAACATGATTTGTATGTGGTTAGGACGTAATTCCTTGAAATTTCTAGGTGATATTTTAGGGTGATGCCTCAGTTGGGCAGGACGTAATTCCATGACCCTTGGTGCCCCATCTATATAATTTAGTAAGGATTCAAGGTAAGTTTGCATCCTGACGCTCTAAGGAGTTAGTTAGTCTCACATAGAAAAACTCATTTAAGGATTAACCTTGTGTGTGGGGTGTCAACACCCAATTTTGTCTGGTTATAATTTTATTTTATTTATTTTATTTTATTTTTATATTTATATTTATATTATTTTATTTTATTCTTTTTCTTGTCTTATTTTAATTTTTATTGTGTTATATTTTGCCCTTTCAAATTTTTATTTTTATTTCTTTATTTTTTACTATTTATTATTTAAAAAAAAGGAAAAGGAAAACTGATTTTATTTAAAAAAAAAGAGGGATAAGATAAAAAAAAGGAAACGGAAACAGATTTGAAAAAAAAGAGAAAAAGATGCATTTAATTTTCTGCTACTCTGCAATTGCCCAGCTCTTTCCTTATTTGGTACCCTGAAAAGTCCATGGGCTTAGTTGTTGCTACTTACAATCCAAAAGAAGAAACTACATGAGTGAGCCATGGTGACAGACCGGAGATGAATGGATTGATTGAAAAGGAAAGTGCTCTGCTGGAAATAGAGCAATGGGGAAGCAACCGCCACTTCCCACCTTACGTCTTTGGACCGTGAACAAAAAGGACAAGCTCTTAGCACACAAAAAAGGAGAACACTCGGAGGAAGGATATGGAATTTAAAAAAAAAAACAGTTCATGTAGAGAAAAAGATAGCAGAGCTCTCAAGATACTCGGAGGAGAGACAAAAAAGATTGGAGATTGAAGAGGAGAGCATCAGAGATCGGGGGACAGGAAAGGAACCTATCGAGTTAAGGAGGGAGCCAAAACAAGACAATCAGACTAAAAGAGGTAAGCACCAATACTTGGATACTTTGGCATGAACATGAATGATGTTGTGTTAGTATAATCTTGTTGTCTGTTGGATTGTTCATTATCAAAATGCGCTTGAACGATGTTTGAAAACGAATCATCTTGTTTCCTCCCTCCAATGTCTCCACACCACTGCACAAAGAAAAATAAACAGAACCAAGCTCCTTACCCTCAATCCCTGTCGTCACCATCAACATCATCCCCTCGCCACTTTATTCTCTCGTCCGCCTGTGCATACATAACACCCAAACCAGTTTCATCTACCACCCCATCATTCTCTCTGTTTCACTATCATTCGTCACCACATAACTAAACAGATCTCAGCATTCTTTGCCCATTCATCATAACACAGTTTGCATCATTAATACACCAAAAAAACTTATCAACAACCTTCATCTTCAACCCTTGCATTTACATCGACTTTTCTTTCCATCTTCATCTTTCTCGTTCACTTTCATCTTAATCATTCACCTGCACAAAAATACAAAACAGAGACCAAGAAAGCACCCACGTGCAAATCCCCTCCATCAAACTCATTCTCCATTCCAATCCTGCAGCATCCCAGCCTAATCCCACAACACCATTCCAATCCCATTCGTAGAACACCACCTCAACATCACAACACCATTCCATCCTGCAAACAGAACACAAAGCAAAAACCAGAATCACAACCCCACCCCTGCAATCCAATACCGTAATGGATCGGAACCCCATTCCAGTCTCATTTGCTCCAATCAGTCACATCCAATCATAGCACATAGATGAATAAGGGAGTAAAAACCCTCGTCGGCGGTTCAAAGCTCTAAGCGAAGGAGTGTGGCCGTGTGATGGTTGCAGAGCCAATCGTGGTGGCTGGCACGGTGGTGACGAGCCTTAGAGTCCTCGTGCACCTTTCTCTCTCGCGGAAGAGAAGAGTCGAGGATTGGAGACGAATGGGGGCCAGCGTGGACACCGGCGTGGACGCCGGCGGTGGCTGAAACCGCTGACGGTAGTATCCGGCAAGCGGGACCTCGCGACCGTGAAGGGGATCGATGCAGCCCTGTCTTGAACGTACTGGAGAGCGAAGGAGGAGACCTAGTAGCGTTTCACGCGAGGTGGAGTGAAGGGTGATGGTGTCGTCGGTGAAGCCTCCGGCGGAGGTCATTGGTGGTGGCCGAAAGGTGAACCCATGTTTCAAGGGTTGGATTTGTGGTGGTGTCGAGAAGAAGAGTGTGTCGTGAAGATGAGTCTTAGCTTAATTAGGGTTAGGTTAATTAAATTTCATTTCCTTGGGCTTACATCATGTCTCAAATCCACTTTTGCCCTACGCACCCCCTTTTTATTCTTTACACCTCCATTAATTTGTGTTGTTCCTGTTGTGTATTTTTCTGCGCACCCCTGATATTTGCTAGCATCACACCCCATTTTTATTTTGGACTCATTTGTTGTTACTGTGTGCAACCCATGTTCCACTTCACACACCTCCAGTAACTACTTGCCGCACCACCAGGTTTACTAACTCCACCACTCATTTGTGTTTTATTCCTATTTTGGGTTTGTTTTCTACTTTACTTTATGCACCCCACCTTTAATAAATACACCACATTTACTTCATGTATCTCCCACTAATTACTCATGCACCCCCATATTTTGTCTTCCACTTTTATCCTTAAATAATTTCATCATTTTATTTATTTATTTATTTTATTATTATTAAAAAAACAAATATATTTGAAAATTAAAAAATCAAAATATAGAAAAAATCAAAAAAGTTTTCCTTCTTTTTATTGTGTTTGTCCGGTCGCTCGTACCGTGTGACACTTATTTTCTAAAAAATACTAAAAATATTTTCTTTTCTTTTGGTATCTGTCCGGCCGTTCGCGTCGTGTGACACCATTTTTTCAAATAATCTCAAAAACACAAAAAAATACAAAAATTTCAAAAATACAAAATATCAACATTTTCCATATATCTTTTAAAGAACTACGTAACCATGATTTCTCACTTTAAATGAGATTACGTAGGACCAAGGTCAATCCTTGTCGGACCCAAAAAATTAAAAAATATTTTTGTTTCTTTTTTGCGTTTTAGTCTTATTATTTTTGGGGAAAATTAACATTTTGAAAACCACATCAACTTTACATTTTTAATTAAAGGTACCGCCCTCGGGCGGGGGCTGTAGGGTGTTAACACCTTCCCTACGCGTAACCGACTCCCGAATTCAAAATCTGGTTTTTCGCAGACTTGTCTTATTTTCATGGTATTCCATAGTTTTCCAGAATAACTATGGTGGCGACTCCAAATCTTTTTTAAAAACTCGTTTTCTTTTTTGGTTCGTCGTCCCGTCGCGATTTCGGTTGTGACAGATGGCGACTCCACTGGGGACGCTAGAGAGTCAAGCCATTTAATTAGAATGCAAACTTGATGTGATTTTCCTAATGTTTTCTTTCCCCTTTTCTTTTATCTGTGTATTTTTGTCTTTATATGTGTTTGTATATATTTGCTTCTTGGATTAATTGTGTATGAATTACTTTACTTATTTTGATATATATATTTTGAAATTGCAATATTTGTCTGGGAAGTTTACTGGCTGTTTTGCAGGTGGGGATTTGGGTATGCATCATTCTCCTTTCACACACACACATTGTGCATTACATGAGTGAGGTCCTATACCTGGGTCTGTCTAACTTAGAATTAGAGGGGATTGTGTATTAGTGGCACAGTGGATGAACTTCCCAAGTGGTCATTGTGAGAACCCCAGCTAGAGTTTGTTTGCTTCGTTGGTACTCTCTCATCTTGTCTACCAACTGTTGTGGGAAATGCTAGGAAGTGGGCCATAGCTCTAGTGGCCTTGATCTTTAAGTATTAAGAAACGATCCTGGTGAGCGCATGTATTTTAGCTTAGAACCATTAGGCGCTGAACCTCTATTAAGGCATAATGGGAGGCATGAGCATTACCTTAACTCTCATCTCGCCTTTATTGTTTTATTTGGATTTGCAATAAAGTCATGCATTTGTACATTCTTTTATGGCATCATTGTACATGCATTTTGATTATTTGTTCATGCATAACATGTACCCTGTCATGACCTGTCATAACATTTTTTGTGATTCTAGGTCAGAAATTTTAAGGTCGTGATTGAATTTGTGAGAAACAAGAGAAATTAACATGGAATTTTGAGTCGGGGAAAATTTAGGGTCAGACGCCTTGAAGAAGAAGCTACCTATCAGAGTTATAGACAATAATCTGAGTGGTCTAAGGGAAATAATGCAACAAATGAAGACTATATAGAAGAATGCCTTCAAGAAGCTGCATAGGAACTTATTGAGGTTGTTGAATGTGGAAGTCCAAGCATCGGCAGTCACTACTCTGGCTCAATATTATGATCCGCCACTCTGATGTTTCACCTTCTAGGATTTTCAATTGGCACCAACAATAGAAGAGTTCGAGCAAATTCTGGGCTTGTTAGTAGAAGATAAAGTCCCTTACAGACATTCAGAGCAATATGCATCTATCTCTACATTGGCTGGAATCTTGAAGGTACACCCTGCCGAACTAGAGGGTAAGATGGCCTCCAAAGGCAACTCGAAGGGGATCCCTCAAGGATATTTAGAAGGGCATATGCGTCGTTTGGCGAAAAAGAAATGGGGGAGACGTTCATGATGTGCTGGCTCTCACACTTTATGGAGTCATACTCTTCCCTAACATGGAGAATTTTGTTGATCAAATTGCCCTCGATGTGTTTGTTGCCTACAAGATTCGTTCAAAAAGTCCAGTCATTGCGGTTCTAGGTGATGTGTATGGGAGTTTGAACCTATGTCACACACTCAAGAGGAAGAAGATGATATGTTGTGTACCTGTGTTGTATGTATGGTTCATATCCCGAATCCGTCTAAGTACATTGAATGTCGAATGTCAGATTGGAGAATTACCACCTAGCGGCATTGAAATTCAGGGGGTGAAGGAATGGGCCCAGCTTTGTGCGAGTTTGAATGGGGGAAGGATTAGATGGTGCGTCCCGGGGTTGCCGAAGTCACGTGTCATTTCTTGTGGGATTTTCCCTAATGTCCCCCTAATAGGCACTAGAAGTTGCGTGAATTATAACCCTGTCTTGGCTCAACGACAATTTGGGTGTCTGATCAAGAGCTCCCCAACTCCAGAGTCTTTGGTTGTCGTTTGGACTTATTATGAAGAAGGAATTTCCTTTGATCTAATTCGACAAATTAGGAGTGCCTGGGGTGAGGTCCTGCGTGTAGAAAAAGACCTAAGGCCATGGGTGATCAACGAGAAGATATCTTACCGACGATGGATTCTAGAAAGGGTTAACGGATCAAGTTACCTTTCAAATCAGACTCTCCTGCTCTTGAGCGGTCAAAACTTACCAAGTCCGAGGAAATGAGGGGGTTGAAAGAGGAAATGGAGAAGATGAAACTGAAAAATGCCAAATTAATTAATGAGCTTCAAAGTCTCTGACACGAGTATGTGGATCTGAGACGTGATAAGGAGGAAATGACAAAAGCGTATGAAGGAATTCTTAAGAAACAAAGAGAAGAACGAGATCATGCTTTTAGAGTTAAACGGGATTTGGCTGCAGCCAACACTGCATTAAAATCAAGGGACCGAGAGAGATGCAACAACAACATCTAAGCGCCAAAGAGATCAAATGTGTGAAGAATTTAAGAGAGAGAAGACTGAAGCACTAAAGCGGTTGCACAACGCTGAAGTTAGGATCAGTGAGGTCGAACGACAGATGAGGGAGATGGTATCGACCTATGAGGTGAAGATGGATGAAGAACGTTGGCACAAAGCTGAATTGGAAAAGAAACATCAATAGGTGATAAGTCGAATGAATGAATACTCAATCGAGCAGGAAATGGCCATGGAGCATTGGAGGAGATGTTTCTCACAGCTGGCTTCCCTTACAAATGGAGCAATCGAAGATATTCCGCGATTATTGGCTGAAGCAGAGGTTGCACTACCGATATTCAATCTGCCTAGGGAAATTGAAGCATTCTTTAGTCATTGTAAGGAATTGATAAGGGAGATGAAGAACATAATAGTCAGGGCTAGAGAATAGTCTTTCTTTCTTTTCTTGTGTAATGAATGTAAAAGACTTGTGGATGATCGGGTTGTGTTGACAATGTGTGATGGACTCAGTTTCATGTTAATTTCTATGACATGTTCACCTCAAGGTTCTCACGGCTTTAAAATTTCTGGCTAAGATTAATGTTTGCATTCATTTTCATTCTTTTCATTTTTCATAATTCATTTCATTTAATAAAAATAATAGAGCAAAAGCAAATACAACGACAAAATTTCCACGACACCCTTACCGCACACGAGCTAACCACAAAAACATGGAAGATTGGGAAGAAGCTCATGAAGCTGTGAAGGCTGACATTAACCAGTTGAAAGATCAAGTGAGCCAGATCCTAAAGGCCTTAAAGTCGCTAAAGACTTCGGGAGAAGCCTCCTCTGCAAGGATTGAGGAAAACATTCACCCTCAAGTTCCACGATATGAAGTCTAGAACACTCATGGCATGTCAATCCCGTTCCCAATGTACGATCTGCCTCCGAGATACACTTCACCCGTTGGAGAATATTCAGAGGCGGAGCAGACTTTCTTTTCTTTTCCTGTGACTAACAACACACTACCGATCAATACTCAAGGGCCGATATTAGCCTTGACACCCATGACAGGATCAGGAATGAAGGAGATAGTCACATTCGCAGAACCGAGGGTGACTGTGGCACCTAAAACTCCGAACATAACTGTCGACGAAGATGCTTTGGCTAAGGTCATATCGCAGGCTACAACCTAGGTAGTGTCCACCGGTGTTGATGGGGCTAAAAGTAAGCTTGAGATTCTTGAAGAGAGGGTTCGAGCCATTGAAGGTGGTGGAAGCTATGGGTTCAGTGATGTTGCGAGATTAAGCCTGGTTCCTGGTGTGATGATACCACATAAGTTCAAGGTCCCAGAATTTGAAAAGTATCAGGGTACCACATGCCCTAAAAGCCATCTAACAATGTACGGTAGAAAGATGGCTGCTTATGCCTATGATGACAAGTTATTGATACATTGTTTTCAAGATAGTTTGGCTGGTGTTGCGTTGAATTGGTATACACACTTGGAGCCATCTCGAATTCATTCCTGGGTGGATTTGGCAGACGCCTTTGTGGAGCAGTATAAGTACAACACGGATAGCGCGCCAGATAGATTGCAATTGCAAAATATGGCCAAGAAGGATACTGAGTCCTACAAGGAATATGCACAACGGTGGAGAGAGTTGGTTGCTCAGGTTGAGCCACCACTACTTGATAAAGAGATGGTGGTGACGTTTGTAAACACATTACAATCACCATTTTATGAGCACGTGTTGGGGAATGTGTCTTCCAATTTCGTTGATATCATTATTATTGGTGAAAGGATAAAAATCGGGTTAAAGAGTGGAAAAATTGCATATGGCCCGTTCGCGACTGCAACTTCTAAGAAACCCAGTTTCCATCTAGGAAAGAAGAAGGAAGTAGAGGCGCACGCAGCCTCAGTGATGCCAGTGTGGGAAAGTCGGGCTCCTACTCATAATTATCGACCTCACATGAACCAACCTCCTTATGTGGCCAATGCATTGTCTGTTCATCAAACACAACCTCAACAACAAGGGTTTTATCAAGTGTCGAATCTTTATCAACCGTAGCATGCCCCAAATAATGCTTGGAAAACTAAACCTAACTCAAATTTTAACCGAAATGCAGGTCAAAACGCCAATCTGAGGAGAAATCAAGAGAGGAACTTTGTTCAATTCACCCCATTCCTATGACGTATACGAAATTGTTACCTCATGTTCTCCAAAAGCGTTTGGTGGCAATTTTTTCGATGAAACCTATGCAACCTCCGTTCCCAAAGAATTATGATCCAAATGCTAAATGTGATTATCACAGAGGGGGAGTTGGTCACTCTACTGAGAAGTCTGTAGCCCTTAAACACAAAGTGGAAGCTTTAATAAGCTCAGGGTGGGTAAAGTTTCACGAAGACAAACCTATTGTCGAAGATAATCCCCTTTTTGGACATGGGAATCCCTCGACAAATGCCATTGAGGTCAAGGAACACAAGCTGGTGAGGAATGTGAGTGAAATTCAAAGCTCCAAGCGATTTGTTTTTGAGACATTGTTGCAATTGGGTTTGTTGAAAGAGGAATATAACTTGAGTGAAAAATGCGGATTCCATTCGGGTGCTAAACATTCTATCGACGAGTGCACCAAGTTCGAGGATGTTTTACAAAATTTGCTCGACATAAATTTTGTTCAAGTATGTCATGATGGTATGGAGGAGGAAGTATTTGCACAGGATGGCGGGGAACCGATGTGACTTCGCCAGAGCCATTGGTGATTCATTTCACCAGATCCACCTTTGCACTAGCAATGCAAGAAAGACAACCTATTACTATCCAAGCACCCTCCTCTTTTCCTTACAAGAGTGAGAAAGTTGTCCCATGGAAATATGGTGCATGTGTGTCGGGTAAGGAACAACGAACAGAAGGTCAACCTACCAGTGGTGAGCCAGTGGTTTAAAACATATCGGGCATCGGTGGAATGACTAGGAGTGGTCGAATATTCACGCCTCTGATCTTGATGAAAGATGGAGCGTGTAGTAGTGAATCGATGATGACCAAAAATGCTAAAGAATTCTTGAAGGGGAAGATCATACAAACCGATGAAGGTCCGAGAAAAGATGACAAGGAAGAAATATCTAATGAAGAGGCTAGTGAATTTTTGAAGTTCATACAACAGAGCGAGTATAAGGTGGTTGAGCAGTTGAATCGCATGCCTGCTCGGATTTCTCTTTTGGATTTACTCATGCATTCAACCTCACATAGAAAGCTACTAATGAAGATACTCAATGGGGCGCATGTGGAGAAGAATATTCCTCTGGACAGTTTTGAGGGAATTGTTAGCAACATCACTGCTAACAATTACCTCACTTTTACCGGCGAGGAGATACCTACTGAAGGGAGAGGACACAACAAAGCCCTCCATGTCTTTGTAAAATGCTTGGATCATGTCATAGCACGAGTATTAATCGACAATGGTTCTTCCTTGAATGTAATGCCAAAAGCAACATTGGGAAAGCTTCCGTGCGAGGGTATTCACATGAAACCAAGCGCAATGATTTTGAGGGCTTTTAATGGGAGTAAGAGAGAAGTGATGGGAGAGGTAGAACTGCCAATCCAAATCGGGCCATGTGTCTTTCAAGTAACTTTTCAAGTGATGGATATCCTCCCAGCATACAGTTGCTTGTTGGGTCGCCATTGGATTCACTCAACGGGTGTGGTGCCTTCAACCTTGCACCAAAAGTTGAAATATGTCATGGGCGATAAACTAGTGATAGTTTCAGGAGAGGAAGATATTTTGGTAAGTGGACCTTCGTCTTCTCACTATATTGAAGCAGCATAGGAAGCCCTCGAGACAGCCTTCCAGTCTTTGGAAATTGTGGGCAATGTTTATGTGGAGCCATATCCAATGAACTCACGCTTGTCTCGTGCCTCCCTTATGATCTCCAAGGTCATGCTGAAAGAGGGATATGAGTACAGAAAAAGGCTAGGCAAGGACAAACAAGGATTGATATTTCCTCTAGAGGTCACTAAGAAAAGAAACAGATACGACTTGGGATACAAGCTTACTCGAGAAGACAAAAGAAGGCTGGTTGAAGAAAGGAGAGACCACGGTTTGGCCCGCATGCAAGGAAAAGAGCTGGGGTTAGGAAAGATCCGCATTTGTGACATCAAAGAGAGCTTCAACAGTGCCGGATGGATCAACACTAGCTAAATAGCAGCCGTCAATGATGAAGATGAACTTGAAAGCTCAGATTTTGTGCGGCCCTTCACTTCAGATGCACCACTCAACAATTGGGAGACTTTGGATCTACCTGTGATGTTTAATTTGGTTAAAATGTAATATTTTTAATTAATCCTACTGCTTTACCCAGAGCTCTAGGATTCATGACTTAACGGGCTGACACCTTTTCTTTTATGCTCAGCGTGATAATCAATTTGTGTTTGCTACCTCCGTTATTTTTGTTTTGCATTTTTTACTGTTGTTTGTTTATTTATCGTTTTTATAAACTCGAATAATGCAGATATGACAATGAATGTTTTGAAAATAACAATGTCGATATCCCTAATTTTGAGCACCCTATCAATAATATGGAAGATGATTATGAAGATGACCCAGAACCCTCTTCTGAACTAATGAGATTAGTGGAATAAGAATCTAAAGAAATAAAACCCCATCAAGAGGATGTTGAAACACTTAACCTAGGAGAGGAGGATGAGAAGAAAGAAGTGAAAATTGGCACTAGTATGAAGAGAGAAGTGAAACAAGAATTATGTGTTTTACTAAAGGAGTTTAGGGATGTGTTTGCTTGGTCGTACAATGACATGCCTGGCTTAGATACTGATATAGTGCAACATAAGCTTCCACTCAAGCCGGAATGTCCTTCAATCAGACAAAAGCTAAGAAGGATGAAACCAGAAATGTCATTAAAGATAAAGGAAGAAGTGCAAAAGCAATTTGACGCTAGATTTTTAGCTGTGGCAAAATACCCTCAATGGGTGGCAAATATTGTACCAGTGCCCAAGAAGGATGGTAAAGTTCGGATGTGCGTTGACTATCGGGATTTGAACCGTGCTAGTCCGAAGGACAACTTCCCGCTATCGCATATTGACACATTGGTGGATAATACAGCCAAGTTCTCACTATTTTCGCTTATGGATGGCTTCTCGGGATATAATCAGAT
Source organism: Vigna unguiculata (assembly GCF_037176805.1). Lineage (NCBI taxonomy): Eukaryota > Viridiplantae > Streptophyta > Magnoliopsida > Fabales > Fabaceae > Vigna > Vigna unguiculata. The sequence goes on along the minus strand of NC_140800.1, from coordinate 25,743,324 downwards.
CAAGATGGTACCAGAAGATATTGAAAAGACCACATTTATCACATTATGGGGGACATTTTGCTATAAGGTGATGTCTTTCAGACTCAAAAATGCCGGAGCAACCTATCAAAGGACCATGGTGGCGCTTTTTCATGATATGATGCATAAAGAAATCGAGGTCTATGTAGATGATATGATCGCCAAGTCCAAGTCAGAAGCAGAACACATCCTCAACCTGAGGAAATTGTTCAAGAGATTGAGGAAGTTCAAGCTTAAACTAAACTCGGCTAAATGCACATTCGGTGTGAAATTAGGAAAGTTGCTAGGTTTCATTGTCAGTCAAAAGGGGATTGAGGTTGATCCTGACAAGATGCGTGCAATAATCGAAATGCCTACTCCCAATACGAAAAAGGAGGTACGAGGTTTCTTGGGCAGACTGAACTACATTGCTAGGTTCATCTCCCAGTTGACTGCCACCTGTGAACCAATATTCAAGTTATTGCGTAAAAACCAGGTTGTTAAGTGGAATGAAGACTGTCAAGCTGCTTTTGACAAAATTAAACAATATCTTCAAGATCCTCCAGTCTTACGCCCACCTAAATCTGGGAAACCATTGATTATGTATTTCATTGTATTGGACGAGTCAATGGGTTATGTGTTAGGTCAGCATGATGAAGCTGAAAGAAGAGAGCATGCCATATACTATATAAGCAAGAAGTTCACAGAATGCGAACGACGATACTCGTTTTTAGAGCGAACTTGTTGCGCATTGGCATGGGCCGCCCATCGTTTTAGACAATACATGTTGAGTCATTCTACTTGGTTGATATCCAAGATGGACCCTATCAAGTGTATTTTTGAAAAACCTGCTTTGACTAGAAGGATAGCCCGGTGGCAGATGCTATTGTCAGAATATGACATTATATGTCACACAGAAATCTATCAAGGGTAGTGCTCTAGCTAAATATCTGGCTCAACAACCCATTAATGATTACCAGTCGATGCAGCCTGAATTCCCCGATGAAGATATCATGGCCTTGTTTGAAGGTGATTAGGAAGAGCATAATGGAAAGACATGGACGTTATTATTCGATAAAGCTTCTAACGTCATGGGACATGGTATAGGGGCAATACTGATATCTCCAGAGAATGAGTACATTCCAATGATCGCAAGGTTGTGTTTTAATTGCACGAACAATATCGTTGAATTGTGTATGGAGATTCAGCATTGGTTATCCATCAATTAAAGGGGGGAATGAGAGACTAGGGATCTGAAGTTGATTCCCTACAGAGCTTACATCATGGAGTTGGTGGAGTATTTTGATTCCATTGAATTTTAACACATTCCGCGAGAAGATAACTAGTTGGCAAATGCCTTAGCTACTTTGTCATCGATGTTTGAGGTTAATCAAGATGGGGTATTGCCGATGATCCAAATGAAGAGCCACGAAGATCCAGCATATTGTCACTTTGTTGAAGAAGAATTAGATGGTAAGCCTTTGTATTTTGATATCAAACGCTACTTAAAAACCAGGGAATACCCCGAAGAAGCATCTAAGAATGATAAAAGGACACTAAGAAGGTTGCCTGCAAGTTTTATCTTAAGTGGAGATGTGTTGTACAAGAGAAATCATGACATGGTTCTCCTTCGATGCATGGATGCAAAAGAGGTCGAGTCAATATTGGAGGAAGTTCATGGAGGTACCTTCGGCACACACATGAACGGGCACTCAATGGCCAGGAAGATCTTGAGGGCTGGTTACTTTTGGTTAACCATGGAGAGTGATTGTTTCATATACGTGAGGAAGTGTGAGAAATGTCAGAAGTATGCACATAATGTCAATATGGTGCCCACTACTTTAAACGTGATGTCTGCACCATGGCCGTTTTCAATGTGGGGGATAGATGTTATTGGAGCCATAGAGCCAAACGCCTCAAACGGACATCGCTTCATACTGGTTGCAATTGATTACTTCACTAAATGGGTGGAAGCTGCTTCTTATGCCAATGTGACAAGAAAAGTTGTAATCAAATTCATAAGAAGAGAGCTAATTTGTAGATACGGATTGCCCAACAAGATAATCACCGATAATGCCACCAACCTGAACAATCAAATGATGACTGAATTGTGTGAAGGGTTTAAAATCTAACATCATAATTCTTCTCCTTATCGTCCAAAGATGAATGGGGCAGTCGAGGCTGCTAATAAGAACATCAAGAAAATTGTACAGAAAATGGTGGTTACGTATAAAGATTGGCACAAGATGTTTCCTTTCGCTTTGCATGGGTATCATACTTCAGTACGTACATCGACTGGGGCAACGCCTTTCTCTTTGGTATACAGAATGGAGGCAGTGCTACCTTTCGAAGTAGAAATTCCATCCCTACGAGTGTTAATGGAAACCCAATTGGAAGAGGTCGAATGGATTCAAGCTCGGTTTGACCAACTCAATCTCATTGAGAAGAGCCTAACAACAGTGTGTCACAGACAGTTATACCAAAGAAGGATGAAAAAAGCGTTCGACAAGAGGGTACGCCCTAGAGAGTTCCATGAAGGAGAGCTAGTCTTGGAAAAGATCTTGCCTATACAGAAGGATCATAGGGGCAAGTGGACTCGAAATTATGAAGGCCCATATAATGCTGAAGAAAGCATTTTCTGGTGGGGAGGAATTACCGTTACTGGTCAATTCTGACGCGGTCAAAAAATTTTATGCATGATGATTCCTTGATAGGATACGCTACTAGGGGATACCGACATTGTATCCAAATTTTGTTGTATTCTGCTTTATTTTTCGTTCAATAAATATCATTTGGTTTTCTCCGTAAATTTGAAACAATTGATGTCATGTTGAGCTCATAAAGAGAATAAGCAACATGTAATTTTTTTTTTTAAAAGGAAGGGAAGAAGAATAAAGTCATACATACCAATGAGGCATCACAGGTACATTCACTAAGAGCAGACTCACATCTAAAGGGTATTAATAGGTTCAAAAAAAAAAGAAAAATCAATTTTGGAATTTGTTGTTAATAGAGTTGTCAAGTGCATGGCATTTTCAAAAAAAAATGATGAGAAAAAGGGAATGAAAATACAAAAAATGGGGACAAGGGAAAGTTTTTTCATGGTTTGTCACTTTAAGCGTAACTTGTGTTCATCTCTTGTTGAAGCATCTGCATTCATATTGCTTGAACCCCTAATTCATTCACTGCCCTCTAAAATAAAGGATTACCCTAGGAAATAAAGAAGAGTGTACTGTGGTAGGTTTTTGTTTTGTTGACCTTGTCTAACAATAGGCCAAGGCCACAAGTTGGGAAGAACAAAAGAGGATTGTTCATTAGAACGAAAAACCTACAAAGGCGATATGGGAAAAGAAATGAAGATATGAAGAAAAAGAAAATGAGAGTGGAATGGGTTAGATGCTGCCGAATTTTGGCTTAGAGCTAAGCTCATGTGAAAATAAGGCGAACAAACTTTGAAATGACGTGCAACCTCCTTCCCCTACCAAAATTTAAAGGAAAAATCATATATCCATTTGCACCTCCTTTGAGCCAAAATAAAAACTTCTTTCAGTATCCCTGAACAAGAATCATCAACATGTGAAGTTAACAGAAACACATAAGGGGTGTTTAAACAGATCAATGAAAAAGATATCTAGAAATGCATGTCAAAAAATAACAAAGTGATAACAATGCGAAGGACATGAAGGATGTGAAAGAGGGAAAGAGAAATGAAAATAAAGATGATAGAACACTCCGAAATTCCAAGTGAAAGGCTTACAGGGTGTTTCACAAATGATTCTTGTTCCAAAATTAATACCTGCAAACTCATACTTGGGCCTTATTAACCATTTCTTTCATAAACCTCTTAACCCCTAGCCACACTACAAGCCAAGAAAAGTCCACATCAATTGAAGAATGTTTGTCTTGATTTTCTCATGAGCTTAACTCGTGGACAAAAGTAAGCGATTGATGACACAAATCGCCAAAAAAGAGAGGAGAGAGAGTGAGTGAAAAAAAAATAAAGATAGAAAATGGAGGAAAAATTTCCCATCAGCCTATGAGTTAGGCAAAAGATTTAAATCGGGGCAATCCTTTCCATCTCATCAAACCACGCTCTTACCCAATGCAACAAAACTGGGGCAGTTTTTAAACCCTGCAAGTTTCTTCTTGAATATTAACTTGACCACCGGTAATGTTGCCCCTGAACAATTGTTCAACCTCTTACAAAATTGGTTCCTATCCCACATTCGTGAGTTCAAGCTAGTATATTTTGCATGACGCGCCAAAAAAAAGAAAAGAAATTAAACTCATAGTTTTGCAATGTGCACCAGGATCTTTCACCATTCCCCACTATTTTTGTTTGAACATATAAGTAATGATATAAGGAACGTGACTTGAACATGCCTTGGATTTGACGGCAACGTTGACAACTAATTCCAAAACAAGAGCATCTTTTTTATAAAAAAAAAGGCTGAATTTGTCAAATCCAATTTGTCATATCGAGACCCTCTCCGTGAGAATGGTCATCGATTCCTAGGCCTTCTTCTTAGGATTGGCCAAATCGTTTGTTGGATCAAGACCCTCTACTTTGTAATGGTCACCGAATCCTTCCAGATATAGACCCTCTCCTTTGGAATGGTCAAATCAACATTGCATCGAGACCCTCTCTGTGGGACTGGTCATCGATTCCTTTAAGTCAAGACCCTCTGCAAAGCAATGGTCATTGATTTCTCTTTGTCACATTGAGACCCTCTCCATGGGAATGGTCATCAATTTCTTTACATCAAGGCCCTCTCCTTAGGAATGCTTATTGATTCTCTTTGTCACATTGAGACCTTCTCCATGGAAATGGTCATCGACTCCTTTACATGAAGGCCCTCTGCAAAGCAATGGTCATTGATTTCTTGATTACATCGAGACCCTCTACAAGGCAATGGTTATCGATTTCTTTACATAGAGACCCTCTCCCTAAGAATGGTCGAATCCACACATAAAATTAAAAAAAAAAAAGTTTCAAAACATGAAATCACATAAAAAAAAATCTCAAAATGAGGCAAAATTAAAAAAAAAAGAGAGAAAAAGAAAAATTCTTACTTTCAAAGAAAAAAAAACACATAATTTCAAAAAAATTGAAAACAAAAAGATAAAATTTCAACGTCTGTTTGGCATCACGACCCTCTCTGATAGAATGGTCAGTGATTTCTTTCTTCCTTTCTGGATAAGACCTAGTTGAATCCATCTTTACTTTCCGGATCTTGACCCTCTTCATGGAACTGGTCATCACATCCTTTAAATCAGTTTTTATTCACCATCTTCCTTGTCAAAACTCGAACGAAATTAGTGTTTCTATCTTTACTTATATTTTACTATGCTATTACGAAAAGTTAATTTTCAAATTACCTAGTAAAATCTAAGTAAAGAGGGGCAGTTGTTAACACCCAATTTCGTCTGGGTTATAATTTTTTTTTATATTTATATTATTTAATTTAATTCTTTTTCTTGTCTTATTTTAATTTTTATTGTGTTCTATTTTGCCCTTTCAAATTTTTATTTTTATTTTTATTTCTTTATTTTTTACTATTTATTATTTAAAAAAAAGGAAAAGGAAAACTGATTTAACAAAAAAGAGGGATAAGATAAAAAAAGGAAACGGAAACAGATTTGAAAAAAAGAGAAAAAGGTGCATTTAATTTTCTGCTGCTCTGCGATTGCCTAGCTCTTTCCTTATTTGGTACCCTGAAACGTCCATGGGCTTAGTTGTTGCTACTTACCATCCAAAAGAAGAAACTGCATGAGTGAGCCATGGTGACAGACCGGAGATGAATGGATTGATTGAAAAGGAAAGTGTTCCGCGGGAAATAGAGCAATGGGGAAGAAACCGCCACTTCCCACCTTACGTCTCTGGACTGTGAAAAAAAAGGACAAGCTCTCAGCACACAAAAAGGGGAACACTCGGGGGAAGGATAGGGAATTTAAAAAAAAATACAGTTCATGTAGAGAAACAAATAGCAGAGCTCTCAGGATACTCGGAGGAGAGACAAAAAAAAATTGGAGATTGGAGAGTGATGAAGGATTATCTTGTTTCCTTTTAGAGTTATGAATATGGTGAAGTTGTTTAAGAAAGCTTTTTGAAAATTCCCACTGGACATTAAGATAACATGCTATCTAGATGTGAAGGTTCATTTCTCAAGCTCATGAAAGGAAGAAGAGAGTTGGATTCAAGCTTAAACACACACGGCAATAACAACACTAAAGAGCAAAATGAAAGAAGAAACAATAAAAATGGAAAGCATAGAAGATGAAGAATGGAAGAAGCACGCCACTCATAGGGGGGATATAAGCCAACCAAGCCCTAGAGATGAGTGATGGTGCCGCCACTTGCAAGCAAGATAAGGCAAAGGTGAGTTCACCTCTAGGAAGGAGAGCTCACGAAAATTGGTGGTTGAATGCACAAAGTTTATAACAAAATGATCAACCCTTTTACAAGACAAGGAGCACCCTTTAAATAGGAGTTCATAGGGGTCCTTTAGCAAATACAAAAACATGAAAAAGGATTAACTAGCAAACCCTAAACCTAATGTGAGAGTGAGTCTTAGACAAGTGAAGGGAGATGATTGGTGAAGGCATTCCCATGAGGATTCTAGGCCAAAAGAGGAAGGAGACCAAGTGACCTTCTAAGGCATAAACCACAAAGGCAAAAGGAGACAAGGTACATGTCTACTTTTGCTTTTGCTTTATGCTTTTTGCTTTCCTCTCTCTTCCACTTCATCCAAGTGCTCCAATCACCAAGTGCCACCTAGCCATGCTCTACTTTCTCTTAATTACCTACAAAACAAGACAAACAAGGATTAGCATGTTGGTTTAAGTTAATCTAATCTTGGTCAAAGGTCAACTTTGGATCAAAGTCAACAAGTCAACCAAAATAAGTCAACTAGAAACCAACTTAGGGAATTCAAACTAAAGTAATGCAAAACAAAGATAAAGGTGATGGAATAGAAGACTCCCTTCTAGACATGCTTCTAGTGATCCTTCTTGAGGGAGCTTCTAAGGAGGTGGTCATGCTCTCATCATCTCCCCTTCTTGGAGAGAATTCGACCACGAATTCTTAAACCATTCTTTGGGGGAGGCCAACCCTTGATGGCCATCACTTTTTCTTTGTCCACATGGACCCCATGTTGATTTATTTTGAAACCTAGGAAGATCACATGATCCATCCCAAACACACATTTCTCCATGTTAGCATACAAAGATGCTTTCCTTAAGGTCTCTAACACACTCCTTAAATGATGCAAGTGGTCATCTTGAGACATATTATAAATGAGAATGTCATCAAAGTTCACCACAACAAACTTCCCTAAGAACTCTTTAATAACATGGTGCATGAGTCTCATGAATGTACTAGGTGCATTGGTCAAGCCAAAAGGCATGACTAACCACTCATATAATCCAAACTTAGTCTTGAAAGAGGTGTTCCATTCATCACCTTCTTTGATTCTAATTTGATTGTACCCACTTTTCAAGTCTATTTTGGAAAATATGGTTGCACCATGTAACTCATCAATCAAATCATCTAATCTAGGAATAAGATGCCTATACTTGATGGTTATGTTGTTGATAGCCCTACAATCTATGCACATTCTCCATGTTCCATCCTTTTTGGGGACAAGAATCACGGGTATTGCACAAGGACTCATGCTATGTTGCACCCACCCCTTTTCTAACAACTCATTCACTTGTTTTTGAATTTCCTTAGCCTCCTCGGGACTAGTCCTATAGGCTGGCCTATTAGGCAAAGATGAGCCTTATATGAAATCAATTTGGTGTTCTATACCTCTTAGGGGTGGGAGACCCTTTGGAGGTTTTTGAAAAACATCTTTGAACTCATCTAAGACTAATGACAAGTCTAAGGGACATCTAGAGTGAGGGTTTTGGAATGAGGGGGAAGATTCACTAGGATAAGCTAGGATGATGGGTTTTTAGGCAAGCATTACCTTCTTCACCCCTTTGAGGGTGATCATGCTCTTCTTGGACTCATTGCCATGCCCTTGCACCTTCTTTTGTGCCTTCTCTTCTTTTCTTTTCTTTATCATTTGCAATTGGTCGTCATTGACTTCTCTTGGTGAAAGAGGTAGTAATGTGATCTTTTTGCCTTGGAAGCTAAATGTAAATTTGTTGGCATGGCCATCATGAAAAGCTTTCCTATCAAATTGCCATGGCCTTCCTAATAAAATGTGGGTTTCTTCCATGGGCACTAAGTCACATAATACCTCATCTTTGTAGTTTCCAATGGAGAAGTTAATAAGGACTTATTTGTCCACTTTAATCTCACCTTCCTCACTAAGCTAAGAAACCTTATAGGGCTTGACATGAGGGATGGTTTTCAAGCCAAGCTTGTCCACAACCCTTGTGCTAGCCACATTAACACAACTTCGACTATCAATTATGAGGGAGCAAGTTTTGTTGTTGATTTGGCACCTTGAGTGAAAAATATTTTCTCTTTGGTTTTCAAATTCTTTAGGCACTTGGCCTAGCATGCGCCTAACCACCAATAAACCTCCTCTATTAGGTTTGATTTCATCCTCACTTGAAGATTGGGAAGAAGTGTGGGAGGAATAACCTTTAGGGGAGGGGGGAGAAGAATGTTCACTTTCAACCTCTCCTTTAGGGTTCAAGATCATGTTCCTTTTTGTTGGGCAATTTGAAGCAATGTGACCATAGCCCAAACACTTAAAACATTTGATGGAACTAGTTCTTGAACTTTGAGAAGAGTTTGCATTTTCATGGGAGGTTCTAGACGAATTGGTCCTAGGTGGGTGGTCTTTGGAAGGAGGTTTCTCATCCTTTCTTTCTTTTCCTTTCCAAGTTCTAGAGTAGTATTCATTGTATAAAGTATTCCTCTTGGTCTCTTGTTTCTTTTTCAATTGACTTTCAACTTTTAAGGCCAAGTGTAAAATTTTGTCAAGAGTGGAATACTCATACAACTCCACTACATCTTGAACTTCTCTTCTAAGACCACTCACAAATCTAGCTACCTTTTCTTCTTCACTTTCAAATTGGAGTCCTACTTTGAGAAGCATTGACTCCATCATTTTAAAATATTCATTCACACACATAGACCCTTGTTGAAGCCTTTGGAGCTTCAAAAGAGTCTCCCTCCTATAGTAGGAAGGAGCAAATCTAGCGCGCATCAAAGTTTTAATGTCCATCCAAGAGGCCGTGGGTGGCTCTTGGTTAATATTGTCCATACACAATTGATGCCACCATGTCATGGCATAATCTTCAAATTCTAAAACTACTAAATCTACTTGTTCTTGATCACTAACTAAATGAATATTGAAGATTTGGTCCACTTTTTGCTCCCACTCTATGTAGAGGTTTGGATCATTCTCCCCCTTGAACTTTGGAATCTTGATTGGTGGAGGTTGTCTTTGTGGGAGTTGATTGCGCCTTCCACCACCATCATAGCCGTGTCTTCTTCTTCTTCCACCATGGCTAGAGTCCTCAGAAGAGGACCTCCTCCTTCTCCTCTCATCTTCCCTAAGCTCAAGTCTTTGGATGTGCTCTTGTAGGAAGATCTCACTTTGCCTCCTATCCTCCCTCAATTGGTCAAACGTTTCTCTCCTACTCACTTCTATCTCACGTAAGATGTTGGCAAGGGTCATTTGTCCACTTTCTTGGGCCATAGGAGTCACCATGGGAGGGGAATAAGGTGAGGCCGACTCCTCCTCTTCTTCTACCTCCAAGATTGGATCCATATTCATGTTCCTACACCAAAAACTCACCAAAAATCGAGACAAGGAAGAGGTTAGCTAACAAACAATTCCAAACCCGAGACCAAGTGTGGTCTTCTCAAGCACCCAAGTGTTTTTTGATCACACTCCCAAAGCACACAAGCAAGGCTAGCACTCAAAAACCTTCCAAACAAGTGAAAACACCTTTAAAGAGATGAAAACCTTTTCAAAGCTCAAACAAGTGGCTCGGCAAGGAAAAGAAAACTACTAAGACAAAACAAAGATTACCTAAAGACAAGCAAGCAAAGCTAAAAAAAACAAGAAAGTTTAACTTCTAAGGAAACTTGTTTTTAAAGACAAAACTTGAACAAGACTAAAACAATGAAAAGCACTTTCAAAAACTCTATGGAAAGCATTTGAACAAGCCAAGATTATACCTCAAATTATGCATACACCAAGAAAGATCATAACCAAGTTAAAGCATGGAACTAATTTGCCAATATCACCCAAAATCCAAGTATAAAATTTGGTAGCATAACACCTAGTAAAAATGGCCAAATGGATTCACCAAGCAACACATTAGCTCTCGGCCAAACTGTTTTTGGTCATGAAAATAATTTATCTTTTCAAAACTAGGTACTTAAGATGATGAGAATGATATTTTAGGGTGTCTTGAACACTTAGTTCCCAAAAAAATTAGGTCAAAATCAATTTCAAGGAGCATACAACAACAAAAGGCATAGATCTCATGCAATAGCTCAAATACTTAGAAACAAGAACAAGAAAACTCAAAGAAGCATATGACAAGAGACTCAAGCATCCAAAGACATGTTATCCAACCACATTTAGGAGCAAAAGAGTCACAAAACCGAAGCCAAAATTGCCACAACATACCTGAAAACGTTGTTTTTCGTATTCTCGGCAGCTCTGACCTTTGCTCACTCATTTGATTATAACTCTCTCCACAGAACTCCAAATGCGTTAATTCTTTTTTTGTTGGAAACTAGACTCACAGAGCTTTCTTTTGATATAAAGAAAATTACTTTTGGACCACTGACCTAGCTGCAGTATTTTTTTCAAAAACGAACACGTTTCTGCCAACATTGTTTTTATGTGGACCATTCGAAGATAGCTACACAAGACAAGGTTAGAACATGAAAACACCATATTCAAGGACAACCAAAGCTCTAGATACCAAATGATGAAGGATTATCTTGTTCCTTTTTAAGATTATTGAATATGGTGTGAGTTGATTAAGAAAGCTAAGTGAAATCCCCACTGGACATTAAGATAGCATGCTATCTAGATGTGAAGGTTCATTTCTCAAGCTCATGAAAGGAAGAAGAGAGTTGGATTCAAGCTTAAACACACACGGCAATAACAACACTAAAGAGCAAAATGAAAGAAGAAACAATAAAAATGGAAAGCATAGAAGATGAAGAATGGAAGAAGCACGCCACTCATAGGGGGGATCTAAGGCAACCAAGCCCTAGAGATGAGTGATGGTGCCGCCACTTGCAAGCAAGATAAGGCAAAGGTGAGTTCACTTCTAGGAAGGAGAGCTCACGAAAATTGGTGGTTGAATGCACAAAGTTTATAACAAAATGATCAACCCTTTTACAAGACAAGGAGCACCCTTTAAATAGGAGTTCATAGGGGTCCTTTAGCAAATACAAAAACATGAAAAATGATTAACTAGCAAACCCTAAACCTAATGTGAGAGTGAGTCTTGGCCAAGTGAAGGGAGATGATTGGTGGAGGCATTCCCATGAGGATTCTAGGCCAAAAGAGGAAGGAGACCAAGTGACCTTCTAAGGCATAAACCACAAAGGCAAAAGGAGACAAGGTACATGTCTACTTTTGCTTTTGCTTTATGCTTTTTGCTTTCCTCTCTCTTCCACTTCATCCAAGTGCTCCAATCACCAAGTGCCACCTAGCCATGCTCTATTTTCTCTTAATTATCTACAAAACAAGACAAACAAGGATTAGCATGTTGGTTTAAGTTAATCTAATCTTGGTCAAAGGTCAACTTTGGATCAAAGTCAACAAGTCAACCAAAATAAGTCAACTAGAAACCAACTTAGGGAATTCAAACTAAAGTAATGCAAAACAAAGATAAAGGTGATGGAATAGAAGACTCCCCTCTAGACATGCTTCTAGTGATCCTTCCAACTTAGGGAATTCAAACTAAAGTAATGCAAAACAAAGATAAAGGTGATGGAATAGAAGACTCCCCTCTAGACATGCTTCTAGTGATCCTTCTTGAGGGAGCTTCTAAGGAGGTGGTCACGCCTTCATCAGAGAGGAAAGCATCAGAGATCGGGGGACAGGAAAGGAACCTATCTTGTTAAGGAGGGAGCCAAAACAAGACAATCCGACTACAAGAGGTAAGCACCAATACTTGGATACTTTGGCATGAACATGAATGATGTTGTGTTAGTATAATCTTGTTGTCTGTTGGATTGTTCATTATCAAAATGCGCTTGAACGATGTTTGAAAATGAATCATCTTGTTTCCTCCCTCCAATGTCTCCACACCACTGCACAAAGGAAAAATAAACAGAACCAAGCTCCTTACCCTCAATCTCTGTCGTCACCATCAACATCATCCCCTCGCCACTTTATTCTCTCGTCCGCCTGTGCATACATAACACCCAAACCAGTTTCATCTGCCACCCCATCATCCTCTCTATTTCACCATCATTCGTCACCACATAACTAAACAGATCTCACCATTCTTTGCACATTCATCATAACATAATTTGCATCATTAATACACCAAAAAAACTTATCAACAACCTTTATCTTCAACCCTTGCATTCACGTCGACTTTTCTTTCCATCTTCATCTTTCTCGTTCACTTTCATCTTAATCATTCACCTGCACAAAAATACAAAACAGAGACCAAGAAAGCACCCACGTGTAAATCCCCTCCATCAAACTCATTCTCCATTCCAATCCCACAGCATCCCAGCCTAATCCCGCAACATTCCCATTCGTAGAACACCACCTCAACATTACAACACCATTCCATCCTACAAACAGAACACAAAGCAAAAACCAGAATCACAACCCCACCCCTACAATCCAATATCGCACCGGATCGGAACCCAATTCCAATCTTATTTTCTCCAATCAGTCACATCCAATCATAGCACATAGATGAATAAGGTGAGGCCGCCGGCGATTCAGAGCTCTAAGCGGAGGAGTGTGGTCGCGTGATGGTTGCAGACCCAATCGCGGTGGCTGGCACGGTGGTGACGAGCCTTAGAGTCCTTGCGCACCTTTCTCTCTCACGGAAGAGGAGAGTCGAGGATTGGAGACGAATGGGGGTCGGCGTGGACGCCGGCGGTGGCTGAAACTGCTGACGACAGTATCCGGCAAGCAGGACCTCGTGGCCATGAAGGGGATCGATGCAGCCCCTATCTTGAATGCGCTGGAGAGCGCAGGAGGAGACCCAGTAGCGTTTCGCGCGAGGTGGAGTGAAGGGTGATGGTGTCGCCGGTGAAGCCTCCGGCGGAGGTCGTTGGTGGTGGCCGAAAGGTGAACCCATGTTTCAGGGGTTGGATTTGTGGTGGTGTCGAGAAGAAGAGTCTGCCGTGAAGATGAGTCTTAGCTTAATTAGGGTTAGGTTAATTAAATTTCATTTCCTTGGGCTTACATCATGTCTCAGATCCACTTTTGCCCCACGCACCCCCTTTTTTATTCTCTGCACCTCCATTAATTTATGTTGTTCCTGTTGTGTATTTTTCGGTGCACCCCTAATATTTGCTAGCATCACACCCCATTTTTATTTTGGACTCATTTGTTGTTATTGTGTGCAACCCATGTTCCACTTCACACACCTCTAGTAACTACCTGTCGCACCACCAGGTTTACTAACTCCACCACTCATTTGTGTTTTATTCCTATTTTGGGTTTGTTTTATACTTTACTTGTTATACCCCACCTTTAATAAATACACCTCATTTACTTCATGTATCTCCCACTAATTACTCATGCACCCCCATATTTTGTTTTCCACTTTTATCCTTCTTAAATAATTTCATCATTTTATTTATTTATTTATTTTATTATTATTAAAAAAAACAAATATATTTGAAAATTAAAAAAATCAAAATATAGAAAAAATCAAAAAAAGTTCTCATTCTTTTTATTGTGTTTGTTCGGTCGCTCACACCGTGTGACATTTATTTTCTAAAAATACTAAAAATATTTTTTTTCTTTTGGTGTCTGTCCGACCGTTCGCGTCGTGTGATACTATTTTTTCAAATAATCTAAAAAACACAAAAAAATACAAAAATTTCAAAAATACAAAATATCAACATTTTCCATATATCTGTTAAAGAACTACGTAACCCTGATTTCTCACTTTAAATGAGAATATGTAGGACCAAGGTCAATCCTTGTCGGGCCCAAAAAATTAAAAAAATATTTTTGTTTCTTTTTAGCATTTTAGTCTTATTATTTTTGGGGAAAATTAACATTTTTAAAACCACATCAACTTTGCATTTTTAATTAAAGGTACCGCCCTCGGGCGGGCACTGTAGGGTGTTAACACCTTCCCTACGCGTAACCGACTCCCGGATTCAAAATCTGGTTTTTCGCAGACTTGTCTTATTTTCATGGTTTTCCATAGTTTTCTAGGATAATTATGGTGACGACTCCAAATCTTTTTTTAAAAACTCGTTTTCTTTTTTGGTTCGTCGTCCCGTCGCGATTTCGGTTGCGACATGGGAGATTGAGACATTGTAACACTTAGCTCGAGGGTGGGAAGGGAAATCCACCACAAGTGCAAGCATCAGTTGAATCCGACTAAATTATACGTATCCGGATGAGTTGTGTCTGAGTCGTAGTGTGTTGTTTGAAAAGTCAAAACATGTTTGGTTGACTTATACTGCATAGATTGTGAAATAGCATGTAACTGTATGATAAACTGCTTTATACTCTAGCTTACCATGTTGCTTGTTTGGTTGCTTTGTATGTGGCTCTTCTCCTTTTGCAATGATCATCAATTTATTAATGTGAGCAGATGCGAGAGGTACTCGAGGTCAACAGGGAAGGGATGATTCCGCTGCATAGTCTGCCTGGATTAGACTTCATGTTTTATTTGGGCTTTCTCTAGGGCTATGGCCCATGTACTGTTTTGTCCTTTAGTACATTATTAACTACTGTCAAATTCTTGAACCTATTTCTGTATTGCCATCTGGGTGTGTTTTTTTTCCCTCCGAGTATTTTGGATAATTATATGGAGTGACGTTATACTCCGAACCTTTATCTCTTATATTATCTGTGTGACATGTCATTTAATTAAAGTATTTATTTAAATGGGATGTTATAGTGTGTGAAGACGAGACAGATATGTGTACATTCCCATATCCATACTTGTAACATCCATAAATCAATAAATAATATATTACTTTATTAATTTTAGTATGTATCTATAATTAATATATATATATATATATATATTATATTTATATATTTGTAATAAGAATATATATATATATTATATTTATATATATTATATTTATATATTTGTAATAAGAATATATATATATATATATATATATATATATATATATATAAAAGTAAACTGATTAGGTAATAAAAAAAATAGTTGAATAATTATAATATATATATATATATATATATATATATATATATATGTTAATGTACTTAGATACATCTAAATCATTATTATTCTAAAATAATAATAATAATAATAATAGTAGTAATGATAAAAACACATGATGTTAAAGATACAAATAAATTATTGAAGTGATAAAAGAAGATAAAATATGTTCTAAAGTTAATCTATAACTAACGTAACTAGGAACTACACCATTAAATGTTTAGTCTAATTGAAATTAATTAATCATGACACCATCACTATAAATAGCAAAAGGATGTTGGAAGGTAGGAAGTGGAGAAAAGACGGGTGAAGGTGCAGTGAACAAAAAAGAGAAGAGAGGAAAATAACAGAGAGTGAGAGCGTAGTAGCAAACAAATTTACATATCATCTTGGTGCATTTTTCACAATAATTAAGGTAAGGGAATGAGATATTTATCATTCTATCTTTTGACTTTTATCTTTCCTATCTCTTCATAATTATTTTTATTTCTATATTTACCTTTAAGTGAGGTGTTCCTAACCTCATTCTAAATTATATTTAGTTATCATCCTCATTTATTTATTTATATTCATCTTCAGTTGTGCATTGGTCCTATTTACTCAATTTATATTTACTCTCATTTACTTATTTATATTTATCTCCAGTTACGTACTGGTCCTTTTTATTTATTAATTTTTATTTTAATTATTTATTGATCCTATTTATTTATATGGTTTAATATTGAAATAAAATTTATAATTATATGGTTTAATATTGAAATAAAATTTATGATAAGTAAAGATTTGATTATTGTAGTTGGAGGTATGACCTTGGGGATTTAAACGAGTTAGTATTACTCAAGATGAGATGTTCTTGAGTTACTTTGTTGGCCATGAGTTCATTTATCCTGACTAGTCACTACAAAATTAATCAATGTCTTTATAAAGTATAATAAAATCTAGTTTTATGGATTTGGGGAGAATTTTCACTTCATTTTATATTATTATGATATGCTGTATTTTTTTTATGTGATATTTGTATCACTTTCCTATTTTATGATTGTGTGTGAAAAAACAAAATTTTATAACATTATCATAGATGGTTGCTCTCAATATGTCTGATTCCTTCTTCGCCGACATAATGGCTATTTTCCCGGGAAATGCATGGCAAACCAATGTAGTGAATAATTCTGTAACATTTCAGGGAACGAAAAACTCTACTATTACTTTTCTCTCTACTCCAAACACGCTGATTGTCATCGAAGGACAAATCAGAGTTACCTTCTATTTACCCCCAACAGTCCAAGTGAACCCTATCCATAACCTTGTCCCTCCACCTGTTTGAAAACCAGTGTATGAGGGGGAAACTGTAAATAAATAACACTTCTTCCTCTTCAAGTGTAGGAAATATAAGATGTACTAAACGGTGTAGATATAAGATGCATACAATATTGTGAATATATATATATATATATATATATATATATATATATATATATATATATATATATATATATATATGTGTGTGTGTGTGTGTGTGTGTGTGTATGTGTTAATATTTTAAGTACAATTTTGCCTTTAAATTTTATAAGTATTGTAGGAAATAATAATAATAATTAAATAAATAAAAAAAAATTATCGTCACAATACCCAGTTAATATGAGAATTCTCGTCAAAACGAGGACGAGTTTGGACAATAGCCATAGGGGCGGGTTTATTTCCCATCCCTACCTCCCACCCTCCACCTCCTCACATATCTTTTTTATCCCCTCCTTCACTTCCTTCATGCACCCTATGTACTCTAGTAGCTTCTCCAACCTCATATGTTGCGACTTCTCTAATGATAGCTCGCTTGAGAATTGACTAGCTTGGTCTAAATATCTTTCATGTGCTTGAACATGTTGAAGAGTTCCATTGTCGGGGAAACAACTCTGGTAAAACTAGCATCGAGGACTTTTCTACTTTTCTGGACATGGTTAGGGATTAGGTATGGCAACAGGTCGGGTCGGGCACGGATAGTGCCTACCCGCAACCTGACCCGCCAAAAACAAATCCGCCCATTACCCGCCCGTTTACCCGCCGGGTATCCGCTTAAAAAATATTCGCGAATATTTTTAAAACTCGCGGGTACCCGTGGATACCCGATACCCGCAAATATTTAAAAAAATATTTTATAAATTTTTTAATATAAAATTATTAAAATAAAATATAAATAAAATAAAATTATAATTATAATTAAATTTGACATAATAAAATATACTGTTAATTTTAAATTGAATTAAATTTAACTTAATAAAATATAATTTTAATTTTAATTTTTTGCGGGTAACGGGTACCCGCAAGTACGGATAGTATGATACCCGTACCCGACCCGTTTATAAACGGGTATTAAAATATCCGCTACCCGCGGGTAATAACTATCCATCGCGAATTTTATCTGCGGATATCCGCGGACGTGAATATTTTTGCCATCTCTATTAGGGATTGTAGAGGGAGGACTCTTCTGGAGGTAGTTGATGTAGACAACAACTTTCTACTCTTGTGAAAAAACTTTATTCACCTCTTATTGTTTTCATACAATAGACAATACAATTTATATATTCACAATTCGTGACCGTTGTACTCAAAACGATTATAAGCGACTAGTATACTAACTATTCACGACGACTACTACATTAATTATCCACAACAATTAGTATATTAACTATCCACAATGAGTCATTAGTTACCCACAATGGTTAACTTATTAACTACTATTAAAATTCTATCAACTAATTCATTTAAGTTTATTCTAAAACCCAATAGTCAATAACGATTGATAGAGAACAAACCTTGTCCCTATTCTCTCGTTGCAAGAAACACACTGTCACTTTATTTCCCTAATGGACCTCATATTCTATTACCATCACTGACTTATGGAAGTAGAACTAATCCACTTTCTACCTATTTTTTATGAATTGGAAGGTGATGGTGAAAAGGGTAAAGGAGAGAAAGAATTGAAAATTTGTTTGGAACGAAGATGGATGGTAGCTATGTGATGGGAGGTGAGTATTGAACGAGAAGGAAAATTTGGAGAAGAAGAACCATGGGGAAGAAGTTGTTTTGGGTATTTAAAGAAACAAAAACTTTCATATTAGGTGTTTTGAAATATATTTCCAGATCTAGAAATACTTTACAACCAATCCGAAAAAAATGTATATTTTGAATTTTTGGGTCTAAAAATACTTTTCGGATATAGTTATTTGAAAAATATTTTTGAATCAAGAAATGTCTTTCAAAACATGTGTTCGATTTCTTTTTTTATATTTTAGGTCAAGTTTTTCAGAATATAAAAAAATATTATGGAATACATATTTTTTGGAAAATATTTCGAATTCAGAAATACTTTTCAAAATATTCAATTTAGAAAAATAATATTTTAGATCGAGTATTTTGAAAAATATTTTCGAAATTACAAAATATTAAAAATAAGGTGTAGAAATTTTTATTATAATTTTAATTAAAAATAATTTGGAAATTACCATTTTACGGAGATGCAGGAATAAAAAAGTGGGATGCAGGAAGCCACAACCCGGAACTTGATGTCTTTTTCTTCTTAAAAGTCTTATTTTTGTTATACAGACCCAACTTTTCTTGACCCTCAATACAACATAGCTTGTAGGTCCAGTGAGAAGTTTTCAATTATATATTTATATTGTTTCACATATACAACAAGTATTTATAATAATATTCTGAAGACTAGAATTTAAGCGATCAGAATTTGATTTATTTATTATATCAGTGCAAATTATAAAATATAACTCATTGACACTATCGTTTTTAATTCTGTAATTTTTCGAATGCTGATTTAATGACCCATAACTAAAATACTCCATTTACTGCTAAAATTTCATAACAAAATTTGAATTTGAATGTTTCACATTTTAAAATTATAGAAACCTTAATATATTCGACAGATTCTGTAAAATCCGACAATATTCTAGCTATATAATACTAACGAAATAGTATGTCAAACATATTAAAAAGCATATTTTTATACAGAGATTAATATAAAAAATTACTTATAATATCATTTTATTGTATGAAAAAATTCTCAAAATTTAGTTAAAAAATTGTTATTTATGTAGTAATATATGATATGACTTAAGTGGTAGAGAGTCACTAAGCATGCTTTTTCTCCCTTTTTATTTTGTCGATCAAAAGAAAAAAGTTTGCATTTGAAGCAGCAGTTCAATTTCAGGTGATGCTGCTAAATTGTAGACTTTACCGGAGATAAAGATTTTTCCACGGTTGTTGACGGCTAGTTTGGCCTCTCTTCTTCACCCTGCTTTGTCCAAAACGATGAAGGAATGCAAAGGAAATAAGAAACAAAAAGAGAAAGCAATTAACCACGTTACACTCTGTGCATGTACCATTTGACCACGGAAACCAACTCCAAAACTAAAACAAGGTTAAGAAAGGTGGTATCGTCCACGTCTCTGCTACAGCGACGTAGATATTACCTTAAATCCTCACTCTCGCGTTTTCCCTTTTGTTCTGGCGTTGGCGTTTTATTAAGGCGGCGCGTGAAGCAGGGCAAAACAGTCAGTGGGTGTAAAAATATCAATGGTGAGAGGTGAGAGGTGAGAGGTGATGAGGTGGGACCCGGAGGCAGACGGTTACGTGTGACGTTTGCGGATACAACGTGGAAAGAATGGGCGCGTGAGATTGGATCGGATGTAGGGCTAGATGAAAAAAATGATCGGGTGGGAGAGGGTACACGAAGTGTTACCATAGATATTTAGATTGAATTTGATATTATAGATAGATAGAGATAGATATCTAGGAAAAGGAGGGGAGGGGAAGAAGGTTTTAGCCAGCGCCTATTCCTCACCACAATTTTATTCCTTCCTCTTCTTCGCTCACTATATATTCAATAATCTCTCTCTTTTCTCTTTTCAGCTACTTTAGGTCTTTCTCTTCTCTCTCTTCCTTCTTTTTTTTTTCTTTCATATAATTCATCTTTTATCTTCGGTTTATTTTTCCTTTCCGCTTTATTCTGTGTTCTGTATCGTTATCGGTTATTTCTGCACTGCTTCCGGTGAGTTCTTTTTGCATCCATCCTTCCATTCCTTCATTCACTGTTGTGTTACTGTTACTCCGTTTCGTACCGGTTGTTGCTTCAAAGCTGCTTCAATTAGGTTTTAGAATTATCCTTCTTTTGTTTGTCTGTACTATTAGACCACTGCGTGCTTGTCCAATTAATGTTTTTTTTTGCACGTGCTGCTGCAATTTATTGTGCTTCTTGACTCATTTATTGAGGTTTTCGTTTCTCTCGATTTATACGTACATAAGGAATGGTTCGCATGTTCTTTGTTAAGTGTTTTCCGCTGTCTTATTACTATCTCTCGTGATGTAATTGCTTGATGCGCTTTTTCTCTATTTTTTGTTTGTGGATTTTTATAATTGGCCTTTCCGAGCTCAAACTGTGTTGTTATGATTTTGTCGTGGTTCTTTGCTGCTGGTGTTGATTTGTTAGCACTGCATTCCACTTCCCACGCTTGTTACTTTTTACGAGTTGAGTTTCCTGAAGCTAAACTTCTATTAAAGTGGGTGTCACTGTGGTTTCCTTGTTGGTTTGGTTTTACATACAATAGAGGAAATAGTAGATTGACAAAGTTAGGAAGCGGAACATGCTATTTAATTATTTATTTAAGTCTCTTGTTACGTTGGCACTCAACCTATCTCCACGCCAAGTAGTCCAGATATTTTGTCCTTTGTTATGGATCAGTTGAAGTAACTCTTGATTCTTCTTAGAGCTATCAATCTTAATATAGGCATTGTGCAACTTTTACTTGAACTTAATTACTATAACGTTGGATTCATTTCAAAATTAATGTGATTTTTAGTGTTTTTTTGTCAAACTATTTAGAAAATATATAGTTCTTGTGAACTTCAATTTAGGAGATTGATCATGTAAGTATTCATAGTCTACTTTTCTGAAATATCTTTTATGTTCATTACATATTATGAAATTTTGTCCTAAATATTGATGCTTCACGTCTGAAACTTGTCTGCACGCTTATCTGATTGCATTTCGTTTCTTCTGCCGCATATCATGTTTTCTTGAATGTTTCATCAAACATGCAGGCTGCTATTGAGGAATCATGGCTAGGGTTTTGGCTCAGTCAATTAACGTCCCTGGTCTAGTGGCTGAGCATAGACATGGTCAGCAAAAGGGATCTGGAAGATCAAAAAGACCAGCCAAAATGATGAATGCAGTACGTACAAGTGGATTAAGAATGTCAGGTTTTACAGGACTCCGAACTTTTAATCCTTTGGATACTATGTTGAGACCTGGAATAGATTTTCATTCTAAAGTATCCATTGCGACTTCTGCACGCCGTGGAAGAGCTACCAGATGTGTACCTAAAGCCATGTTTGAGCGTTTCACTGAGAAAGCAATTAAAGTAATTATGCTAGCCCAGGAGGAAGCAAGGCGTCTTGGTCATAATTTTGTTGGAACAGAGCAAATTCTATTGGGTCTTATCGGTGAAGGCACTGGTATTGCTGCCAAGGTTCTGAAGTCAATGGGGATCAACCTTAAAGATGCTCGTGTGGAAGTAGAGAAGATAATTGGAAGAGGGAGTGGATTTGTAGCCGTTGAGATTCCGTTTACTCCTCGTGCAAAGCGTGTTTTGGAACTTTCACTGGAGGAAGCTCGTCAACTTGGTAATCATGTTTTTCACCTTTGTCCTTCCTTTGTTGTGTTAACTAATATATACTTGGCAAAAAAACATTTCTCCCGTTAACAGAGGATATCCTTCCCTTTTAGCCATCAGACAGTCTATTCTTAGTAGTTTCCTCATTGATTTTGTGGTGCAATTGTCACTTGAAATAATGTAGAAGAATTTGGTTATATAAGATCTATTATGCATATATATGTAAGGCAGTCTTCTATTATCAACAAAGGATAAAGCAGAGGATTGAAAAAGTGACCTTATGAATCTACGATACAAGATTTTCTTCAATGTTGTCATAAACTTTTGTTTAATACTTTGTATATATCGGGTCAATTTACCAAACTTGTTCATTGATAGTGTGTGTAAACCACCACTGAATGGTATTCTCTTACTTTAAAATGCATTTGGAGTTGAGTTTTCAGTCAGTTGTTATTATTTATTTTGTTTAATGTTGCTCTGTATTTTGGGATAAAAAGTTATACTTAGTTGTAACATTGTCTTAGATTGCTGGAATTATGACCTTAATCCTTAATATTTTCAGGTCACAATTATATTGGATCAGAGCACCTGCTACTGGGTCTTCTTCGAGAAGGTGAGGGTGTTGCAGCACGTGTTCTGGAAAACCTGGGTGCTGATCCTACCAACATTCGCACACAGGCTAGTATTATACTTCTATGTATCTTTTCCCAGCAAACTTCAGTTTGCATTGCATGGATACATAATGAGTTTATGTTTTATCTGATAGTTTTCACTGGATGGGTACAGGTTATTCGCATGGTGGGTGAGAGTGCCGACAGTGTTACTGCTACTGTTGGTTCGGGAAGTAGTGGGAATAAGATGCCAACTTTGGAGGAGTATGGTACGAATTTGACCAAGCTAGCAGAAGAGGTATGGAGAGGTCATGGTTTTCTTCATGAAGGTTTTAGGTCTTGTTTTATTGTGAATAAAAGCTTAATTTCTCATGTGCTTCCTAGGGAAAATTGGATCCTGTTGTGGGAAGGCAGCAGCAAATTGAGCGTGTGACACAAATTTTAGGCCGTCGAACTAAAAATAATCCTTGTCTGATTGGAGAACCTGGTGTTGGGAAGACAGCAATTGCTGAAGGTCTTGCTCAGCGGATTGCAAATGGTGATGTTCCTGAAACCATAGAGGGCAAAAAGGTTAGTTGAAATCAATGTACCTCTCCTGTTCTTCAAGTTAGTGTTAAGTTACCTGTTAAGTTTGGGGGCTTCATAATCTATTTTTGGCTTACTATGTACTGTTCAAATTGCTGGAATTCTAAAAAGTCTCATTTCGTATATATACTTATGAAATTTTTTTTACATATTATAAAATGGAGTTTTGTGGCACCAAGATGGTCAAATCAGTATCTATGGCATACCATCTCATTTTCAGTGATGATTGTATGATGGTAGTGATTTCATTATTTCATACTAATATTTCAGGTTGGGATAAGTAACGAAATTATTTGTTTTGTGGTTTTCAGTATCATTTGACAAGTCTCAAATCTTAAATAAACATGAATTTTTTTTTGGTTTAGTAGTATTTGGCATACAATAACCTGATTTGGACATGCTATTTGTTGACTATTAATATTATGCCGAACAAGTAGGTCATCACTTTTGTATTAGTCATTGTTATTTATCTTTTCAAATTAATGGGAATAAAATCTGGAATGGATTATCAATATTGGTGCTGTTTGAAGAGAATACATTTGTAGATTAAGTAGTTATCCTTTGATAACTTTTCCTTTCTGTTTTTTTGTAAACAAACTATTCAAAAAGCTGACCCTGTTTGGTGAAGGTACATAAAAATGATTGCATGTCTAACCCACTCCCTCCTCATTCTTGACAACAAGCATCTTTTCTTGATATCCCACATACTATAATATACTTTGTTTTCAATGCTTTAGGTTATAACCCTTGACATGGGTTTGCTTGTTGCTGGAACTAAATATCGTGGTGAGTTTGAGGAGAGGTTGAAGAAACTGATGGAAGAAATCAAGCAAAGTGACGAGATAATCCTTTTTATCGATGAGGTACACACTTTGATTGGAGCAGGAGCAGCAGAAGGGGCAATTGATGCTGCTAACATACTTAAGCCAGCTCTTGCAAGGGGTGAACTCCAGGTAGTACTTTCCCCTGCTGACATGTTCAAAATGAATTTACTGCATGCTGACTCTGATGTTAGCAATTTAATGTGAAGAGGGTGAAAAAAAATTGAATTTTTGACATTTGGATTTTAGTAGGATCACTCAAACTTGTGATGATAAAGGAAGAAAAGACTTTCTCTGGTCATAATATTGTCCTTGGAACTCCACACACTATACAAAAAATGTATTCGATCTTCTGGTCATTCCATGCTTGTAAACTGTTAAAGCCATTGTAAGTTATTTAACATGTCTGCTATGAGCAACTCTCTAGTCTCAATTCTAGTATAGTCGGGAGTTGTTGCTAACTTGTAGTCAGCATTATATGATATGCTGAAGATTTTTAATCCAAAATTTCAAGCTTGGAATTTCCTACAGTTTCAATTGCGGTTGATAGCACATCACAATGGCTGTTGTAGGCATATTTTGAATGGGGCTCCGAGGCCTATGCTAAACTCCTCAACACAATGAATATCTTCTAAATGTGGACCATTAAATAGTTTAATTCAGTCCCAAGTACTGGCATTGTTTTAATTAGTTTGTTCTGATATTTCTGCAGTGTATTGGAGCCACAACATTAGACGAATATAGAAAGCACATTGAAAAGGATCCTGCTTTAGAGAGACGATTCCAGCCAGTTAAAGTACCAGAACCGACTGTTGATGAAACAATACAGATTCTGAAAGGACTTAGAGAACGATATGAAATTCATCACAAGCTCCGCTATACTGATGAGGCTCTTGTAGCTGCTGCACAGCTGTCATACCAGTATATCAGGTTTGTCATAATTCATCTCTCTTTCTCTGTTCGTTTAATGTCATTTATGTTATAGATATTTTAATTTGTTTTTCAACATTGCATGTTTAAATTGGAAAATTTCCCTTGAATTAAGCTGATGCATGTTAGTTATGGAATTTTGCAACAATAGCTTCCCTCTTTGAATTGCTTTATATCAGTTATATTTATGTCTGAATGTAGTGATGTGATTGATATCTATGTTAACTATCATGCCATCCATTCATTTATGATAATGTTGTCTCTGCAGTGATCGGTTTTTGCCGGACAAAGCTATAGATTTGATTGATGAAGCTGGTTCCCGAGTTCGGCTTCAACATGCACAGGTATATATTATTTGTTTACATGAACTATCAGTTCTAGCTTCTATTATTGAGCTAATATAGGCTGTAACTCTATTTACTTCCAGTTACCGGAAGAAGCAAGAGAACTTGACAAAGAGGTCAGGCAGATTATAAAGGAGAAAGAGGAAGCTGTTCGTAACCAAGACTTTGAAAAGGTAATATCTCTCTAAGGATTTAACATGACAATTTTTATTGGACATTTTCACGAAAATTTTCAACTACCTTGACTAAGGAAAGTAATGTCTTTGCTAAAGTAAACGCTAAAAGTGATTGGCATTTTATCAATTATATAAAATGGATTTTGATTATACTAAGCTTGTAGAGTTTAAAGAATGTTGTAGTAGTATAAAGCCCCTTTTCTTTCACAAAAAAGGAAAGAACAGTGTAATGGCTGGTTCTTTTTGTCAGATGTAATATTTTTGTGCGTATAATTTATGGGTTGATGATGTGAATTTCTGAGCAGGCTGGAGAGCTACGAGATAGAGAAATGGATCTTAAGGCACAGATCTCAACACTTGTAGAGAAAGGCAAGGAGATGAGCAAAGCAGAGACTGAGGCAGGGGATGGAGGTCCTACTGTGACTGAAGCTGACATACAGCATATTGTCTCATCCTGGACTGGTATTCCGGTTGAGAAAGTCTCCACGGATGAATCTGATCGCCTCCTCAAGATGGAAGAGACTTTACATAAGCGAGTCATTGGTCAGGATGAAGCAGTGAAAGCCATTAGTCGGGCTATTCGTCGAGCTCGTGTTGGACTGAAGAACCCTAACCGTCCAATTGCTAGCTTCATCTTTTCTGGTCCAACTGGTGTGGGGAAGTCTGAATTGGCCAAAGCATTGGCTGCATACTACTTTGGCTCTGAAGAAGCTATGATACGACTTGACATGAGTGAGTTTATGGAAAGACACACAGTTTCCAAACTTATTGGTTCACCTCCTGGATATGTTGGTTACACTGAAGGTGGGCAGTTGACCGAGGCAGTTCGACGTCGTCCTTACACTGTTGTACTATTTGATGAGATTGAGAAAGCCCATCCCGATGTGTTCAACATGATGCTTCAGATCCTGGAAGATGGAAGACTAACTGACAGTAAGGGAAGAACTGTGGATTTCAAGAACACACTTCTTATAATGACATCAAATGTTGGAAGCAGTGTTATTGAGAAAGGAGGCCGTCGAATTGGATTTGATCTGGATTATGATGAGAAGGACAGCAGTTATAATAGAATCAAGAGCTTGGTGACTGAGGAGCTAAAGCAATACTTTAGGCCAGAATTTTTGAATAGGTTGGATGAAATGATTGTCTTCAGGCAACTCACAAAACTGGAGGTGAAGGAGATTGCTGACATAATGCTCAATGAGGTGTTTGCTAGACTGAAGGTGAAAGATATTGAACTTCAAGTAACAGAAAGATTTAGGGACAGAGTGGTGGAGGAAGGTTATAATCCTAGTTACGGAGCCAGACCTTTAAGAAGAGCTATAATGCGACTTTTGGAAGACAGCATGGCAGAGAAGATGCTTGCAAGAGAGATCAAAGAGGGTGACTCTGTTATAGTGGATGTTGATTCTGATGGTAACGTGATTGTGCTCAATGGTAGCAGTGGAGCCCCCGAGTCCTTACCAGAGGCACTTCCTGTATGATGACGCGGTTAAATTTCTGATACTATGTGTACTTAATATGTCCAAACCATAGTCTGTTATGATTCTCAGATTTTAAGAGAGAAAAAGACAAATTGAAAGATTAAAACAGCTTTCTCTTATTGAAAAAGGAAGAAACAATTAGAAAAATTACTCCAAAATACATAGCTTCCATGAGAGAGAAAGGAAAATTACATTACCAAAAACATTAATCCTTTACCTCCTTCCTCATTTCCTAATATATCTTATGCACGGACACGTTGATGGTCCTTGCCAGTGTCAAGGACGAGTCTGACACGGACAGGCCTTAGTATGCACAAAATTTGCAACTTACGGCAGCATCATAAAGTCTGGTTTCATGCTGAAAATTTGAAACAAAAAAAATAAATTAATAACCTAACATGTTAATATATATTTAAATAAATTCAGTAATCATGTTTCTGTTAATTTAATTTATTAACAATTTTTTATTTTATCCTTTTAAATATTTTTTTTAATATTAACCACTAGAATAAAATAGATTTCGGTGTTTTTTTACATTTATGAATTGTTATTCAATATTTCTTTAAATTAAATTTTTAAATAATGATTACAATAAATAAAAATAAGTTAAAATAAGATACAAGTTCAATTTTAAATATTAATAACAAAATGTCTACAACTAATAAAATATTTCAGTAGTTTAAAAAATATAAACTATAATATTAAATATTTAAATGTAAAACAATAATTAAGAAAACACAATAACTTAACATATGTAACACTACAATAGATAAAAAAAATTCGTTACTCATAATTTAAAAATAAATGAAAATTTTAAGATCAAAATGTATAATTATTTTGTTTTAAATTTATATTTTCTTATTTTGTTTAAATAATAGGCAAATTAATAATAACAAGTCATGGATAATAACAATTTATATATTTATATATGTGATGTGTTATTAAAGGAGTATGAAAGAAGTTAGTTGAAGTGATATTCAATTATTCTATTCTTGTTATTTTGGAGATTTTTGACGGATTGCATTTTATAATTTTTTTATCAATTTTATAAGGTATTTTTCTTTCTAAAGTATTATTTCTTCTTTTAAAGATTTTTTTTTTCACTATTGTTTGCTTTGTGTTGATTTTATTTATTTCTAAAGCAAATGTAATATTTTATTTATGGTTAGACGAGTAGAAAAAATGTCAAAATCTTCTAGTTTTAACTCGAAAATTTCAAGTAATTTTATTTCAAAAGATGTTCAACAAGTAGATTATGCGCCTTTATGGGCATATGTCACTTTATTAGACAAAAGAGTAGAAGGAGGGGGAATAAGAGATGAGCTTGCAATTTTTGTAAATTTTTTTTTAAAAGTTCTTATTCTAGAGTAAAAGCCCATTTATTGAAAATTTATGGGTTTGGAATTAGTATGTGCTCAAAGGTCAATGAAGAATATTTGGTTGAATTGAAATCGATTGTTGAATTGGTAGAAAATAGAGTAAAACCTAAGCATGTTCTCTTGCACACTGAAAATAGACATGAAAATACTTCATTAAAAAGAAGGAATAATGGTCCCTTAGAGAGGGCATTCAACATGGAGGATAGAGACAATCTCAATGCTCTCATAGCTAGAATGTTTTATTCTTCTGGATTACTTTTTAACCTTGCAAGAAACCCATATTACGTCAATTCATATTTGTTTGATGCAAATCATAATATTAATGGTTTTTTCCTCCTGGATACAATGCATTAAGGACAACCTTATTACAACAAGAGAGAGCACACGTTGAGAGGTTACACAATCCAATTAAATCAACTTGGAACAAAAAAAGGGGTTAGCATAGTCTCTGATGGATGGACGGATTCCCAAAGAAGACCTTTAATTAATTTTATGGCCACGAGTAAAGGGGCTCCTATTTTTTTAAAAGCGGTTGATGCTTTTGATGAAATAAAGAATAAGCAGTACATAGCGGACAAGATGGTCGATGTTATTAAAAAAGTAAGGGAAGAAAATGTTGTGCAAATTATAACGTATAATGCTTTTGTATGCAAGCTATTGGAATGATCATTGAAGGATTATTTCCTAAAATTTTTTGGACACCTTGTGTTATGCATACATTAAATCTTGCCTTGAAGAACATATGTGCAACAAAGAATGTTGAAGGGAATGATGTTGTTTATGGTGAATGTAGTTGGATTATAAAAATTATTGATGATGTTTCTTTTATTAGGAATTTTATCATGAATCACTCCATGAGATTGACAATTTTCAATCGTTTCTCACATTTGAAGTTACTTGCTGCTGCGGATACACGCTTTGCATATGCTATAGTGATGATGAAAAGGTTTAAATTTTTGAAACCTTTGTTGCAATCCATGGTCATTAGTGAAGAATGGAGTTCTTATAGAGCGAATGATATGGGCAAAGCTTAAGCTGTTAAAGAATTTGTTTTGAATGATGTATGGTGGGACAAAATTACGTATATTTTGGCTTTCACTCAGCCTATATATAACATGCTTAGAGCTTGTGATAAAGATAGTCCCACCCTTCATTTGGTTTATGAGTGGTGGGATACCATGATAGAAAAGGTGAAGATAGTTATATATAGGCAATAAGAAAAAGAAGTAAATGATACATCAACATTTTATGAAGTTGTTTACAATATACTAATAGCAAGATGGACTAAAAGTTGCACTCCTCTCCATTGCATGGCTCATTCTTTGAATCTTAGGTAAATGTATCTTCTCGATATTTTTGTAATAATTTATACCTAAATAATTAAAAACTTACTAATTTTATAATATATTTCTTTCCCAATTTGTATTTATAAGTATTATAGTGAAGAATGACTTCAAGAAAGTTCAAATAGGATCCCTCCGCATGAGAATGAAGAGATTTCTATGGAGAGGAATAAGTGTCTGAAGAAGTTTTTCACAACTAGTCAGGATAGACAAAAGGCTGCACTTGAATATGCTGATTTCTCATCAAAATAAAAAAGTTTTTCTTCTTTTGACACAATTGAAGATATGTGGATATTAGATCCTAAATCTTGGTGGGTGATGCATGGTTCTTCTGCCCCCTCCTTCAAAAGCTAGCATTGAAACTGTAGATTTATGAAAATATAAAGAGCAATAAACCCTATAGATAAACATACAGTTCCCAATATTTCAAAGGACTAAAAGTGGAAGCATACCTAGGAACAATAGATAATTTAGATTTCTAGTCTTCCACCTGTAAAGCACCCTTAATTTCCTCTTGATTTTCTCTTCTGATAGGGAGAAAGAGAAAAGAACAGAATGTTGATCAACGTACTCTCAGATGGGGACCATAACCCTTTTTGTAACCTCTGATGGTTACTTTTCTTAAAGATAATATTCCTAATTTGTCCCCGTCATCAAATTAGAATATCATGGGTATCTACACATTTAATATTTTCATGATATTATTAATCACTCTTAGCCACAAATACAATTAACCAGATCAATTTATTAAATTGACTAATAAAATATAATGACCCTAACACATTTAATTATATATATATATATATATATATATATATATATATATATATGCATGACCCAAATTGCTAACAATCTCTCACTGGTCACAAATATAAATCCTTATAAATGTGTCAGACTTTATGAGTTCAAAATTGTCGTTATATATACCTTGAGTATATCCAAAACATCCCGTCCATTGATTATATCCGCATATAGAACCAAAATAGTTTTAATTGCATTAATCGCAACTAAACTTGATAATGATTACTAATACTGACAGAACCATATGACATGGACTCATCATGAAAAGTGTAGCGTGAAAAATTATGTGAAAATGACCTGTACACGTCTATTTTTTCAACTGGTCCTTACTTTATCTCAATGAGATCAATATAATAACCTTAACATACAAAGTGTAATTTTTGAATGATAAACCATAAATTTATTAAAACCAAAAGTGTCCTTAGGACAATGTATACATACATAAAAATTAAACATAGAACATAAACCAAAAAAGTGAGTAACTTCCACTAAACCAAAGATTCCTCAAAAAGTAAAACACCCATATGAGCAACATGCTCATGAAAGTCCTTGGGTGGAAGTCCCTTATTAAGAGGATCTAACATCGTGAAGTTTGTCCCTAAGTGTTCTATGAAAATATGTCCACTCTGTACACTTTCTTTAACAACTAGGAACTTGATGTCAATGTGCTTTGACTTGCTCGAGCTCCTATTGTTGTTCGAATATAATACAACTAACTTATTGTCACAGTATAACTTAAGTGATCTTTCAATTTTTTTTTTACAATGCACAAACCTGTGACAAAGTTCCTCAGTCATATTCCTTGATTTGATGCCTCATAGCACGCTACAAATTCTGCAGCCATAGTGGATGACCCGTAATACTTTGCTTGGCACTACGCCAAGAAATTGCACCACCAGCTAACATGAAAATGTAACCTGAAGTGGATCTTAGGCTATCTTGGCATCCTGAAAAATCTGAGTCAGAATACCCAATGATCTCCAATTGATCTGACCTCTTGTATGTGAGCATATATTCTTTTAATCTTTGTAAATACCTCATTACTCTTTTTGCTGCTTTCCAATGATATATTCCTGGATTGCTTAAATACCTGCCTAATACTCAAACTATGTATGCAATATCCAGACATGTACATACTTGGGCATACATCAAACTCCCTACAGCTGATGCACAAGGAATCTTCTGTACTTCTTGAATTTCCAAATTTTCTTTTGGGCATTAATTAAGACTAAACTTGTCTCCCTTAACAACTGGAGTGTCATATGATTTACAGTCCTGCATGCCAAACTTTTTAAGCACCTTTTCTATTTAACTCCTCTGTGATAATCCTAGAATACCTTGAGATCGGTCTCGGTGTATCTGAATTCCTAATACAAAGGAGGCGTCCCCAAGATCTTTCATTTCAAAATTTCTAGATAGAAATTTCTTGGTTTCGTGCAACATGTCTATATTATTGGTGGCAAGCAGTATGTCATCACCATACAAGACCAGGAAAATATACTTGCCCCCACTGAATTTATGATATACACAATCATCGACTACATTCATCTCGAAACCAAATGAGAGAATCACGTGATGAAATTTGTGGTACCATTAAAGAGATGCATGTTTTAGCCCATAAATGGATTTTGTCAATTTGCAAACTATAGCCTTTGGGTCACCAGACACAAAGTTTTCTGGTTGTACCAAATTGCTAATAGAAACTTCTTGTAACATACCGTCAGGATATTACGAATCTACTTAATAAAATAAGATAATAATATTAGATGCTCATTTATTAAGCTCCATTTTCCAAAACATGGGAAATATAAAAATTTTGTTACATCCGAAGTTAACTCAAATCCATAAAATTTAAAACTCAATTATAATGTCTATGGGTAGTAATATGACATATTACAAATTCTTTAAAAAATCATAAAATATAAAACTCTAAGAAAGTCGTCTCCCAACTAGCCCCGCTCCGGCTCTATGCCTCACCAGATCCACCTGCAACATCGACTGCTCCCGTGTACCGCGTACACGATCATCGCCAAACACAAGCAGATAGGATGAGCTAATAGAATAAAACATATGCATCAATTTATATAACAAAACACACACAATCCAAGGATCCCCATTCTTTGATCTCATATCACATGGCCACCACCATGTAATCTATGTTCTACGTCTTTGGTTGATAATCTCAAGCATTCGTTACTATCCAACCTACAAGCCACCACTTGTAGAACGCATGCGGGAACACTCGCTATTCCGAGCCACAACTCAAAGAATGCTTGTGTTATCCTCCATCCTGAGTCATAACTCTAGGAATACTCCAACATCTTACCTTTGAGATATCGCCCAAAGCCTCGTAGACCACGCACATCCAAAGCAAGCAAAGCACAACGTCTGCTTTATCAAAAAATCGCCTGGCGCTCCATACGAGTCACCAGGCACAAAAGGCTTCCAAACCGCCTGGCGGGGGACACGTGCCACCAGGCGCCAAGCGCCTCTGATGCTATTGTTTCCACAAGTATCGCTTGGCGGGACAACCCTTATCGCTAGGCGTAACACGCTTAAATTCTCTACTGGTTTTGTAGCCATCGTCTGGCGATCAAACACCACCGCCAGGTGCGACACCAGTACTTCTGCAGTACTGGATTTTTAACACCTAGAACAAGTAAAAACAATCCATTCATATTTCATATATATATATATATATATATATTCCCCCTTTTAAACCATGCTAGCATTCAATTCTAACTTATGAATAACGTATGCTCAAACAAATATAAGCAACAACACTCTAACAATTTAAGCACATGATCCCATGCACCAATGCAAATTAATATTGACACATATGCATTCACCAATAACCAATTCTCAACATGTGACTAACCCCAAAGGGACATTCAAAATGATAGAGACTTACCACATAACCCAGTCATGCTTCATTAGAAGTTACTTGAAATTATCAAACGCTTATTCATGTATTTTAAAAACTCCAAAATCAGCAATATTGAGTAACGTATATCTCTAGCTACTGACGTCCAAATCAAATCTCCACCGTTCAAAGTGAAGAACCACATGTTATGGACCACCTGTCAAAATTTCACATAAATCGACGGTTAACAAACCGGGAAATGCAGTTTTACAAAAACTACGGAAACTAGAAAAAAATGGTGGTGCCTAGCGCCCAGAAGTGGGTAAGGTGGAGCTTGGCAGGATTATACTTCTGCCGGGCGGTTCCTGTTCCATGAAAAATACGAAAAATAATGTTTTTCGTGAATCAGAGCGCCACACATCACTGGTATGGCGCTTGGCGGCCAATTGGGTGCCGCCAGGCGGTTCCTGCAGTTTCAGGAATCCAGCAGCTCTTCCCTTGCGCCTGCGAAACTCACTTTTTTCCCAATTTCCCCTGGCATGCAGATTTCCATCAATTCTCACGCAATCCAGCTTCTAAGTATAATGATTCATATCTTCGGCGCATCCATTATCAATTTTTCCAAGCAATTCAACACCAATTAATCACATAACCTTCAACTCTAAAGATCTCAACCCTAAGAGATGTTCATACAAATTCTCATCCAATTTAGCCTCTAATTACATATAGTCCAACGAGGTATGAAGCCTAATCACTCTTAAAAGATTAGAACTTTAGTTTCCCCCACTCAGAATCATCACAAAACACGAAACACATCAAAATCGAGTCAATTCGACTCGCGTCGCCTGACGGGTGTTCATCACCGCCAGGCAGTTCAACCAAAAACCTAGAATCTGGGTTGCAGCCATGTGTCGCCTAGCGGCAGATCCCTGGATACAGGCGACTCCTCTTCAGGAACCCAATAAAATCAATACAAAATGAAGTGTCGCCTGGCAATGATTCATCACCCGCCAAGCGGTTTCTGGAAAAAATTCCAGAAACACGAGAATCACTTGAAATAGGCAGAATACATGCATCCAATTCATCATACATTGCAAGCAATTAATGACACGAATAAAAATAACGGAGTCCAGCTCCCCTAACTTGGATTCCTTGCTCCCAAAAATGAGTAAATCTTCGAGTCCTTGATCCCAATCAGCCTTAGTGTGATTCCTCCTTCAGAACTCCTTCTTCGCTATCTTTTCCCTATCTTTGCATTGTGATTTACTCTCTCAAAGTGTACCTATGGCAACCTTAGCATAAACCCCCTCCCCCCTTTTAATTCTCACTAACTTGCACCTTAATTAGCAACGATGGGAGGAAAAATTAAAATGGTCATTAAGCTAACTTAATTGCCATTCAAGGTCCATTAGTGACTATTTTTCCAGCCCCTCTTGGCTGCCCATTCAGCTAAGGTTTTCTCTACCCTTTCACATTAATGCCAAAAACTAGTGTTTGCAAAAAAAGAAAGTTTAATGTCGTTCTACCAAGGTTTGAACCCATAACCATGCCAATTACCAAGCACATGCACAACCATCAAGCCAATTCATGTTTCTTGATATTTTCTATAAATATAAGATTATATTATCCCTCTTCACGCTCAACATATTATTAAAATTACATGATTAAAATAACACCTAAATGGTATGCATAGGATTCGAACCCAAGTCCTCTCAATCTAACTAAGTACTTTTAACCATATGATCTAGCACTTTTCCATGTCATAAACCTTAACATTAAATTTCATAAAGGCTTCACTACCTGTATTTATTAAATAATTATTTATTTAATTATTTAAATTTCTCGGGTCTTACACTTCTTGTGCAACCTTGCTCATCATCTTGTTGTGAAAGAAATTAGAGTACATATTCATTTTTCACTCATTAAAAAGAAATAAGTTGGATCCTAAAAGAGCAGAAGACTTGGTTTATGTGCATACTAATTTGCGACTTTTGGCTAGGAAGAATGAAGAGTACAACCAAGGGAGTAGTAAGATGTGGGACATTAGAGGAGATACATGGGATGGTTTTGATGACGTTGGAAATCTTAGAGTGGCAACATTATCTCTTGATGAACCAAATATGGAAGTTTCCTTATTTACATATACTACTCAAGGAAGAGATGAAATTGACGCTATTCTTATTTTTAAGCAATAAACCATAAATAATGATTTACAATTTTTATTTGTTAAATTATTTAAAACTATAGTTTGTCTTTTTAATTCATATATTGAGTTTAATAAATTTAGCATATTCAATTTAGATAATATTTATTAATAAAATTTACATTTGTGGTATGATTTAAAACAAGTTATAATAATATAATATAGTTTTTAAATATAAAATAATCATCGTATCGAAAATGTGTCGTATCCTATATATTTTAAGATAAGACGAATCACCGTATCAGATACGTGACGTATCCGATACTTGTATCGTATCCATGCATCATAGCCTAATATACTACCTTTTTTCCCACACGTTCTGTATTTTGCATTTGTCATGTATATTGCACCTCCTACTATCCGATTTTGTTATTGCATCCGCATTGTTATATACCACGTGTCCATACTCAGATTCATTTTCTGTTACGATTTCTGATACCGTATCAATCCCTCCTCCATTGAAATTGACATTGACCCCAAGGTCAAAAGCTGGAAATTATTGTTGATGATGAAGGGTAGGAAGGTCTGGAGTAATGTTCATATTCGTGAAACAGTATAAAGAATGGTATTGGATTTGGGAAGATGATACCTTAGTATTAGATTCACCTCGAAAAGTGACATAATTGGAACCATCATAAAACTTAATAGTAAGAGTACTATAATCTGCCATATGTGGCCTAAGTGTGGCTAGCCATGCAATGCCAACGCTCCAACAATTTTGGAAGTAAAACAACAGATACATTGATTGTAAGATCTTGAATTTGGATAGGTATGTGTTTTACCATGCCTTCACAAGTTAAATAATGACTATTACCTACCCAAACTTTAAAATAATGTTCAACTTCCACATGTAGTCCCAAAATTTTTGCAAGATGAGGTTGGATGAAATTATCTAAAGAACCACTATCCAATAACACTTGAATTGTATGACCAAAAATAGATCCTTGAACTCGTTGGATGCATGGCCCCGATGAACCATAGAATTCACAATGGGAAAGATGAAGTTCTCCCACTTTTTCTCCCAATCTAATGCCCTCAGAAATTTTGGCACTACTATGTGCCATGTCAGATTATGATTCATCATCATATTGTAGAAGCAACAATTGACGATTGGAACATCAATGGGATGGTGTGAATTTCTCCTCACAAGTGTGATGAGGATCACTTCGCGTATACTCCAAAGGCGCGTCGATCTACGCAGCGGAATGGATGAATCAACACTTGTAGTGGAAGACTGAGTTGATACTCAGACGAGTTCTAGTGGGGAACTCTCACTGGTTTAGGGTTTGAGCTGGCGAATGTTAGGAGTGTTCTCAACCAATTTACATTCATCAGAAGCTCCTCGACACAAAACATGGCTTGCCTTATATAAGGAAGGCAACTGTGAAAAATGCTAGAGAAGAAGGAACTAACGGCAATACAGCCGTGTACATTGAACCCTAAGGAAAAAACGTTCGAATAAAATTGCGCCTTCTGAAAAGATATGAATGAACGCTTGATTCAGGAAGAAATTGGGTTGCTACGTGCATGCCCAATTGACATTGATGCTGTTTTGAAGAGAAAGTGCTGACTGCCACTTTGCAGACGCAAGGAGGTGTGCGGATTATCACTTGTAGAAGCGTGAAGTTGTTGCCACGCGTGATTGAGTTTGGGCTACAGCTGAATTGTGGACTGATGCAAGCCCAACTAGGTATGTTGATATTGGAAGCATTGGTGTGAGAAGAATATGGGCGCATGTCCAATACTAATTGGACAACTTAGAAAAATAGGCTACAATTAGTAACACAAACCAATTAGAACAACTTTTATTTAATTAAAAATATAAGAAATTAAAAGAAAAGGGCCAAGCCATTGGCCCAAGCTGAAAAGCCTTTTAGGTGATATTCATCATCACATCCCTCTTGAAGAGGATTTGTCCTCAGATCGAGGTTTCTTGGCCCACAACTTTGAAATCCTTTTTCCTCCAGGATGAAAAACACATCTGCAAGAATCATCAAATAATTTTTTTTTTTAAATTCTGGATACCATGCAGAGTATATTTTCTTAAGATACCATGCAAAGTATATTGATTTTCCCTTTGACTTAATTGTAATCTAAAAGGTAACTCTAAGTCAAAGGTTGATTTTCGCAAATCTTTTGAGGAGTATGGAATGATTGGTGAAGGTGGAAAAACAATTTTAGGGAAAGTTAAGACAAAAGCATTAATGACAAATAAAGAAGAGTTAAAAGATGGGATTAATCCCTGGAAGTTTATGCAAGGAATAGAATGTTGTATCTCTACTTCCCTAAGCATTATTTCTTTTCTTTCTTTTCTCTAAATCTCTTCTTTTCTTTTAAACTCTGCATCTTGTCTTACTCTCTCTTTTTCTTTCATTTTCCTCCTTCTCTTTCTCTTTTTCTCTCTTAATTTTTGAGCTTTTTCTTTCTTCAAGCTCTCTCTTCTCTATCTTTTCCCTATCTCTTTGATCCTTTTCTCGTTCCTCTCTCATTTCTTTCTCAAAATTTTCTCTTTCTTTTTGCTCTCTTGTCTGAATTCTTAATCTTTCCTTTTCTTCCAACTCCCTTATCTCTCTTACGAGTATTGTGAGTTTTTCCTCTTTCCTTCTTGCTATCTCAATTTTCTTTTTCTCTATCTCACGATAAAAATCAAAGGAAGGTGGTATGAATATTTTTCTCATGCATGCTCTCAACTCACTCCAATTTTGAATGGGAGATTTTCTTCCTTTTTCCACTCTAGACTGCCTATAATCCCACCACTCTCTTGCATGTCCTACAAAACTAGAAATGCACAAAGTAAGAATGTAGTATTTACTATGTCTAAGATGGAAAGAATGCATCAAATCATCTATTTCCCTCTCCCAAGATATGTATGATAATGCACTTATGTCCTCACCAAAAAAAGGGAATGTACTCTCATGTGTATGATGCATTATATGCTCACTATGACTACCTAAATGCAATCTATTGTACAAACGATAACTCATTTTGGAAAACACTTTTGAAACACTTATCTAAACAACTTTTCACAAAGAAACTTTATGAATTTTTAAAGAATATCAAGGAAAAGATTTCTAGAGATGCTCCTAGGAAAGGGAGGTGAGTCTCATGGACAAGCTTAGAAACCAAGCCTTTCCTAGCAAGAGATCTCTAAATTTCTTTCACAAAAATTTCTCAGTAAAAATTCTAAGCAACACAGATTTTTGATTGTGAAAAACAATTTTCAAAGTGTGTGAAAAATCCTATGACCAAAGAAAAGTCAAGTAAGTGTTTAAAGATTTGCACCTAGATATCACAAAGACGTAAAACATAAACTTAACATGCATATCACAAACACAAAACCGGGACATGGAAAACATAAAGAACAAGAAAATATAAAAAATAGGAAAACATAAACTAGACGAGAAATTTTCCTATGTGAAGAATCAAGTGGCACTTGGAACCCCTTGATGACCTCACACTACACGTTAAGAAGCTATTACAAACAACTAAGGAATGTAATTGCAATAATGCATTTTCCCATTCCAAAGCAAATGAACAGAAAACTAGAAACAAATATTACACAAAATTCTGTGATAACAAAACAACAATAAAAAATAAAAAAGATAAAACTGGATGTTAGCTGCTTCCCATATTTATCTCTCGGTCCAACCCACATCTAGATCTCTCCCTCTAGTGTTTATTGCAATTGTAGTCCCAGCTCACTCCTACAAGTCCTCTTGGAAAGCCACTCAAATGTATTTCCTCACAGTTGTACCACTTACAACAACTGCACCATCAAAACAAGGATTCACACACAAAGCTGCCAAATCAGTGAGATTCAAGCCAAAATGGAAAAACCAGAGATATCATATTCACGTGATAACGAAGCAAGCTAAGAAATCAAGAAAAGCTCAAATGGAAGAATTCGACAACATTAATTGACAGAATAAATGGACAGACTCAAATGATTAAACAAGAAAGACAATCAAGCAAAATAAGGAATTACAAGACTGGTTGGCACATAAAAAAGAACCTAAGGAATGTGTCTAGAACAAGATTAACAAAACTAAAATCAAGAAGACACAAAACAAGTTGAATCAAGAGCATATGCATTTGAATTTGAAGATGATAGTGGTATCTGTGTGAGTTGTGCTACACTCTTAGCACACTAAGGAAGTAAAAAAATTCCAGAGTCCTACAATACTTTTCAATTTTTTTTTCAGATTCGTTTTCTTTTCTATCTTAAGAAAAGTTGGACCATTGAATTTTTTTCTTTATTTTCTTTCAAACGTTCAAATATCTTTTGATTGCAGCTCCAAAATTTGAGTGTTCCAATTCCAATATAGGTATCAAGTGCACATGACAGAGTTCAAAGTTGATTCAACTCAAAAAAACAAAGAAAAAAATTAATGAAAAGCATACAAGACAACAATACTCGGACAATGACGAACAATGAGCACTATTTGCAGCAGGATTCACACAGATGAATCAGATATCAAAACAGATTCACACAATCAAAAGTGAATTGGTGATTAAAACAAATGACACAACCACACTAAAAATTCAACAGTGTAATTACACAGAAAGATGCATAAGATTTTGAAACATTAAAGCTCACCAAATTAGTCATAAACCACTAGAATCAGTTCACAACAGAGGCTACTGCAGAAAAGAAAATCAATCTGCCAAACTCGCAACTAAGCCCAAGGTAGTACATATATATGTGAACCAAACCAAGAAATTTGCCAACACAATCAAAGTAAGAATGAAACTACAAATATATGACAAGATGCACAGTCTAGGCCAATCACAGATACAAAAAAATATTGTGATATAGCAAATAGAATTGATCAAAACGGATTTAATCTTGAATAAACTGGAAGTTGTTCAAATAGTAACAACACATAGCAAATCAACCAAGATTTTTCCAATTAACAAACTGAAATACTTCTTCAAACACATATCAACTTAATAATTGGAAACAAAAATGGTCAAAAACTAAGTCACTCAACAATAAAAGATAGCTATGATTCAACCAAAACAGAATGCTCAACGTTCAACTCCGCATAATAGATTGTATCCACAAAGATGGTTAATCCAGAATGCACCAGATCAGCACAAAATTATATGGCAAAACTGAATCTATTACACAACAGTAAGTATCCACTGTAAGCTAGAAAGCAAAGAAGGATCAACATGATTTTACTTCAAATAGGTGGATACGAATCTATTTAGAGCACTAAAAAATCAATCACAAGACAGGACTCAGTCGATGAAAACAAAGTACTCAAGAACAAGGTGCTAACATAGCCTTGCCTTCACATGACCAAGACCTCATAAGGAATCTAAACAAAGCAAGATATACTGTAATAGCTCAATATTGGTTTGGTTAGTGATGAGTTCAAATTTTTGCCCTCATTTAATATTTAAATTTGGGGATTTAATTGAATTTTCTGTACTTAAAGATTGATTTAATTAGGATTTGTGATTATTGGATTTATTGAGTAATTTTGGTAAAAGTGGCGTAAAAATTGATTTTAGTTGCATAAAATATTATTGGATATTCTAACGTTTGTTAATGCAGCTGGAATTTATTTTTGGTCAATTAATAATGTGATTTTGAAATATTCAAAGTTACAAAATAAGTCCAAAATCAAGAAATTTTGAAAAAGAATAAATCAGGAGCTAAATGCACCCCCAGTTTTTATTTGCACACTCCTTCCTCAAGTGGACCACAAAAACCTGTTCTGCACCCCCAGTTTTCACTAAGTTGCACCCCTCCTACCACTTAAACTCCACTAAACCAGATCATGCCATGTGGCAATCCCCATCTCTTAAAATTAGCCAACCAAAGCAAGCCACGTGGCAACAATCCTTGCACTAACAAGCTGTCCAATGGAAGGCTGCCACGTCATCATCTTCATCTCCCAAAACCCTAACCCTAATTTTCTCCTCTCCTTCCACCCACCATGGCAGCCGCCGCCGCCATCTCCTCGCCGGCCACCACGAATAGCAACGCCATCTTCTTCTCGCGTCCAGCCGCTCCGCGCGCCACCACCATCTTCCTCCATTCGCGCAGCAACGGCGGCGCCACCGTTCTCGCCACCACCACAGATCGCGCAAGCTTCACCGCGGCGCCACCATCTTCTTCTCGCGCCTCCACCAACGCGCAACCAGCCACTGCTCGCAACAGCACCAAGCCGGAAACCACCGCGAGCCAGCAGCACACCGCCAGCGCGAACAGCGCGCATCTTCTTCTTCCTTGTTCGATCACCACCGCAACGCACCACCATCTGCGCGAACCAGCGCCGTCACGCCGCAACCACCATGCCCCTCCATCTTCTCCATTTCCGCAGCGCACGCGTCCCAGCTTACTCCTCCATCTCTCCCGCAACTCACCTCGCCGGCGACGCACCAGCAACCACCGCGCAACTCGCCGGAAACGCGCCGCACCGTCTGACCACCATGAACCACCGCGCCGTCACAAGGGAGGGAGAAGAGTGTGAGAGTGAAACCCTAATTCTGGAGAGAGAATCTGCACTGCCACGTGTCAGCATCTGATAGGCAGTCAACTGGTCAAACTCTGGTCAAATTCTGGTCAATTCTGTAAAAATGCTTAAATGCGAGGGGCAGAATTAGAAATTGGACAGGAATTAAGTTGCTAATTAATTAAATAAAAATAAAAGATTTTAGCAACTGACAGATAAAGCCCAAAGTCCAGTTGAAGCCTATATAAAGAGACTTAAGGGAGCAGAGGGACTGACAATTTACAGTTGACAGCTTAGACACTTCGAACTCTCTGGTTTTGGCAGATACCGTCTCCACCACATCTCTCATTCTTTCTTTTATTTTCCTCTCTCATATCATCATGTATTCCATCAAAGCCATGGAGGGCTAAGCTTTAAGGGTTAATTCCACTGTAATTTCTTAAATGGATTCTGAGGTTAGATGAATTTATGTGTTTGTTATTTTGATTATTGTTGTGGTTTTTGTTTATCTATGTCCTTTGCTTCTTAATCGAATAGAAAATAATGATTTTGAATCTACATGCATGCTAATCATATGAGTTAAAAGGTTTTTAAATTAAATTGAGACTTTACTTTGATTTTGTTTAGAAACTTTCATTTGATTAAATAAGTTTTTGCCAATAATTGAGACTTTAATTTGATTAGAGGTAATTACTTTAACTAAAATTAGTCAAGACTTTACTTTGATTAATTAAGTTTTCTATTTGGTAAAGAAACAAAGGAATAGACATGATTAGGCATAGTAAAATTAATTGAGACTGTACTTTGATTGAATTTACTATGGACAATCTAATAATTCTCACTTTTAATTGAGACTGTACTTTGATTAAAAGTGAGGATGCCAACAAATGAATTGAGTCTTTACATTGATTTATTTGTAAATCAACAACAATGATTAATTTAACAATAATCTCTAGATAACCAATGAAGAATCTTATTTAGAAAAAACAGTGGAATTGACCTATTTACTATTACTGTGTTTACAATCTTCCGTGTCATTTTCTTTGCATATCAAAACCTCCCTATTCTTATAGTTGCTAGTTTAAATTGCATTTTTGAGAATCAAATATTTGAGATCAATTCCGTATTCGTTGTGAGACGACTCAGGGTTATCTTAACCCTAACTATTTTCTTCACTACAAACTGGCAATACTGAAGTTGCTAAAGTAGTGGTAATTTGATCGCCCAACGACAGCGATATCAAATTTGGCACCGTTGCCGGGGAGTACGGTTAGTATTTCTTTTATTTTGATTCTGTTTTTTTTTTATTTTTTATTTATTTTACGCATATACGTTTGATATAGTTTGTTATTTTGTAGTATCTAG
Source organism: Vigna unguiculata (assembly GCF_037176805.1). Taxonomy (NCBI): domain Eukaryota; kingdom Viridiplantae; phylum Streptophyta; class Magnoliopsida; order Fabales; family Fabaceae; genus Vigna; species Vigna unguiculata. The sequence goes on along the minus strand of NC_140800.1, from coordinate 25,699,930 downwards.
TTTTCTGTTAATATATTCCAAGCAAAGTTCTATTTTTGTTTTGATTAAGAATTTCTTTTAAGAAATTTTTTGAGACTAGTTTGGAAAACTCTGTCTAGGAAAGACTTGGTATTTAAGTTGTCCACTGTGACGCACCTCTCTTTCCTGGGAGTAGACCCAACGACATCTTAACTCATTTCTTTCTTGAAATCTTTCTCCAAAACAAGAATAGGAAAAAAAAAACACACAGGGAAACACTTTCAGGTGGACTTGCATAGTGCATGACTCGGGCCAATCCGGGTCAATTTTATCAACTTGATTCAGAACTTGAAAGGAACTTGCGTAAATCACGTAGGAGACTTGATCTCAGGTGTTCTATTGAAGGAGCACCATCATCATCTGAACCTACCACTGAAAGTGTACCGCTAGAATCACCTCCGGTGATTAACATATCTTCTGATCCATCACCTGAACCAGAAATTCAAGAAGATAGAATGGAAGAAAGAACAATAAGAGAGTTGGCTTCACCGGATGCAGCAATTACACAAAACATGTGCATCCAATATCCTGATGGAGAATGTGAGCTTAAGTCTGGGTTAATCCATCTTTTACCCAAATTCCATGGATTAGCAGGAGAAGACCCATACCATCACTTGAAGGAATTTCATGTTGTTTGTTCATCCATGAGACCTACAACAGTGACAGAGGAACATATCAAGCTTAAGGCTTTTCCATTCTCATTGCAAGATGCCGCTAAGAATTGGTTATACTGCCTTCCGCCAGGATCCATCAATACCTGGGAGACTCTGAAAAGATTATTTCTGGAAAAGTTTTTTCCAGCATCTAGAGTTGCTGCTATTCGCAAAGATATTTATGGGATAAGGCAACAAGAAAGAGAAAGTCTTCACGAGTATTGGGAGAGATTCAAAAAGTTGTGTGCTTCCTGTCCTCATCACCAAATAAACGAGCATCTCCTCATTCAATACTTTTATGAGGGATTGAGTATCATGGATAGACAAATGATAGATGCTGCAAGTGGAGGGTCATTGGTGGACAAAACGCCAACAAATGCAAGACAATTGATTGAAACTATGGCGTCAAACCATCAACAATTTTCCACAAGGAGTAATTCTATAACTCTATTGAAGGGAACCCATGGAGTAGAAGCTTCATATGTTGCAGATCACAAGAAATTAGAAGGGAAGTTGGATGACTTAGCAGCCATGGTAAGGACCTTGACAAACTTACAGAAAAAGCCTATCCCTTCTACTTTATGTGGAATTTGTGCTTCTACTAATCATCCTACAGAGGCTTGTTCTATGTTAAAAGAGACAGGGACGTTAGACAATGAACAACCTCAGGCATATGCTGCAAACATCTATGGCAATAATAGACCACCTCGGCAGCAATACAACCATGATTTGTCCTCCAACAAGTACAACCCAGATTGGAAGGAATATCCCAGCCAGAAATGGGGAAATCAATAGCCTTAACACCAACAAGTCTATGTTCCACCTCAACAGAGGCAACAACCACAACCAGCGGCAACCTCTGGTGATTCAAACATGGAGGCAATGATGAAAATGATGGCTGACATGATGAAGGGACAAATCAACAAGTTGAAACAGACGATGGAAGCAACCAATCAGAATTTGCAAAATCAGATTGCACAAATGGCAAATGAGTTAAATCAGATGAAGTCTCAACAAGGCTCAAGCAATTTGCCTGCACAAACTGTAATCAACCCGAGAAATGTAAGTGCTATTACTTTAAGATCGGGTAAGCAAATACAAGGTCTTGGGGATGCCCAAGAAGATGAAGATAAGGACAATGAAGTTGTACCTAATGATGAAAGAGGAAGATCAGATGAAGCAACACAAGCAACATCTGAGATGCCTGCACCCAGTGATAACTCCAGGTTGGTATCCCCTAATACTTCCTCTGAAAATCCTTCTCCTTATTCTCCTCCTCCTCCCTATCCAAACCGTTTGAAACCAAAAACTAAAATGATGGAGGAGTTAGACAAAGAAATCCTGAATACTTTCAAGAAAGTGGAGATAAACATCCCTTTGTTGGATGCTGTGAGACAAATTCCTAAATACGCCAAGTTTCTCAAAGAATTATGTACACATAAAAGGCGTATTATGGACAAAGAGGTAGTGAACATGGGAAGAAACGTTTCTAGCTTAATTAAGAAGCCTGCAGTCAGAATGCCGCAAAAGTGTAAGGATCCAGGTATGTTTTCTGTTCCCTGCATTATAGGTAGTACTAAGTTTGACAATGCTATGTTAGATTTAGGAGCTTCCATTAATGTAATGTCTTTATCTGTTTTTACTTCACTTCATCTTGGACCTCTTAAGTCTACTAGTGTGGTCATTCAGTTGGCCAACCGTAGCACAGTTAACCCTGCAGGTGTGTTAGAAGATGTGCTTGTCCGTGTGGAAAAATTAATTTTTCCTGCAGATTTCTATATCTTGGATATGAAGGATGATGAAGGAATGAGTTCAACCACAATCATCTTGGGAAGACCATTCATGATGACAGCACGTACCAAGATAGACGTGCATGCAGGATCCTTGACTATGGAGATAGGAGATGAGAAGGTGCAATTCAACGTGCTAGAAGCCATGAAGCACCCAATTGAAGACCATTCTTTGTTTTGTATTGATTTATTGAGTAATGTAGTGAACAATTATGCTTTTGGACTTTTGGACGTTTTATCTGGTTTTTCTTCTTCTTTGGATTTTTCTTTTTCGAATGTTTCGGGATCAATTTTAGACGAAAGAGAAAATTTTAAAACAGATGATGTTGAGGACGCGGTGTCACTATTTGATACCTCTGTGGCATCCAAGTGTGATGCTGAGGTGGCTGAAATTACCTTAGGCAATAAAATGTTGCCATCTGTGGAACAGCCACCCACTTTGGAGTTGAAACCTTTACCATCTCATTTGAAATATGTTTATCTTGAGAGGGATGGGAAACTCCCTGTTATTATATCTGCCTTGCTTACTGACGAGCAGGAACAAAAGCTATTGCAGGTTATCAAAGATCACAAGCGAGCAATAGGCTGGACTTTGGCAGATATTCCTGGTATTAGTCCTTCTTTCTGCATGCACAGAATACTCTTGGAGGAGGATGCTAAGCCAGTAAGGCAACCTCAGAGGAGACTGAATCCTCAGCTGATGGAGGTTGTGAAGAAAGAAGTCACCAAGTTGCTACAAGCAGGTATTATATATCCCATTTCTGACAGCACTTGGGTGAGTCCTGTACATGTGGTCCCCAAGAAATCTGGGATCACCGTGGTCAAGAATGAGAAGAACGAGTTGATTCCTACTCGTATTCAGAATAGCTGGAGGGTCTGTATTGATTATAGAAGACTAAACCAGGCCACCAGGAAGGACCACTTTCCTTTACCATTCATGGACCAGATGTTAGATCGATTGGCAGGTAAGTCTCATTACTGTTTTCTTGATGGATTCTCTGGGTATTTTCAGATTTGTATTGCCCAGAGGATCAACATAAGACTACTTTTACTTGTCCATTCGGTACATATGCTTATAGGAAAATGCCATTTGGCCTTTGTAATGCTCCTGGAACATTTCAGCGATGTATGATGAGTATTTTTACAGATTTGTTGGAGCATTGTATTGAGGTTTTTATGGATGATTTTAGTGTATATGGTTCATCTTTTGATCACTGCTTGTCTAATCTTGCTAGAGTCTTGGAGAGATGTGAAGAAACTAACCTTGTTCTAAATTTTGAAAAATGTCATTTTATGGTGGAACAAGGTATAGTTTTAGGTCACGTTGTTTCCAAGAATGGTATATCTGTAGATCCTGCTAAAATTGATATTATTTCACAATTGCCTTACCCCTCTTCTGTGAAAGAGGTTCGATCTTTTCTTGGACATGCAGGATTTTACAGGAGGTTTATCAAGGACTTCAGCAAGATAGCCAACCCTCTCTCCAACTTGTTGCAAAAGGATGTAGTATTTGACTTTGGAGAGAGGTGCAAAGATGCGTTTGATACATTGAAAAAGGCGCTTACCACCACTCCTATCATCCAGCCACCTGACTGGACATTACCGTTCGAGTTGATGTGTGATGCATCAAACTTTGCAGTAGGAGCGGTGCTTGCACAAAAAGATGGGAAGCTATCACATGTGATATATTATGCTTCCAGAACATTGGACACAGCGCAGGCTAACTACACCACGACTGAGAAGGAATTATTGGCTGTTGTGTTTGCCTTGGACAAATTCAGACCGTATATACTTGGTTCCAAGGTAATTGTTTATACTGATCATGCAACATTAAAATTCCTTCTGAAGAAAGCAGATTCGAAACCAAGGTTGATCAGATGGATGCTACTGCTCCAAGAGTTTGACATTGAGATTCTAGACAGAAGTGGAGCACATAACTTGGTAGCCGATCATCTTAGCAGGATTGAAAATGGAGAAGATAACATTCCTATTAAGGATGACTTTCCTGATGAAGTCCTCCTAGTGTTGACTGTTGTGAAAGGTATGTTTCCTGAACCTTGGTTTGCTGACATTGTTAATTATTTGGTTGTTTCTGCTATTCCTCCTTCCTTCTCCAAATATGAAAGAATCAAGCTAAAAAGTGAGGCAAAGTACTATATCTGGGAAGACCCAATCTTATGGCGCATCGGTAGTGACCAAGTCATAAGGAGGTGTGTTCCAGATATCGAGATACCTCATGTGCTTGAGTTCTGTCATTCGTCTCCTTTTGGTGGACATTATGGCACACAAAGAACAAGTAGGAAGGTGTTGGATTGTGGATTATATTGGCCTACTATTTTTAAAGATGCACAGAGGGTATATGAAAATTGTGAGCAGTGCCAAAGGGCAGCCAGATCCATTACAAGAAGGGATGAAATGCCTCAACAACCCATGCTATATTGTGAGGTATTTGATATTTGGGGTATTGATTTTATGGGTCTTTTTCCTCCTTCTTTTGGGTTTTCTTATATTTTGCTTGTTGTAGACTATGTCTCCAAATGGGTGGAAGCCATAGCTACAAGGACTAATGATTCTCGAGTTGTTATGAGTTTTGTCAGGTCTAACATTTTCTGCAGATTTGGGATACCACGAGCCATCATCAATGACCAGGGGACTCATTTCTGTAATAGGCTACTTGAGAACATGTTGAAGAAGTATGGGGTGACACATCGCATTGCTACACCATATCACCCCCAAACCAATGGACAAGCAGAGATCTCTAACAGAGAGATTAAAAAGATACTAGAGAAAGTAGTGAAGCCTAGTCGAAAGGATTGGGCCACAAGATTGGATGAAGCACTTTGGGCGCACAGGACAACCTACAAAACACCTATAGGTATGTCACCTTTCAGGGTGGTTTTTGGAAAGGCTTGTCATCTACCTGTGGAGATTGAACATCGGGCCTATTGGGCCGTGAAAGCATGCAACTTGGATTTGGAAGAAGCAGGGAATGAGCGAAAGCTTCAGTTGCAAGAACTAGAGGAGATTAGGCTAGCAGCCTATGAAAATTCAAAGTTCTACAAAGAGAAAACCAAGAAGTTCCATGACCAAAAGCTTGTGGCTAGAAAGGATTTCAAGGTAGGCCAAAAGGTGTTACTATACAAATCCAAGCTTGGTCACATGAGTGGTAAGTTGCGTTCTACTTGGGAAGGACCATACATTGTTACAGAAGTCTTCCCTTATGGAGCAGTGGAGATCAAGGAAGAATCTTCAGCAAGAACTTTTAAAGTTAATGGGCATCATCTTCGGATATTCAATGAAAATCAAGATATGCTGAATAAGACGATGGATGGGATGAACTTGACTTCTGCCTCATACCTTCCACCTTGAGGAGGTAAGTACACTTCATACTTTTTCTTTGCATTTTATACATATTGAATACATTGAGGACAATGCATGGATAAAGTGTGGGGGTGTGGGGAGATTTTCCCCCTTTTCTGTTTTTGTTTTCTATTTGTTTTGTTTTTTCTTTTCTAATTTTGTTTTTTGTTTGTTTTTATTATTATAAAAAAAAAGTTTCTGCTTTCAATAAAACATATTGACATTGGATTTTTGGATTTGATTTACTAATTGGAACGATCATAATTCTGGGAAAATAAAAGTCATGTGCTATGAGTGGATTGTTTTCTGTGATTTACTGATTGAGTTGATTTGAGAGTTTCTGGAATAAATCTTTTGTGAAAGAGTTTTTGACCTTGTGAGTTTTGAGCTTTATTGTAAGGATGAACTACCATGTGTCATTCCTATTTTTCTTGTGTGATTTGCTCATGTCTTGTTGATACTCAAATGTTTAGCTTGATTCTGTTGTTTTGCATCTTAGGTGAACATGCATGATTTGATATGACTGAGGCATTTCTTGTTTTAGCTACTTGGCCAAATAAGCTAACCATGACATTGATCCATTGGTAGCCCCTTGAGCTTAAACCTCTTTTTCTTGTTTTGAGCATATTGTTAAACCTTAAAAAGAAAAAGACCATGTTTGTCCTTAGGGAGAAAGCAGGAGCTAGTGGATTATGTTGAGATTGGTTGAGGAATAAAGTGTGGGGGTGTGTATTTCCCCCACAAAGTTGTAAAAATGGCAAAAAGGAAAATAATTGTGGATGACAGAGTGTTGTAATGAAAAATGTTGAAACTATGCTCCATAACTCTTTCTTCCCTACTATTTCAAAAACACACAAATCCTAAAATTTTTCCTACCTTTGCCTTGGCCTCATTATAACCTGTGAAAAGTCCTCATGATTTTTGAATGCATGTTTTCTAAAAGCTGTGAACATTAGAGTCTTTCTAAGCATTGAGAGTGTTTACTTGCATGGGTATTTTGAGTGAAAACACAAGCCAAAACACTTGAGCGAATCTTGGTGAGAAAATATATATTTAACTTGAGTGTTTCTCTTTCATATTTGATTATCTTGTAAACTCAAAAGATTAACTCATGTGTGAAAAACAGAATTTTATCCATTTGTATGTGCATGACAACATGATTTCTAGAAGATTGATCTGTTTCCATTGGTATTCATTTCTTTAATCCACTGAAAATATGGAATAAAAGACCTCAGAAAAAAGTTTTGAAATTGTTCAATTTTGCCCAGGAGTGCAAAAGGATAAGTGTGGGTGTGTGATGAGTTCAAATTTTTGCCCTCATTTAATATTTAAATTTGGGGATTTAATTGAATTTTCTGTGCTTAAAGATTGATTTAATTAGGATTTGTGATTATTGGATTTATTGAGTAATTTTGGTAAAAGTGGCGTAAAAATTGATTTTAGTTGCATAAAATATTATTGGATATTCTAACGTTTGTTAATGCAGCTGGAATTTATTTTTGGTCAATTAATAATGTGATTTTGAAATATTCAAAGTTACAAAATAAGTCCAAAATCAAGAAATTCTGAAAAAGAATAAATCAGGAGCTAAATGCACCCCCAGTTTTTATTTGCACACTCCTTCCTCAAGTGGACCACAAAAACCTGTTCCGCACCCCCAGTTTTCACTAAGTTGCACCCCTCCTACCACTTAAACTCCACTAAACCAGATCATGCCATGTGGCAATCCCCATCTCTTAAAATTAGCCAACCAAAGCAAGCCACGTGGCAACAATCCTTGCACTAACAAGCTGTCCAATGGAAGGCTGCCACGTCATCATCTTCATCTCCCAAAACCCTAACCCTAATTTTCTCCTCTCCTTCCACCCACCATGGCAGCCGCCGCCGCCATCTCCTCGCCGGCCACCACGAACAGCAACGCCATCTTCTTCTCGCGTCCAGCCGCTCCGCGCGCCACCACCATCTTCCTCCATTCGCGCAGCAACGGCGGCGCCACCGTTCTCGCCACCACCACAGATCGCGCAAGCTTCACCGCGGCGCCACCATCTTCTTCTCGCGCCTCCACCAACGCGCAACCAGCCACTGCTCGCAACAGCACCAAGCCGGAAACCACCGCGAGCCAGCAGCACACCGCCAGCGCGAACAACGCACATCTTCTTCTTCCTTATTCGATCACCACCGCAACGCACCACCATCTGCGCGAACCAGCGCCGTCACGCCGCAACCACCATGCCTCTCCATCTTCTCCATTTCCGCAGCGCACGCGTCCCAGCTTACTCCTCCATCTCTCCCGCAACTCACCTCGCCGGCGACGCACCAGCAACCACCGCGCAACTCGCCGGAAACGCGCCGCACCGTCTGACCACCATAAACCACCGCGCCGTCACAAGGAAGGGAGAAGAGTGTGAGAGTGAAACCCTAATTCTGGAGAGAGAATCTGCACTGCCACGTGTCAGCATCTGATAGGCAGTCAACTGGTCAAACTCTGGTCAAACTGGTCAAACTCTGGTCAAACTCTGGTCAATTCTGTAAAAATGCTTAAATGCGAGGGGCAGAATTGGAAATTGGACAGGAATTAAGTTGCTAATTAATTAAATAAAAATAAAAGATTTTAGCAACTGACAGATAAAGCCCAAAGTCCAGTTGAAGCCTATATAAAGAGACTTAAGGGAGCAGAGGGACTGATAATTTACAGTTGACAGCTTAGACACTTCGAACTCTCTGGTTTTGGCAGATACCGTCTCCACCACATCTCTCATTCTTTCTTTTATTTTCTTTCTTTCATATCATCATGTATTCCATCAAAGCCATGGAGGGCTAAGCTTTAAGGGTTAATTCCACTGTAATTTCTTAAATGGATTCTGAGGTTAGATGAATTTATGTGTTTGTTATTTTGATTATTGTTGTGGTTTTTGTTTATCTATGTCCTTTGCTTCTTAATCGAATAGAAAATAATGATTTTGAATCTACATGCATGCTAATCATATGAGTTAAAAGGTTTTTAAATTAAATTGAGACTTTACTTTGATTTTGTTTAGAAACTTTCATTTGATTAAATAAGTTTTTGCCAATAATTGAGACTTTAATTTGATTAGAGGTAATTACTTTAAATAAAATTAGTCAAGACTTTACTTTGATTAATTAAGTTTTCTATTTGGTAAAGAAACAAAGGAATAGACATGATTAGGCATAGTAAAATTAATTGAGACTGTACTTTGATTGAATTTACTATGGACAATCTAATAATTCTCACTTTTAATTGAGACTGTACTTTGATTAAAAGTGAGGATGCCAACAAATGAATTGAGTCTTTACATTGATTTATTTGTAAATCAACAACAATGATTAATTTAACAATAATCTCTAGATAACCAATGAAGAATCTTATTTAGAAAAAGCAGTGGAATTGACCTATTTACTATTACTGTGTTTACAATCTTCCGTGTCATTTTCTTTGCATATCAAAACCTCCCTATTCTTATAGTTGCTAGTTTAAATTGCATTTTTGAGAATCAAATATTTGAGATCAATTCCGTATTCGTTGTGAGACGACTCAGGGTTATCTTAACCCTAACTATTTTCTTCACTACAAACTGGCAATACTGAAGTTGCTAAAGTAGTGGTAATTTGATCGCCCAACGACAGCGATATCAGTTAGCAACACTCATTGGCAAGCAGTTTCAAAGTGCAGAACAACAACAGAACTCAAAAGCATAAACAACAAATGTGTAAGCAAAACAACAAATGGAAGGACGAATTAAGCACGAAACAGTGAAAATATGCACTGCAGATAGTTGCTAAAGTTCTAATAGTAGTTAAGGAACTCCATAACAGAAACTAAGAGTGAAAAACAAAACATGGACTGAATCAGAGACAAAGCAATGAACAATACTCAAATTTGGCAACACTACTATGGAATTATCGATATATAAAATGAACTAAACAAAACCTAAGACAAAAACACGAGATTATAAAATTAAAAGCTAGGTAATCAAAACTGAGATTAAACCTACTGACATGCATTTGAACGACAAATTAGGTAGCTTAAGACATGATATCATCAGTATTGATTCAAGACAATAAGAACAAATTAAGGAATCAATTTCAGCAAAAATTTTAGAACACAGATTTTTGAAGAGCAGCAAAGATGAACTCAAACAAATTCGTACAAGACAGAAATCAAACATATATGAAAGAAGAATCAGAGATAAGTGAAGAATGGTGGGAGTATTCTCAACCAATTTACATTCATCAAAAGCTCCTCGATATAAAACATGGCTTGCCTTATATAAGGAAGGCAACCGTGAAAAATTGTAGAGAAGAAGGAACTAACGACAATACAACCGTGTACATTGAACCCTAAGGGAAAAACGTTCGAATGTTAGGAACCCTAACGACTAAGGCGCAAAGGAACCCTAACGACTAACGCACGTTCCTCGTGTGGCAAGCAATGCAGATCCCAGAAGTAGGGAGGATGAAGAAATGCGTGAGGGACTTGAGAAAGTATTAGGGCTTCAAAGAAATAGAAGTTGCACCTTCTAAAAACATATGAATGAATGCTTGATTGTGGCAGAAATTGGGATGCTACGTGGAGACCCAATTGACACTGATGCTGTTTTGAAGAGAAAGTGTTGACTGCTACTTTGCAGACGCATGAAGGTGTGTGGATTATCACTTGTAGAAGCATGAAGGTGTTGCCACGAGTGATTGAGTTTGGGCCGCAGCTGAATTGTGGACTGATGCAGGCCCAACTAGGTATGTTGATATTGGAAGCATTAGTGTGAGAAGAATAGGGGCGCAAGCCCAATACCAATTGGACAACTTAGAAAAATAGGCTACAATTAGCAAAACAAACCAATTAGAACAGCTTTTATTTAATTAAAAATAAAACAAATTAAAAGAAATGAGCTAAGCCATTGGGCCAAGCTGAAAATCCTTTTAGGTGATATTCATCAAAGTGTAACATAGCCCACACTCTCTACGAAGCTGCATCTCCGCAGGTGACAGGCATTTGACGTTCTCCTTAGGGAATTTGAGTTGTGAAGTCGATGGTGTGGGTAACAACCCCTGATAAGACGTAATTAGTTGGGCAATGTAACGTCCTAGCCAGAAATTACTTATTAAAATAAATAAGAAAATAAATAAATAACAACCTCATTTATTAATCATCAATTTCCCAAAAATCGCGGGAAAATTTTAAAACTTGACGTTCAACACGCCAACATAAATTAAATAAGTCGTATCAATACGTCTTACAAATAAAACTGTCCATAAAATTTTTACAATAAAACCATAGTTCAACATAATATCTAATGATAAAATCCCTGAGAGGTCCCCACTCCGTCTCTATGTATCTGTCTGCTCACCTGCATCAACATCTGCTCCCATGTAACAAGTTACATGATCATCGCCAAGCACAAACAGATAGGGTGAGCTCATTTAAATAAAACCAACAATATAATATTAAAGACCACATAAACAAATTTAAACCCGGGTTAGTACACTTCCCCCTTTTCTTTTACTCCTTCATTTCCAACATTTGTCTTTAGACGTCTATTATCTCTATACCCTTTAGGTAAGAACAATGATTGATCTTCACTGTACGAGTGTCTACTCGCCCCTCCAAGTACAGGCCACCACCTGATAGTCCACACGTGGGAATAACCTTACCACAACATCTCACCGTGACACCAAGTGGAGTTCCCCAAAACAAACCTAAGTTTGTAGTTGTTTCCAGACTACCAAATCTCTATGAGAATCCACTGAAGAGGGCAATCATCTGAAATCTCGCCGTACGAGCCATAACCCACACACTCCACTGTACTTCCTAAACCACCAGGCTACAACCTAGAGTGGTCATGTGTTACCCCAATACAAGATACACTCGTAACTAGGTCCCCAGCCAAAGCATCACATCATGAACATCCCCTAAAGCGGTGTAGAAAACTTTGCTCGTGCACCATCATTGGACCAAAACCGCGTGGCGCACATCTCATGTCGTTAGGCGAAATTCGCTCCAGACCGCCCGACGGGCATCACACACCGCCAGGCGCCACGCGTCTGCAGTATCTTCACTGCACCACCACCACCTAATAGGCACCACCTCGCCACAGACGCCCTGCTTCGTCGTCACCGCCTGGCACAGCCATCACACGCCGCCAGGTGCCCTACTCGCACTGTGACCATTGTCACTGATTTATTTCCCGTCCGCTTGGCGGCTGCTCACGTCGCCAGGTGCTATACCAGTAGCACAATGCTACTGGTTTTTGGGCACTTAAACAGATCCCAAAGGACCTCCAAAACATACCACTCACCCAATTATAGCGCAAATATGAGTTTTCCAGTCATACATCTATGACAAAATTACATCAACTCATTTAGACATGCCAACAAATCAAGTATTGTCATGCATCCATGCTCACCTTCGTTTACCCCTTTCAAATATGCCTCATACATTTAACATACCCTAGTCATTTAATCATACATTCTGATATTTATATAAATCATGACACCACACTTTGATCAATATTGCATATGTACCATAACAATAATTCACAACCACAAATATGTCTAAGGAAAGATTACACCAACCATGCCAATTCATATACATCCATCTCACTCTTACTATCAAATTAACATACTTCCTGAATCTGACTTACCACATACACCCAAACGTTCAAAAATTAATACTATCTATATCATACCTCACACTTTCATTTATTTCAATCTACCTTAGTCTCGTTTAAGTCAAATTCTCCTTATTTATTACATTTTCTATGAATCATACACGTATAGCTTGCCTATTAAACACCCAATGACATGAAGCCCAAATAGAACTACACAACACCCATTGCACTTTCAGACCGCTTGGCGGCAATTCATGCACCGCCAGGCGGTGCATACATATATGGAAATCTACAGATTTTTCCTGCACCGAAACACACCCAAACCTTCCTATCCTAGTTTCCCCCTTCATACTGACATAATTTGCTATCAAAGTATCATTCAGAATTCATACATCACACATAGTAACATCCATTCTGCAAAACCAACCCACCAATCATTGACAAAATTCAAGATTATCTATCACTGATTCCATCATAAACCCTAACTCCCGATTCCAATTACAAGTTCATACAATTTCCGTCAAATTAATAACTTTCAATCATAATTCAATTTACCAATAATATATGTGCAATAAAATTCAATCCACACATCATAACAACAATGAAACACCAAAAACCAGAAAAAATCTGGGCAAACAATTCGTGCCGTCTGGCGGATCATCCTCAGCCGCTAGGCGGTTCATAGAGAAAACCTAGTATTTGGGTTCTGGTGTATGTGTCGCCTGACGGGCTTCCCCAATGCCGCCAGGCGGTTTCTAGAATTTCCAGAACGCGATGAATTTTAAAGAAACACGGAGACAGTTGTATTCCATTCATCATATTTCTCACAAGACATGTAATTTATCATACAAAACATCGAGAAGAACTCCCCTAACCTGGATTTCCTTGCTCAATTTGCTAAATATGCTAGTTCCTTCTTGTTTGCCAATCTCTTTCTTGCTCTTCTACCAATTCAGACCCAGAACCTCACCCAACACTCACAACACTCTCCTTTCGTGCTCTATTTCTGGTATAATCTTAGCCTTGCCAAAACCTTTCCTAATAATCAACTTTTACCTTTTAAACAGTACTTAAATTTAGGTCAATAATGCAAAAACGGGATTCCCACTTAATTAATGGTTAATGACCATTCATGGTCCCTTTATGGTTGTTTTTCAGCCTCCCTTGCTGCTAGATCAGTTAGGGTTTCCTTTAACCCTTCCCATTCCACCCAAATCTAGCATTAGCAAAAAAATATAAGGTTTAATTTAGGTCTTCCACAAGGTTAGAACTCACCACCATTCAATTGCCAAGTCAATACCAAACCATCGTGCCAATCCCTGTTTCATGCCAACTAGTATAACCCAATTACTATCTTCTTACTTACACGCACATACATATTACTAAAACAATAAAAAAATTAAATCCTACACAAATGGCATACATAGGACTCGAACCTAAGTCCTCTCACACAATTAAAGTACTCTCAACCACTTGAGCTAGTACTTTTCCACATCATGAAGTTAGCATTTAATGCCTTAAAGGCTTCTCTCCCTCACGTTAATTAAATATTTACTCATTTAATTATTTAAATTTAGTGGGTCTTACAGGCAAGACCTTGTAAATGGGCCTCAGGGGAGTGTTGTATAAGAGAGCTTTGTCTCACATAACTTTGCAAGGGCCACGACTCTTATCAATGATGTCGGAGCTTGAATGACAATATCCTGCTTAATGTCTGGTCGAAGTCCATCAATAAAGTAATATATAAGAGCTGCTTCCGAGAGCTCTTCCACGTGATTAGCAAGAATTGAAAATTGATGATAATAGTGGTGAACCGATTTTGTTTGAACCAATTTTAGGAGTACTGCAAGGGGCGAATCAAAAGGAGAGGGCCCAAAATAGGTTTAAACAACCTGGGCCAAATCTTGCCAATCTAGAATGAGTTGAAAACGTTGCAACATTTGGCTGCAATCATTAACAGCTCTGGTTTTGGAGTGTGATAGAGGGAAAAAAGTTTCCACACGGAACAACCAATTAATGGTTCACTACCATCATATGTAGGGAAGTTTAATTTCATTGAACGAAGAGACGATGTAGTACTCGTGCTCTACAATGGCGGTTCGTGACGAACAATTAGTTCAAAATGGCGTGACATGGAATCCATAGAACGAGTGAGGGTATCCAAAGTAGACTCTAAACGATTCATACGGTAAGGATCATATGACTCCGTGAGGTTATCCACCTGAATTTCTAAACGAGAAATGTGATCAATGTATCGAGCTTCTTAGGATGCCCCCACCTCCTAAAGTTTGCGTACATTTGCAACTAATTGTTTTAAGCGGGTATTCTCAGCCATGGTCAACAAAAAAACACCAATTATTATGGTTCTCAAATTCTAAAAGAGAAAGAGACAAATTGAAAGATTAAAACAACTTTCTCCTATTGAAAAAGGAAGAAGCAACTAAAAACATTATTCCAAAACTCTAATACAGAGATTAGCCATGAGAGAGAAAGGAAAATTGCATCACCAAAAATACCACCCCTTTACCTCCTTCCCCATTCCTTAATATACTACCCTTTTTCCCACACGTTTCATATTTTGCATTTGTCACGTATATCGCACCTCCCACTACCCGATTATGTTATTGCATTTATGCCACGTGTCCATACTCAGTTTCATTTTCTGCTACGATTTCTGATATCGTATCATAGTCATAAATGTTTTACTTGTTAATGTACCTATAGTTTTTTATTGGTACTGGTAGGCCTCATCTTTCTTGCCTATTGCCAAGAAAAACCAAATCCAGAAAAGGGTAGTGGGGTTATTAGGGATGGGGGAAAAACTGAAAAGCATCTACTGAAGGTGAAAATCAAATCAGTGTCGTATTTAGTGTAACTTTACCTCTAATGAACTATTCCGTAGGAAAATGAAATACTTTCATGTTTTCACTGGTTTTTGACCAATGATGTAATAACCAACATTACTATAAATGATCGGTTTGGCCAATTCTTTGCATGAGAAATCAATGCGTAATGACAAAATTCTAGCATGATAATCATAGGTTCAAGGTAATTATATCAACTTGAATACGCAATTGTTCCCAAATAATCTATGCACACAAATTTGTGTGGATGATGGTGAAGCAATGTGATTAAGTGTTGTATAGGCTTGTTTCATAGTATCTGTTAAGAGATCCAACACATTCATTCAGGGTTGGATTTATGGTGGTTGAATGTCTAAACTTTTGCATTTGAGTTGGAATAAAGGTGCAGTTCAGGAATGAAATTCATTGTTGTACAATGGACTATTTTTATGAAAAGTGAACCAGTGGAGATGGTAATTAACAGTCACAAAGAACATGTTCAAAACTTTAAAGTTTATGTTAAAGAACTTAAAATTTATATGTTTTGTTAACCGTACTTTAAATTTAAATTATAATTTCACAGTATTTATTTAATATATCAAGTAATAAAGACAAAGAAATATTTAATTTCGTAATTGTACGGGTAGGCCGGCATTATCCCAACCCAATTAGTGTTGAGGGAAATTGGCCATATCTCAGCCCTATGGATTGGGAGGAAACATTTCCAGCCCAGAAAGCGCAGGAAAAGATTGGCTAGCAGGACACAAAGGCCAGGTATATCTTGATCCACCTTGGCCGTGTATATCCTGGCCCAGTGATGCGATTGGTAAGCTAGAAAACTGGCATGCAGGTGCATAGACAATGAGCGCATAATCTTAGTCAAAAAGGAATGAAATGATCTTGGACAATTATGCTATGTTGTTAATGGAGCGTATCAACATTAATGAAGGGAATAAAAACAGTTCGCAAGGAGAGTATAAAGGAAGACAGAGGAAGGATCGACACAAGGTTCTTGATATCGCTTGGTTTCATACAAGAACATTTTGGCACCATTCGTGGGGCCAAACGATCCTAAAAAAGGATGGTGTCAACGAGAGCAGTGGTAGATCAGAGCGTGGCGTTGACAGAGATGCAACGGGAGATGAACTATCATTTGGAGGAGTTGAGGTGCAAGAATGAGGAAGAAGTGAATGCCCTGAGAGAAGAAAATCAACGAATACAAAGACAGATGGAACAAAATTTCCAGTAAAGGGAAGAATCTTATAATGACGGAGAAGAGGAAGGTGCAACAGGGCAAGACGAGTTCAGGGTATAGACTAACACCAACCAAATAGGAACAAGGATGAAAGCAGCCAGACGCCATCCCTTCGTGGGTGGGAGCATGGATGTAAAGCTCCCCGCACGATGGAAAGAATTGAGTATGAGCCAATATTCACCACCCAATTAGGGTTTTATACCTTAGATGACAAAATCCTTTGTCGGGTTTTCCCAATATTCCAAAAGGGGCTTACGCTTAATTGGTTTACACGATTACCACCCAACTTTATTGATTGTTTTGATATGTTGGTCACCCGCTTTGACATTCAGTTTGCTACCAGTAAGCCACACCATCTCACTTCTTTAGCATTAGTAAATATACGACAAGAGAAGGGGAAATCGTTGTTGGAGTTTATGGATTGGTTTGTGAAAATATTGTTAAATATCACTAATTTAAATATTGAGGTCACCATGCACCTCCTTGTAATGGCGCTGAAGCCCGACTTGTTTGTTGACAGTCTATGCAAGAAACCCATAAGCAATATGGACGAGCTCCAGACTAGAGCAACCAAATCATACATACAAAGAAATTGAACGAGTTTCGCAGTACGACTCGATCAAACACTCAAGAAAAGAGACATCTCGATAGGGAAAGGGTGCTAACATCACGACCTGGTAGCAAGTTTAAAGACTCTAGACAACCAAAGTATAATAGGTACACACTTGTCTAACAGGGCGAAAATTTCGGAGGAGGCCCTAAATGCTTACAATAGTAAACCCTCGAAGGATTCCAAATTCCTCGAACGCGGATACCACTAAGCATTATAAGTATCATTGCAGTTATGGGGATACAACAGAGGATTTCTTTATCCTGAAAGAAAAAATTGAGGACATTTCAGAAAATTTGTCAAACGGCAGGAAAGAGGATTCTCTTCCAAGGGAGAATGAGAGGGGCGATATGAGGAACAACCACAAAGGACGTACCGGGAGAGGCGAGAAGAGGGGGCCAGAAGGAAGGTAGAGCACAAGAAAGACGAGGAGCAATATGCGAGGGAGAAGTCACTAAGAGGGGTGATAAACTATATATCAAGAGACTCTGCGGGAGGCAAGGCAATTGTGTCCGCCAGGAAAAAGCACATAAGGACGATCCAAAGTGTTAACGTTGTGTGTACGTTCCCTCGGCGACTCAGGCCACCCATGACATTTTGTGACGAGGATTTCCAAGCCATTGACCCCTAACACGATGACCCAATAGTGATCTCAGTGGAGATTGAAGACTTTACAGTAAGGAAAACCTTGGTGGATAAGGGGAGTTTAGTGGACATCCTATACTGGGGCACTTTTAGAAAGTTGAGAATTCTCTAGAGGCAGAACTTCAATAGTACTCTGTTTACCAAGTTCGAAACAGGGAGAACAACGCTACCAGTAAAAATTTGAGACCTTATTTTTGACATCCATACCTCTTATAATATTTTGCTAGGGAGACACTCGTTGAACGCAACCAAAGGACTTGTGTTAGCAAAACTCTTGTGGACACCCTAGAGATGTGGGGAGTTTTGCGAAGTGTTGAAAACAAAATAACGATGGGACAATGAACCAAAAATAAAATTTGCAAACATAGAATTTGGAGTCGCCACCGTAGTTTTGTTTTGGAAAATTACAGAAAAATCCTCAAAAATAAGACAAGGTTTGCAAAACAACCAGATTTTGAGTCCGGAAGTCGGGTACGCGAGGAGAAGGTATTAACATCCCATGTATCCGTCCTAAGACGGTACCTTCAATTAAACGTGCAAAAGTATGCTATTTTTTCAAAACATTTATTTTCACAAAAATAATAATAAAAGAATGTACAAAAGAAACAAAAATAATTTTTTAGTTTTTTGGGCCCAACAAGGATTAATCCTCGCTCCTACGTATCTCCATTTACACTAAAGAATCATGGTTACGTAGTTCTTATGAAAAATTATTTGAGAATCCTGTTGATTTGATTTTTTTTTATAATTTTGAAAAAAAAAATAATTTATGCTTGTTTATGAAAATTTGAATTATTTGGAATGCGACACGAATGGCCGGATAAACACAAAAAGTAAATAAAGAAAATTATTTTTTATTTTTGGTTCTTTATATATATTTTTTATATTAAAAAAACAAATTTGAAAATAAATGTCGTACGATGCGAGCGGTCGGAGTTACACTAAAAGAAATAAGGAAAAATATTTTTTATGATGAAAATTGGAAAAAATAAATTAAAAGATAAAAACTAACAATGACGTACCTTCACCCTCTCATCCTGTAATTATGGCTACCTTCTCTCTTCTTTTTTCTTACCTCGCTCTCTAAGATTTTTGTTTTTTTTCCAAGAAAGGTGAAAATGTGGTGTGTTTGTGTAGGTGGTAATGAGAAAGAATAGTAGAGAATATTTTGGTTTTTTCCTCCCTTCTCCTATAACAAACTATGTATTTATATTCACACATTACAATATGAATGCAATCATTGTCTTAATTGTAATGAACAATACAAAGAAGGAATTGGTCATGATAGCAGTACATTAGGGAAATCAAATAACAACAAATCAGAGCACAATATCAATTATCAATAGTAAATGTTGATTCTAATTATTAGAAGAGATATTGCTTCTAATTATTAGTCATATAATTATTTTCGCTATTAGGAACAAAGGGTAGGAAAATAAAGAGGGAGGACGAAAAATTTGGGCTCATGAGAAGGAGTGTGATAAAATAATGTTTGAAAATATTTAAAGAAAATTTTATTTCACTTTTTTTTATTTACCATTAATTAAAAACTTTTTTTATTTTTTATTCTTTATTTTTTTTTTTGAAAATAAATTTATTCACCCGGACGAAATTGGGTGTTGACAACTGTCCCTCTTAGATTTTACTAGATAATATGAAATTTTAACTTTTTCGTATTATCGTAATAAAAATATAAGTAAAGATAAAAATACTAATTTCGTTTAGATTTCAAAAGAAGACATATTTAAACACAAATTTGACCATTCCAAAGGAGACATGGTCTTTATCAGAAAGAAAAGGACTAAGTGATCATCACCAAGTAGAGAATCCCGATCCAACACATCATTTCTTTTCTTACTTTGTGGAAAAAAACAAATTAGAGCAATCCCAAGGAGAAGGTCTATATCCAAAAGATTCGACGACCATTACCATGTAGAGGGGCTCGACCTGAAAAACCACACTTTTTTTAATTTTTTAAAATAGATTAGACTAATCCAAAGAAAAATGTCTATATCCAATGGATTCGGTGACCATTGTTAGACCCGATAAATTTAAATAATTAAATAAATAATTATTTAATAAATGTGGGTAGTAGAAGCCTTTATACCATTTAATGTTAATTGTTATGATGTGGAAAAGTACTAGCTCAAGTTGTTGAGAGTACTTAGTTCTGTGAGAGGACTTGGGTTCGAGTCCTATGTATGCCAATTGTATGATATTTTATTTTGTGCATTGTTTTAAGATTATATTTGAATGTGAGTAGTGATAATGTAATCCTAAAATTTTAGGAATTATCATGAAACATGATTAGTTGAATTGGTTGTACATTTGTTTTGTGATTTAATGGTTGTGGGTTCAAACCTTGCTAAGGATGAAATTAACTCTTTTATTTTTGTTAAACTAATTATGGCATGAATTTGAAAGGGTAGAGAAACCCTACTAACAATAGGCCTCCAAGGGAGGCTGGGAAAAACAATCCATAATGGTCTTTGAAGGACAATGATAGTCATTTAAATGCCAAATTCGTTTTTTTTTTTGCCATTAACCATAATTAAGGACCTATAAAAGGGGCAAATGGAAGGGTTTGGAGACTAGGAAACCTAGAGTGCTGGGAGGAGGACGAATTCAGAGGGGAAAAGAGAGTTTGGGTTGAGAAGAGAGCTGAACTTTTTTTTGGGAGAGCAAATGAGGGTTTTTGGGTATTACAAAGCTAAGGTTAGGAGACCAATTGGAACAAGGATTTCTAGGTAAGAGGAGCTATTTCGTGTTTATGATTATGTGTATGATTAAGAAGCCTGTTCCCATGATTTGATGTTTGCATGCCGTGAAATTTCGTGCTCTATGTGATGGGATTAGAGTTCTGTTGTTTTGATGTTGTCCGGGAAACTATTTATGCTTTGGAATGGATATAATAAGGGTTTTTAGGTTGTTGATTATTTATGGCTCAACTTTAGGTTTTGAATGGTCCAATTGAGTTAAAACTTATCCATGAGAATTGCCATTGTTTGGATTGTTTGGTAATGGTCAAATTGTGGTTTTGGTAATGAACATGGAGAAAGTCTGCTAATTTCGCTTAAGAGAGCAAGGCTCGCCTAGGCGAAAGTAGCAGAGACTTAAACCTATTTTTGCTCGAGCGTCTCACTCAAGCGGGAAGCCCAGGTTTTGGGCCACAAAGCATCTCACTCAGGCGAGAGTGGCTCGCCTAAGCGAGAAATCTTGAGGAGTTGTGTGTGTTTGCTGGACTCGCCGCCTAAGCGAGAGACTTAGTTTTAAGCGAAGGGTGATCTCGCTTAAGCGAGCCATCACAAATTACCACTGTGACGCACTCGCTCAGGCGAGAAAGCCCAGCTTAGGCGAGTCAGGCCTGATCGCTTGAGTGAAGGCTTCTAGCCTAAGCGAGATCAGTGCAATTTATGTGTGTTGTTTGTACGCCTGGATGCGAGCTTGAATCAGGAGATGTTGTGCCATGAGCGGATAGGTTCATGGATGGTGGTGAACACGTGATTATATGAGCAGGGAGGTTCATATTCAGTTACTCTCGTGTGGGGATATGAGCGAGGTAGGTTCGTATGTTCCGTGCTCACACTTGAGATATGCCATGTGCGGGGAGGTACGTAGCTGGCGGATCACATGTGTTGGACTACGAGCGGGTAGGTCCGTAGAGTAGGACTATGAGTAGGGAGGTTCGTAGAGGCAGGACCACGAGCGGGCAGGTTCGTGTGAGCATCATAAATCCTGAGTCCAAGGCTAGCTATGTTATGTGTATTGAAGGTTGCAAAGCCTTGGGAAATTAGGGACTTGGCCAAGAACTAACTAGAATGAATCAGATGGGTGTATTGATTTTATTCTGTAAATTATATGTTGTTTGTTTTATTTATAAGCTCACCATTTCTGCTTGTGTTTGGCGATGATCGTGTAAATCTTTACACGAGAGCAGATGATGCTATAGGTGATGTTGTTGATGCTTGAGACGGAGAGAATGGCTAGCTTGGGATTTGAGCTAGGAACTTATTTATGTTATTGCTATTTTATTTGATTTCTTTAGAAATTGTAATCAAACTATTTACATTGGCTTTAATTGATGTTTGGCTCTTGAATAATATTTGAATTTTTCCCGCGTTTGGGAATAATAAAAATTATGTCGATTGACTTTCTATATTTTATTTATTTATTTACTTTGATTAAGTAATTTCCAATAAGGATTTTACAACCATTACCACGTAAAGGGTCCTTATCCAAGAAACTGCATTCTTTTTGCAAATTTGACTTTTTGAAAAAAAAAGTTAGACTAATCTCGAGGAGAGGTATATCTAAAAGATTCGGTGACCATTACCATGTAGAGGGTCTCAATTTAACAAATCACTTTTTTTACTTTTTTCTTTTCTAACTTTTTTGAAAAAACATATTAGAGCAATCTCGAGGAGAGGGCCTATATCGAAATAGAAATAAATCAATGATCATTGCTTCATAGAGGGTCTTGATATAAAGAAATTGATGATCATTGTCTCGCAAAGGGTCTTGATGTGACAAAGAAATCAATGACCATTGCCTCATAGAGGGCCTTGATGCAAAGAAATCGATGACCATTGCATCGTAGAGGGCCTCGATGTGACAAAGAAATGATTGACCATTGCCTCGCAAATGGCCACCTTAATGTAAGAAATTGATGACCATTGCCTCGCAAAAGGCCTTGATGTAAAGAAATTGATAACAATTTCCTCACAGAGGGCCCCGATGTGAACGAAAACCATGACCATTGCCTTGTAGAGGGTATTTATGTAAACATAAGGAAATCAATGACCATTGCCTTACAAAGGGTCTTGATGTAAATATAAGAAAATCAATGATCATTGCCTCATAGAGGGTCTTGAGGTAAACATAAGGAGATAAATGACCATTGTCTCGTAGAGGGTCTTGATGTAAACAATAAGGAAATCAACGACCATTGCCTCGTAGAGGGTCTTGATGTATTAAAGGAGAACCTGAAATTTGCTTTTGAAGTGTTGACAAACACTGCATGAATGCTTAACATTGGTGAGACTTACACATAAAAGATGTCCTTGCTAACTCTTTTTTTTTTCAAATTTCTTTTTTTAACGATTTTTTCTTTGAAATGATTTTGTGGAGTAAGATGGATGACATGATGTGGATGTGTGTATGTTGTATGGTATGATGAAACAGATTGAAAAGACTCTTTTTATATTTTTCATTTTTCATTTTTTTTATCAATCTAATAAATGTTGGAGGAGTATGCTTATGTTGAATTCCTATTGAACATTGATTATGCATGACATGTTATGATTTTCTTTTTGAACCTATTTTCCATACATAGATGAGTGGATGCATGAGTGCAATTTGCTTCTTTTTTTTTCATTTTTCATTTTTCCTTTATTTTAATTTGCAAGCAAAGAAAACTGAGCTTGAGGCTAGACAAACTAGGTTTGGGGGCCAATGTGGAAACTGGGCTTGGGGATCAGTGTGAAAACCAGGCTTGGGGACTAGTGTGGAAACCGGGCTTGAGAGCCAGTGTGGGAACTGGGCTTGGGGTATATTGGTCATTCATATGAATTAAGAGGACCATAAGTTTGAGAAACATCATAGAAATAAATTTGTGTATTTTTTTAAATTGTCTTCCTTCTAAAACGAAAGGATTTGATAACCATTCATATGAGTGAAGAGGGTTTTGATTAGGAAGGTGGAAAATATTTTATTCAAAAAGATGAATGAGTCATGTATGCATGACTTGGTATGATGTATGAAATACCTTATGTATGAATTTTTCTTTTGCATTTTTTTGAAAACAAATTCGAATTGATCCCCATTTCATTGTTATTTCGAATTCATGGAATCATTCTACTTTGATTTTTTTGTTTATTGTTCAAAATCATTTCTTTGGTCTAATCAGTTTACTAACGAACCTCTTTTTTTAATCATTTCTTTTGAAACACTATTTCAATGACATGCATGAAATTGCCAAGGGCTTGAAAAGGCTTGGATGAGCCCAATTTGAACTGGTCTTTGGCACAAAATGTGTTTGGGCTTTCCCTAATTATTAAGATTGAAAAATGACGGGGTCTTCACAAGTTGCCCCTCATGTGATCACAAACTTCAATGTAAATAAATGCCCTAATTCAGAATGAATGATGAGAATATATGAATTACAAACAAAGTGACTGCCCTAGTTTGGG
Organism: Vigna unguiculata; assembly: GCF_037176805.1. Taxonomy (NCBI): domain Eukaryota; kingdom Viridiplantae; phylum Streptophyta; class Magnoliopsida; order Fabales; family Fabaceae; genus Vigna; species Vigna unguiculata. Next base: position 25,675,942 of record NC_140800.1, on the reverse strand, counting down.
TTTGGGATTCATAAAGATGGACTATTTTAAGGTTGGCAAAGGTTTAGGCTTAGAGCGGAGGATACTATAGGATCAAAGATGGAGTTTCATGAAGAATGACTCGAAAGGGAACAACCCAAATTTAGCTTAATTGCCTGATTGTCCGTGTTGATTTTGAAAAGCTTTGAAAATATGTCACCCCAAAATATACTCCCCAAAAGCAAATATCTGAACACACTTTTTCAAAAAAAATTTATCATGTTTTTTAGAACAAACCTGTTAGCAAATCAAAATTTTCCTCTAAATTAAAACCTTCAAAAGATAACAACCAATATTTGATTTGTGTTGACTTTATTATGCTTGTATCGTGACCAAGGCTAGGGATATGGAAGTAAATGATAGTAAAGGCCCAAAAAAGTGATGTGAGGGTTGTTTCGAAGAAGGATATTTGAATAATGTTTCATTCAATATTTGTTTGACTTCATTTTGTTCACCTTTTTTTTCTATATTTTGACTTTTTGTTCCGATTCTCTAAAAAATTGCTTTATATATATATATATATATATATATATATATATATATATATATATATATATATATATAACCACATCATTTATTTCTTTTTCTTTTTTTTTTGATATTTTTTTATTGGTGAACTAAGAGTTGGATGAAATAAATTTGTCAACTCTTAGTGTGAGGATGATCATTGTTTAGGGTAATTTGAAAGAATTTCTTTTAAGGCTCTAATTGGATAGCAAAGGATGATTATTTTTGTTTTTTTTTTATAAATAAACATGGTCACACGTCATTTTAAATCATGGTTGTTTTTCAAATTGGACAAAATTTCAAATCATTATACCTTCTAGAATTAAGAAACTCTAATTTTCATGTATCTCACATCAAGTCCAAAAACTAGCCCATTTACTTTTATGCCCCAACTAGACTACTAAACTCAAGTTCAAATTATGGTCACTTAAAGGATAAAATAGTAAGGATAATTTTTTTTTTTGTAACTAATTAATTTAGTTAAAAAATCTTAAATTTAAATAAATGATAAGGATAAAAATAGTAAGGTAAATTTTTAGTTTAAAAAATGTTATTCAAAGGGTAAAATTGGAAAAAATCGTGTACATGGAATCCCACAATAAGAATAATTTTAGTTTAAAAAACAGTTAAATTTAAATAAACACTCACTTAAAAGGATAAAAATGGTAAGGTAATTTTAGTTTCAAAAAAGTTAATCAAAGGGTAAAATTAGAAAAAATTGTGTACGCTAGAATTTATTTATTAATGGTATAGATACTTTTGGAGCCTTTGTATATTTAAAACCATTTTGTAACTTTCACAATTTGATGGAAACCGAAAATTAGTAGCAGTTATAGTTATGACTTATGACAGATATGTGTAGAAAATAACTGTTTTAGAAATTAGTTATTTATACCTATATATAAAAGAGATTCACTCTTGTAACTACAGTTTTGGTGTACACAATTTAGACAATTTTACCCTTTATTTATAGATCTCATTTTATTATTTTATTTTGTAAATATTTTTTTTAATTCACTATTATAACTGCTTTGTAACTGTGCTTTTAATGTACACAATTCTTTACCAATTTTACCCTTGATCAATATATTTTATTTTATTATTTTATCTTTCAAGTTTTTGTAAATATTTTTTGAAATCAGTTAACTAACAATTTATGTGATAATATTTGATTTTATTACGTAAAAAAGGTGAATACACACGTAAACGTTTGTGTGTGTGTCTACTAGTGTATTAGAAACCCATAATGGCTTTTGATAGTATGTTAAGATTGTGAAGTTATTTGTAGTTTGTGGACCGAGGATAATCTCTGGAGGAGACTTTTGTCTCTAGGCAGCAAATATATTGATTCAATTTTGAATATTGTATTTTATTACTTTTATCAATCGGTGTTATATTACATTCTATTACTCTTCGTTGGTTAGAATTATTTATATTTTTTTTCTTTCAATATGATTCGTATCATGACGTAGAGATGACTTTGAATTGTGCTATTCCGGCATGAATCAGTGTAATTCTGTATCACTGGTGCAAATCACACAATTCTAATGAAAGAAATTAAAAAATCAGATCAGCTTAAATGATTAAGTGATTCAAGCTTCACACAGTCACTACTTAGCTCTATGGGTGGTCTACTATTCATATTCATTATTTTGAAACGAAAACTTCGTGCAGTCACTCAATAGCAAAGTAGGCATTTTATCAAATGGAATATTCAGCGGGTGGATCTTAGTTAATAATTATTGAAACCGAAAATAATATATTTATACATTTAATTTTTGTTATTAATAAAACAAAAATAAATAATTGAATCATTAATATTATTATTGAGAATAGGAGAAAGAATTGAATTTGTATCGTTTTTATGTTTTTATCTTTGTTTTTCTTTTATATTTTCAAAAACATGAATATTCTTCTATTTAAAAAAAAATCAAAACTAAAAAATAAATTATCAAAATCTAATTAAATATTAATAAATATTAAAATATATAATTATATAAAAGAAAAAATTTATAATAATAATTGAAACTAGATTATGAAAATATATATAATAGTTAATTTTTTCTTTTATATTCATAAAAAAATTACTATATAAAAGATTAAAGAAATTAAAAAATAACAAATTAGTATCTTAGATTGTTGGGGTAAGAGACTTGCTTTTTTTTTTCAATGGAATGGAACAAAATACTTAAGAAACAAAGCCAAAAAAAAGTTTTCGTTTAACTTTAGTTTTTCTATTAAAAACCGGAAAGACATGGGAGAGTGAAAGATTAATAGAAAAGTAAATCAAGAGAAAAAAAAAGAAAAAAAATTAGTGAGTCCTTTATTCTTTACAATATTTAATTGTATATTCTACTATTTATTGACATTAAATTACATGTTTTATAAAAAAGTTAGAAAACTACCGAATTGAATTCTCATAAATTATATATATATATATATATACATATATATATATATATACATATATATATATATATATATATATATATATATATATATATATATATATATATATATATATATATATATATATATATAAAATTTTTAAAGTTTGGAGGACCACGACATCTTTCACCTCCAAACAGATTCATTTCTGGTTCAATTGTTTCCAAAAAAGATTTGTTCTTGATTCAATTGAAAATTGTAATAATTTGGTGAAAGGTTTAAATTACATGCTCAATGCAATGCTTGAAAGAATGTCATCAATTCTTGTCAACTTTTGAGAGAGGAGACTACCTTACCCCGTTATGCAGTGTTCCATTCTCGATACATAGATTGAGGGAGCCCTTTCTAGATTGTAATGGATATAACTTAAATCTCAGTTTTTTGTGAAGAACTATGACTAATATTTGACTTTATTTGTTGTAAGTCAAAGTAGGTTTGTTGTTGATAATTATATAGATTTAAAATTATCTATAAGCCTTCTTCGTACTTTTCTCTAATAACGTGAAATATATAGAGTACCCTTTTTGTATTTTTTGTGTTTTATCCCTTGGTTCTAATATGGTGTCAAAGGTTTGAAAACAACATGAGTGTGAGAAACCCAATTTTCTTGGGTTCTTTGAAACATTTGTCCTAAGTGGTATGAGTAATTGATGACATATGTAAGACTAGTAGAATTTAATTAATTAAATAATTAATTTATTATTAAATGCGGATAGTGGAAGTCTTTATAGTATTTAATTCCAACTTGTATGATGTGGAAAAGTACAAGCTTAAATGGTTGAGAGTGTTATTTATTTGATTTATATTTTTATATATGTGATCATGTTGTGGAATGATATATAATCATTGAATTATAATAGTTAGCAAGAAACATGAATTTGTTTGATGATTAGCATTGATTTGACATTGGCATGGTTGTGGGTTCAAGTCTTAGAGAACTCAAATTAAACTTTATTTTTGCTTAATTTAGTTTTGGCTTGAATTTGAAAGTTTAAAAGAAACCCTAGCAGACATAGCAGCCAAGGGTGGCTAAAAAAAATGAATGTATTAGACAATTGAATGGTAATTAACATTACCATTAAGTCACATTTGCGTTTTTGACATTAAACCATATCATTAAGACTCCATTATAAGGCCAATTAGTGGTAAGAAAGAAGGTTTTGTTGGCTGGCATTGGAGAGGGTATTGTGAGGAGCAAAAATTCAGAGAGAAAAGAGTGTTCTAGTGTGAAAGAGGAGCTGAATTGTGAGAGTAAGCCAAGGGAAGGCCATTGTTGAACAAAGGAAACTCTCAAGTATCCATCTTAAGCACGGAAACCAGGTTAGGGGAGTTGAAAAATCGTACTCTTATTATGTTTTGTATAATTGCATGAACTGTATGATGAATGAGTACCTTTAAACTGTCTAAAATTGTATGAAATCCGCGTTTCTGGGATTTTTCCAGAAACCGCCTGGCGGGTGTTGATTGGCTGCCACGCGACTCAACGTTTCTGGGTTGAAATTGGGTTCTAGAAGAAGAATCGCTTGGCGGTACACTCCCGACCGCTAGGCAACGCGTGATTTGCGCACCAGTTTTGGTTTTTCTGTTTGAACTGCCTGGCGGTGATGAATAACCGCCAAGCGACACGAACCATTTTTGCTCGATTTTGGTGATTTTGGGGTTCTGTGGTGATTTTGATTGGGGGGAAACCAGGGTTAATTGTTGAAGGATGGTTTAGTGCTGAATTGTCTTTGAATTCCATGCAATGGATGGTTAACTCGAACGGAACAGTGTTACGGTTGGGAAGGATTAAGGATATTTGCTGCTAGATGACTTAGGGCTGTAATTTGAAGGAGAAATTGTAGGGAATGACTGGAAGAATGCATTTGGGACGAGAATCGAATGCTAGGTGATTGAGAAATGGACTGAAATCAGAGTTGTGTGCATGAATTAGGGTTCGCAGGGCTTGATGGAATTGGAGTTCCTAGAGACTACAGGAACCACTTGGCAGCTCGTAGGTTGCCACCTGGCGCCGTATCAGAGTGCCAAGACTAGATGTTTTGATGCGTTGGGAAAAGCCATTTGGAGTCAGGTGTATTATAATGGTGAGATTGGGAATTTGATTAGGAGTGGTCTAGACTAGAAAACTGTTGTTAAAAGCTTATAGGGTCTAGGGTGCCGCATTGGAATGATTAGGACTCAAATGAGTGTAACATGGTATTGATGGAAGGATAGTTGATGATACAGTAACAGAAACATAATTGTAAAGGATGGGTGAGATAGGTAGTAGGTACCCAGCACATGTATATGTGAAAATCCTTTGGACAAATTGGGTTGGTAGTTACAAAATAGAACAAGGCATTGAGGCATTTGGAATCATATAATAAGTAATGTTATATCATTAGCGTTGGCACTGGACTGTGAAAAGGACTCCATAACGGTGGTAACAGGCTTGGCAATAACTTAAGGTTAAGGAATCCAAGAGTAATAATAGGACAGGAATGAGGAAGCTTGATTTTGTAATTGTGATGCTATTAGTAGAATATGTACTGTTAACAAGTTAAGGAGTGATGATTAAACCTCACTCTTGTTAGTAACCATCAAAGTTATAAGATACTAGGAAAATGACCGGATGAATATGATGTAAGCAATTGTGCTTGAACTGAAGTAGAAACTAGTATCGCGCAAACACTGTCATGGCGCCTGACGGTGATGTGCAAATCGCTAGGCGATAGCGTTGCTCTAATGGGGTGTCTGGACTTGGGGCGTCTGGCGGTAGAGAGCTTTCCACCAGGCGATGGTCGCTACAACAGTGGCACCTGAAACTCGTGCGCCTGGCAGCAGGGGTAGTTCGCCAGGCGGTATCTGCAGCATTGGAATTTCTGAGGCGTTTGGTGCTTGGTGGTACGCGTCCCCCGCCAGGCGGTCTGGAGGTGGTAGCGCCTGGCGGAACATGTCCCCCGCCAGGCGATTTTGCTGCTGCAACCTTAAGTTGATGGTTCTGCAGGCGTGATCTACAAGGCTTTTGGTGATGCTTCAAAGGTGGGTTTGCTGTTGTTCCTTGAGTTGAGCTCGAAACGTATCCCTTGAGTTGAGCTCGGGATAGGGGTTAAGCACGTTGCATTCCTCGAGTTGAGCTCAGAATGGCATCCCTCGAGTTGAGCTCAGGATGGCAGATGAACACGAGGAACCCTTGAGTTGAGCTTGGGTTGGCGAGTGTTCCCGGTGTGAGTGTGCTGGTTGTGGCCAGTACGGATGGGTCCAGATAGATTGCCCTCCTCATTAAATAACTGACAAGTTTGGTAGTCTTGGGACATTGCGAACTATGTTAGTATTTAGGAACTCCACCTGGCATTACGGTGTATGATCCGTAGCAATGATTTCCCGCACGTGCTATGTCGGTTGTGGCCGATAGGTATGACAGCAGGTCATCTTGAAGTACTCACTAGGAGATGTAGAACGCGAATATCATGGTTGTGGTCATGCGAGATGGAATCAAATGAGGGAATTTCTAGGCTGTGATGGGTGACATATATATATATATATATATATATATATATATATGTGTGTGTGTGTGTGTGTGTGTGTGTGTGTGATTAATATATGTACATGTGTTTTATATGATTAATCTGTTAAACTCACCCTATCTGTTTGTGTTTGGCGATGATCGTGTACGCGGTACACGTGAGCAGATGATGTTGATGCAGGTGGTTCTGGTGGAGCTTAGCCACAGAGAGGGGATAGCTCGGGAGTTTTATGTTTTTATTATTGGTTTTGAAATAATATGTAAACTCTTATGAGACACTTTGATATTATTTCTGTTTTATAAACTTTGAATTTTGGAATTATATTTGGAAGTAATAAAAAATTTAAATTTCCCGCGTTTTGGAAAATGAGGTATTATTAAATGCAACGTATTTATTTATTATTTTTATTTTATTAAAAATCTGTAATATCCTGACGGGATGTTACAACACACCCCTAGTCAAGGGTTCTATCAATAGGAGCATGGCCAGACAAATTCAAGAAGAGTTAGCATTCTCCCAACAAGATGAAGCTAAGCTCCTTTTCACTTAGGCCATTATGAAACATTTTTAGACCTTGTATTAAAGGTCTTGTAGTGTATGATTTTCTTTAAAGGCCTTATATTAAAGACTAAGTAGTGTAGGGTTTAAAAAGAAAAAAAAAACAATATTGCTTAAGTAGGGAGCATCATATACTCCTACTTAAGCAACTCTTTGATGTTTAATTATGTTAACCTAGCTTGTTTAGTAAGGGCTCCCACACATGCCACGTGACAAACTCTTAATGGAGACTTCTCTTACAAAGGTAGTGGTCATGTGTCATGATCTTATTGGAGAGACTTTTTCATAAAGTAGCTTTCCACATGGCACTCCATGATTGGTTTATTTTTGTGAGATTGAGTGCCACATGCCAAACTCTCCTTCACCAAGCTAGCATTTTTAGGATTTTGGTACATGTTAGCATTCTAGTGTTTTGGACCATTTTGGAGACACCTTACTCAATAAATAGAGGTGTATCTCCCATGTATTTCTCACTTTGAGATTGATAATATTATGCTACCAAAATCATTTTTAAGCCATATCTCTTCACTTAGTCATTTGCTAGAACATCCCATGAGGTCCCTCTAGCACCCTTTTCTCTAGAGTTGGCCTAACCTTTCTTAGAACACCACAAACCACCTTCATCCAACCTTTCAAACACCAAAACTGAGACCATATTTTTTCCCATCCACCAACTTCTGCAAGTTCATCATCTCTCCAAAACACCATCTCAGAAAGGAAGTGAGTTTCTTGGGATCATCAAGAAGTGAGTTGTCTTGGATTAACAAAAGTGTTAGAAGAAGAATCTCATAAAGGATAATGATTTGAAAGGAAGCTACTGTGAAACATGGTTGGTCATGGGAGTATTACACAAGGGGCCTTACCAATCTTTGACGAGAAGCTGTTTGGTGATGGGAAGATCAAGATGCTAGCCATCTTTGGGTTCCAAGATGTTGCAGAAGTTGTAGAGGGTGGTCTTGTGGAACCTCAAAACAAAGCCTCTGATGAAAAGAAAAAGAATTACAAGCAACAACAAAAGTTGGACAACAAGGCACGATTTCTAATTTATATGTGTGTGAGATCCAAAATTTAACAACATTTCCAAGGCAGCCATTGCCAAAGAAATGTGGGATATCTTGAGTTCCTTACAATTGAGTAAAACGAGACCATCATTGAGTATATGTGTATTTATGGATGACATGCTAATATTTAGTACATGCATTGATGTAGTCTCTGGAACTAAATTGTTTCTAGGATGTAAATTTGAAATGAAAAATATGGGTGAAGTCAATGTGATTTTAGATGTTAGAATTATAAGGAAGGGAGATAATATATTATTATCCCAAGAACAATACATTGAGAAACTTCTCAAGAAGTTTAGTGTTAAGTTTTAAACTGCATATCTTGCTAAATTTATAATGCAAATGGGGGAAAATGAAATGAACATGAAAGACATCTATTTTATGATACAAAGGGTAGTCCTAATTGCACTATTTTATCGAAAGACAGGCATGTCAACACTATTCTAGATGCAAACAGATTTCATATGCTACAATGGTGATGTACAAATTGCACTATTGTAGCCAAAATTAATATGGAATGGATGCAGGAATTTTATGTGGTTAAAATGGCGTAGACAACTTGGGATTGATGGGAAAATATTGCTAAGGTTCGTAACTCAGGCCACATGCAATCAGAACTTAAAATCACATATCATACCTAAGATAAGCAACACTAAGATGCAAAATTTTTGGATGATAAAGCTGAACCAAAGTTGATTGGTCATGACAGCAAGGTATCAAACCTAAAAGCTCTAAAATAATGCAATTTAATGAAAATTATAGCCTAAAACTAAATGAGATGCATAATTCGAAAAATTGTACCTATAGAGGACTAAAAATCTTAAAATGGTGACAATTATCATGTTCTAAGCTTGAGTTCTGAAATAAGTGCAAGGAAACATTTAGGAATCACGAATGCATTGCAGATAACTTGAATGCTCCTAAGCTACTAGTTATGATATGCAGAGACAGAACATAATCTGGAAAGATAAGTTGAAAGATAGAACCAAAATCACAAACAACTAATGAACATTTAACTAAAGGCAATATCCAGAGAAACAAACTAACTATGATACCCATGCATTGTATGTAGGAAAAATTGCTCCTAAAATTGACTACTTGGTGTAATAAAAGAAATAAACTAAAAATCTACAATGAATGCTACTGGAACCTATGAGAACTAGAAAAATTAGGGGACATACAAACCTAAACCAACGTGTAACAGAACATAGAATTCAAAATTGGAAAATTAGAATCACAACTACTAGTAAAAGAAACTTTTACGGAAGCAACAAAAACATAACTTCTAACAAAGATTACAAGCAAGAAGATAAAAGAACAAGTATAAAAGAACTTGAAAAGTAGATTCAGAGTTAGAATTTTGATTCTAAATTGGTGAGTTGGATTGTCTTTGCTCAAGAAGACATCTTGGCAAGGAAGGCCCACCTTTGGGTTCTTTGATTTCTAGACTAAATTAAAAAATTGTAGAGCTTGCACAACCCAATTCATCAATCAGATTCAAGAAATAACTTTGAATCAACCATCCGGGATTGAAAAGAAATGTATGAATAAAATTAAAGTTTCATTACTCGAAAGCATAGAAAATAATTCGAACATTTAAAGGAAACTGAAAGAACTAAGTCAACAATGCCAATGCTGCAAAATAACGACACATGCACACTAACAAGACTGCATAAATCTAAAAGAAAGCAAGAAATGACAATTTTGGCAGAAACCGTAAACGATAAAAACTAAAACAGTAAAGAAATGCATAAACTAAATTGAAATTGGGAGAAGGAATGAAAATTTTCATTTTATTTAGTTCAAGGAGAATTTACAGAAGGTTACGTAAAACCCAATAAATTTAAATAATTAATTAAATAATTATTTAATAAATGCGGGTAGTAGGAGCCTTTAAAAAATTTAATGTGGAATGTGGTGATGTGAAAAAGTACTAGCTCAAATGGTTGAGAGTACTTAGTTTTGTGTGAAAGGACTTGGGTTTAAGTCTTATGTATGTCAAATTGTATATTATCTTATTATTTGTATTATTTTAATGATATGATTGAATGTGAGTCGTAATAATGTAATCCTAACATTATAGGAATTATCATGAAACATGAATTATGAATTGGTTGAATAATTGAGTGGTTATGTGTTCAAACCTTGTTAGGAACAAAACTAAACTTCTTTTTACCAAATTTTATTTTTGAATGGAGGTGAAAAGGCATAGGAACCCTAGCTGCCAAAAGAGGCAGCCTAATGGGCTGGAGACAACCAACTAATGGTCCATGATTAACCATTAACATAAGACTTTATGGCATTTTCGGTTTTTGGGTTAAGCACAATTAATTGGGGTATTAAATTTGAGAGAGAGGAGACTTAGGGAAGAAATTTTGGATTGTAATTTCGTGGTATTGAAAAGAGAGGTTTCCAGAGACATCAATAGTGTTGTTCGAAGGGCAAAAGCTGAGAATCTTGGAGTAGGAAAAAGGTTCTTAGACCCCTTGAAAGAATAATCTTGGAAGATCAATTGGGGCACGAATTCCAAGTAAGGGAAGCTGTTTATAATGGTTTTGATTCATGTATTATGCATTGTGACTTGTATGAACCCTATTGCATGAATCCCATCTCCAATTACGCTGTTTCTCGCAAATTCTGGATTTTCGCCTAAAAATCGCCTGGCGGGCATGAAGGTGCCGCCAGGTGACACATCAAAAATGACCCAGTTTTATGGGTTCTGCTATGAACCGCTTGGCGGTGATGAACTACCACTAGGCGGCATGACGTGTTTCTGTGTTGTTTTGTGTGTTTTGGTGCAAGAGTCATTGCGACTTTTGGAATTGGTTATTATTCGTTGTTTATGATGCATAATAATGTAAATTTCTATGATGTAATTGTATGATAAAGGGGTGTGAAAATTATGTGAGGATAACCATTGATTCATGAGAAGAGTGGGATTCTTGAAAGGGAAAAGGGATGAATAGATGTTCTTGAATCAATAATTATATGATGCGAAAGGAAGGATATTACATTGTGTTGTGCTTATAAAATTTATGTGAATTGGTGTGGTTTGGTTTAATTGGATTGTGTGTCAAATTAGAGGGAACTAGACTCCTCGCAGGTGCAGAAAACCTGGTTTTTACCAGGAACTGGTGTGCCGCCTGGCGGCATCGTACTGGCCACCAGGCGATAACGTGAAACCAGCACTGTTCGAGAAATTTTGGGCAGCGACTACGAGGGAGTGTGCAAGTGAATTGAATCTTAGGGCCATGATTATGGATTTCAATGACAAGAAGGGAGTATTACAATTTGGAAGTGGAAGGGTTAATGAGGAGAATAGGATGGTAGTTATTGTAATATATATATATATATATATATATATATATATATATATATATATATATATATATATGTGTGTGTGTGTGTGTGTGTGTGTGTGTGTGTGTGTGTGTGTGTGTGTGTGTGTATGTGTGAAGTAATATTAAATGGTAATTACAAGGGAATTGTGATAAGTAGTTAGGAGCCAATATGATGGTTGATTTGAATGGTAGAATTTCGGATGCCGATGTGGATGATTTTCCTATATGCATGGTTGTGAAGGTAAAGTAACCCCATTAAATTAGTGTAGCGTTGAGTGGATAAATACTGAATAAAAGGTTTGACATTATTTCAGTAGTGCAGTAGCATATGATACAAATTAGGTACTGGATTGGTGGTCTTATTCCCTAAGACTGCCGGAGACATTAGGCAATAATAGAGTACTAGGTAAAATCCTAAGTATTGAAAAAGGGGACTTACAAATGTTAAGGTAAGACTCGTGAATCGCATGGAGGTTGCAGAGCACAAATAATTGAATTTGATTGGTGAGTGAATACCCGGACTTTTAGGAGTTTTAGACTGCAAGTCAAACTAATTTTGGGTGTTAAAATCAGTACAGTTCGCTACTGATGTAGCGCCTAGCGGCACGGGTAGGTGCGTCAGGTAGTAGGATCTCTAGGGGGTCCCTGCACTAGCGGCAATGTGTGATCCGCCAGGCGATAAACCCTGTAATAGTGGTTCTGCGAGAGGCTGGCACCTGGCGGCAAGGGGTGTTCCGCTAGGCGGTCGGGGCAAATTTCACTTGGTGGCGCTTAGGCTGCGCCAGGCGATAATGCTGCTATCAATGGCTTGGGTGTGTGTTGTTTTATGCCATGATGCTATACTTGGATCGGGAGATGTTGTGCCATGAGCGAGTAGGTTCATGGATGGTGGTGAACATGTGATGATATGAGCGTGGAGGTTAATATCCAGTTACTCTTGTGTGGGGATACGAGCGAGGTAGGTTCGTATATTCCGTGCTCACACTTGAGAGATGCTGCGTGCGGGGAGGTACGTAGTTGGTGGATCACATGTGTTGGACTGCGGGCAGGCAGGTCCGTAGAGCAGGACTACGAGCGGGTAGGTTCGTAGAGGCAGGACCACAAGCGGGCAGGTTCGTGTGAGCATCATAAATCCTGAGTCCAAGGCTAACTATTTGTGCGATTTAAAGTTGAAAAGCCTTGGGGTTTTACCGGTGCTTTTATCTCTTTTAGACATCACAATATGTATATTTCAATTCTAAAATATGGTATCATGAGCCAATTTAACTAAACTAATATATTTATCATCAATATGTTTCTCAATCACATAACAATATAAGCAATCAAATCAACATCTTAATGAATATTTAACATCATGCCTTAGAGAAAATGATACAGATAAATTCAAGTGTATTAACTAGAGCATTCAACAAGTCAAATCATTCAACTTATAGTAATAACATAAAATAATCTAGTTTTCCTTACTTATGCTAAGCTTCTGACTCAATTGACCTCCATAGATGTTAGCTCTCACAAAATATTATACCTATATATAGAAAACTCATAAGAGTTACCTGAACATATTTTAATAATTATAAACAATCGAAGGTTCATCTTAAACCCTTTTAAAGAACATGTGACATTTCTATAATAAATACATGCAAAATTTTTAAAAATTAATTTAAAAGAAAAAGTAAAAATGAATTTATTAAAAAAACATTTTGATCACTAAGATCGTTCTATTCCAGGTAAGAATCTCTATGACGTGACAAACTTTATAAAATAAAAGTTAATTAAATAATTTTTATATTTATAAACTTTGTATTTTGAAAATAAAATATTAAAGTTTCATTTATAACATTCCCTTAATTACTTTTAAGTCTTTACAATAAACAATAAAAAATAAAATTCCAAATTAACATAAAAGATCATATTACACTACACATAATATAAAATAAAAAAGTACGCATAAGAAAAATAAAAGAATAGAATAAATATTGAAATAATAACAATAAATATGTATTCTTTTTGTAAAAGAAAGAAAAACAGACAAAAATCCATTCATATCAGCTTATTGTCACCAACTTACTTGTTTTTAAATGGTTTTAACTTTTTTTTTTCTTTTAATCAATTCCTTAAAATGTTCATACCATCAACCTAACGATTTTGTCAATCAAGCTTACCGAATCAACTTAACTAATCCAAATTTTCATAAACCTGATTTGACTTGAAAAATTGAATTGTTTCCTCCTAAAGTAAGCGATTTCACCGTCAAAAAATCCAATAACAAAATATCATGCTCCCATTTCCAAGTTCACCTTATACGACATCGTTCTGACGCCGCCAAAACAAATGTCTCTCTCCGGTCTAAACCAATAATTTATCCACGCCAGGGAAGGAAACCAAATATTAGACCCTCTCTGACAAAATAAAAGCCACGTATTATCCTGAGTCTTCTCTTCAGCGGACCCATTACGATGAACCGACGCCGTTTCGTCCCACACACCCGCGCACGATTCTAACGGAACAAACTCTCCGACTATTCCTCCCCATTTCCCCTTCGATTTTCCCGAGAAAATCTCGCTCCGAGAAAATCTAGCTCAGTCACCGCGACACTTCTTTATCCACAGCACTGTAAACTCATGGATCGGAGGAGAAACGCGAGTCCTGTTTACGCGCGGCAGTGGAGTGGTGGTTCCAGCAGCACCGGCTCGTCGTCACCGGCGATGTCTCCGGCTCATCCTCAGTCGCGCCTCGGTGCTTCTTCTACCGGTCTCTCCACCGTCAAGCGCACACAAAACGTGGCCGCCAAAGCAGCCGCGCAGCGCCTCGCTCGTGTCATGGCGTCTCAGAACGCCATCGTCGACGACGGTGAAGATGACGACGATCTCGATTTCCGGTTCAGCGCTCCGCCTCCTGCATCTCTTTCTTCTTTCTCCAGCAACGCCAGCAGTAACAGGAGCACCAGCACGAATGCCTCCACTATTCCTCCGATTTCGGTCGCCAGGCCTAACAGATCTCCTTCTCCTGCGGTAACTCTCTCTGCAATTGTTCGTTCTGATGCGTTTGCGTGATTAATTGCATGGATTCACTTGTTGAATTGTGAAAAATAGATTGAAGTAAATGCGTGTTCGATACGATTTTGAACTTAGGTGTGTTTTATTGGTTCGTGGTTGTTAATTTTTATGGCATTAATAATGATCGAGCGAGATCGAAGTTTTGGATTGTCACTTTTGGTTGCATGATTGTGGATTGATTCAATTCGTGTTGCCTAGTTCATGTTGAGCTAATAGGATTTTTATGTTTTTATTAGTTAGGTCGGAACTTTGTAGAGCATACTCATTCGGTTCGTTCAACATCAGCTGGAAGATCGGGGGTTTCTGTTCGTTCAGCGGCAGTGGTGCCACCGAGCAAATCCACACTCCGAACGCCTATGGCTATACCTCCTATTGACCCTCCTACTAATCGGAATAGAGAGAAAAGGTACTTTAGTTCTGTTACTCCTTATTTCTTATGGTTTTTCAGCTATGGTAATTAACTATTAAGCTTTTACGTCTCGGAGGATTTTCCAAGTTGATACAATATTACTGTAACGCAGTGTAGTTCCCGTTAGTTCTTCTGGTTTTGTGGATATGTTGATTGACTACGAAACTTTTCTTTCTTGGAGCTTTTCCACGTTAAGATGATAGTGGAGTAACGCCTAAGCTGAGTCTTCATAAATTTTAAAGATGGTATATACCAAGGAATGTCCTAAGTTTTCATGTTAAGGATTTAAAAATAAATAGTATTTAGAGGAAATTAAAGCTTTTTTAATTTTATAATGTATGAATGCGGCGTTTGGGAATAGCTTCTTTCCTGTTAATAATTATTTTTCTTCAAAAGCTACCTAATGAAGCAAGAAAAAATAAGATAAGCCAAACATGCATACGATCTATTTTTCGCTAAAATATTTATTTTATGTTTTTATATTTACGAATAAATACCAAAATACTCTTTATTTTGACATTTGAGGGAGTCTTTGGTAAAGGCAAAAACTTAAGTTTCTCAGAAATTGACAAACTATGTTTTTCATATTTAGTTTACCTTTTTAAAAATAACGTTCCTAGTAAACAACGCTTTTTTTCAGAAATATTTTTAGCAAAGTTTTTCACAAAACATTCTCATGTGGGGAGGTGGAAATCTAACTTTCGCGAGTTGAATTAAAATTTAATGAAAAAATTATCATGTTACTCTTGCATCATTTAGTATGGTAATAAATTAAATTTTTTTAGTAAAACTAAGGCATTACTCTTTGATTTATAAAAAACTTATATAATTATTTTTATTAATATTTTGTTACTAATCAGACATAATCTAGTTATTTCTAAGAATTATGATTTCCACGATTCATGCTTCCCATAAATGATGATATTTGGGTCTGAAAAGTTGAATGCCTGTTCCCCACAAAATCATCACGCATCTAACTTCCCTTGCCATAATTTTTTAACAAGTTTTATTATTTATAAGGTGGTTGGTTGACTATCTCTAGTCGTGATTTGGCCAATTTTCACTTCTACACAGTTCACATATATTAAATTGATTCTTTTCTATGTATAAATGAGCTTAGTCTCTATTTTATTTAATGAGGTCATATAAATATTTAGGTGTGTATGGAGACTGAAGTGATAGGCTATCAAACGCTAGTTTATTGGCCGTTAAGAATATTGATATCTTTGAATTATAACCAACAGTGATGATTTCAGGTTTCCATCAGATATATCTATCAGGCCCCTTAACTCAAAAGACACAGGAGACCAGCGTGAAGCGTCTGCACTCCGTGATGAAGTATAGTATTTGTACTCACCAATTTCGTCCCAAAAGCAAAATCTGTGTATCCTCATATTGGCTATGCTATTTTTTAAGCTTTAATTTAGTATTTTTAATGTAACTCAAAGGATGAGTGTCGAGGCTGATTCATACTGATTTTGCAGCTTGATATGCTACAAGAAGAGAACGAGACTTTATTAGAGAAGGTATGTTCATTAACAACCAACAAGGTCGGCGTTTTTCTCATGTTATGTGATATTGAATTGATTGTAATGCCTGGTTATATTCCAGCTAAGACAAGCGGAGGAAAAACGCCAAGAAGTGGAGGCTAGAAGTAGGGAACTTGAGAAACAGGTAAATTTTTCTTAGATATTAACTAAATTTGAAAACTAGCAAATGTAATTTTAACACCATATTTTAGATTCCATTATTCCATAGTTTGCATATTTGTTAAACTTTCATTCATGGCAGTCTTTAACTTCTTAGTAAACATTTACCGGGAAGTCTGTAACTATGACCAAGTTTAGATAAACTTCTAAATAAACATTAATCGGGGAAGTAAATGAAGTATCATGAATCAAACTTCTCTCATAAGCTCAACTTACGCACTCGACTCTTTTATAAACTTTTCCATATATCTTCTCCAAAAATTGATTGCATAATCTTATTTTTAACTTGCAGAAAAAGTATGTATTAGGATTCAATTGCTATGTATGGGACTTGAGTCTCACATTGAAAGTATGAGATTCTAGTGTGGGGTTGGTAATGGCTAGGTTTTATGGTGTGACATTCCCCAGGTTGTCAATTAGTATTAGAGCCTACCCCCATGTCTCTCAAGTGCAAATAAGTGGTATGGATGGTGATCCTGAAATCATAGTTTTTGCATGTGACTAGCCAATGGGCCAGTGCACAACCAGCCTGCTTGTATGTTACTGATGTGAAGTTTGGTAGATTGTTAGGAGTCAAGTAGAAGATATGGGACTTGAGTTTGACATTAGAAGTATGGGATTCTAATGTGGGGTTTATGGGCCTCGGGCTCTCTAACCACAATGGTTTGTAGGGTAGTTCTCCCAAAGTTTTATCAGTGTGATTCATTTTTTATGAAGACCCATTTTAGTTCTTAAGAGGTATGGTGTTATGGTGAAGAAAACCTAAGGAAGATTCTCACTAGATATTAAGATAGCCAATTGATTATCTAGGTGCGAAGGTGCACTTCCAAGGGTTAGAGAGTTCAGTTAAGCAAGATCCAATACAGAAAGAGGAGAAGATGAAAATAGCAGAATATAAACAAGCATAATATGAACCAAAAGAAGAAGTAAAATGGAGCAAAAGATGAAAGACTAGAAAGGGGATGGGAATTATGGTTTTGGCACGCCACTTGAGGGGGCACAAAGGCTCACCAACTCAAGATAAGTGGGGATGGCGCCACTTGAGTCTAGAATCAAGATAAGACTAAAGGGAGATCACACTCTTAAGAGAACTCTCACAAAGGTGGTCAAATATATGTCTATAAATTCAAAATATTCAACCCTTTTACAAGTCTAAGAGACCTCCTTTTATAGGTAAAAGGGGCCTCTTTGAAAAACACAAACAAAAGGACACAAAAGCAAATACAAGAGAAATGCTTCTAGAAACTAGGTCATCGAAAGGAGACTCCTTTGAAGTGAGGCGTGACCTAGCTTGTCCTCCAAGCCTCTCCATGCGCCTTTGACCTTCTAGAAGAGAAGGTCAACTCCAAGTTTCTCCAAGATCTTCAAAGGGCAGCCCATGTGTGTGGTCCAAGCCCAAGTCTATCCTCTTCTCCAAATAAGTGTTATTCTCCTCCAAGATAGTCCTAGCCAATCCTAAAAAACAAACACAAACAAAAGAGTCAACAAGTCAACTCAAGCATGGTCAACAAGGCCAACTCAAACAAAAGTCAACAAAGTAAATTAAACATAAACTGATGCTAAATAAACTAAGAGATCTCCCATCTTGTCATGCTTCTAGTAATCCTCCTAGGAAGGTCCTCTATGCTCTCATGAAGAGTCATGGAATCATCAATTTCACTTCTATTTTTTCTTTGTTAGTGTTTATGGAGAAACTTATCTAAATTAGTTTATAGGAGCTATTTAACTACATGCAAAAGCAACTTCATAGTTGTCAAGAACTATTCTGAGTTTGCTGATATCAGTGTCCTTGTTTACTTAACTTTGGCAGGTTGCTTCTCTTGGAGAAGGTGTATCCCTGGAAGCTAAACTGTTGAGCAGGTAATCTAGCTTCGAATTCTCTTGGCACAGTGGTAATTGAACAATTTATTTTGTTTAAGATTATGATTTTTGTGTTATATTTGCAGGAAGGAAGCTGCTTTGCGTCAAAGAGAGGTATACTGAAACAATGGATATAAGATGTGGCATAAAAAATATGAAATTAATGATGGCTGGATGTTTGAAATTATATGATCACCCTTGATTGATTGATAACGCTCTATTCCATGTCCTCTAATCTAAGTATTTATCTAAAAAGTGTTTTTAACTTTCTGTATCATCGTGAAAAATGCATGCATATATTTGTGCAAATGAGCATGAATCCGAAGCAGCTATGTTGCTTGACATTTTTGTAAAGCTCTGTTACCAGTTACTGCTTTCTCCTTGAAATGTGGAATTTCAGCAAGAGGCTTGTCATTGTTAGTTCTTTCAAAGAATGTCCATGGAATACTCAATATTTTTGTACAGGCTGCTCTCAGGGCTGCTCAACAAACACAGAGTGGGAGAGATGAGGACATCGCTGCCCTTCGAGTGGAAATTCAGGTAGTTTTGAATAAAACACATGTTTTCCCATGAAGTTGTACCATTTATCTGCTCTGATCAATTATTCTCTGTTATAAGTTTTATAAGTTTTAGCTATCTTCTTTGTATTTGTTAGAACCTAAAAGATGATGCTGCAGCAACTTTGGAGCAGCAGCAAGAAGCTGAAGCTGAAGCAAAGGCTCTTCGCACAATGACTCAGAGAATGATCTTGACCCAAGAAGAAATGGTTACTGTTTATCACTGAAATAAAGATTTAGTAAGTCGTCATTTTCTCATTTGTCTTAATTCATCTTATCTGTCTTTTAGGAGGAAGTTGTCCTAAAGAGATGTTGGCTAGCCCGCTACTGGGGTCTTGCTGTAAAACATGGTAATGAAATTACTACCCTCAACTTTCTGTGTAGAGAAGACACTTTCCACCAATCTTGAACTATTATCTGAAAAATAGTGACTTCCAATCTTGAACTATTATCTGAAAAATAGTGACTTCAAAAGTTTCAGGAGCATATTTTTCAAAACTCGGTTTATCTATTAACAATAAATAAGTCCTTATAATCCTTATAATTTGAAAAATCATGCTACTTCTATGCTTTTTAGGAATATGTGCAGATATAGCACAATCCAAGCATGAACATTGGTCTTCTCTAGCTCCTCTTCCTTTTGAACTTGTCATCTCGGCTGGACAGAAGGCTAAGGAAGAATCTTGGAACAAAAGTGAGAATGAGTTTGTACTAAAAATTCATTACAATTATGTATCGGAAATTATCCATAATGATGTCTAATGAAAGAGCATGGACCAGGTGGTGATGGTCTAGATAGAAGCAAACTTGTTCGTGATTTGAATGATCTTGCTGGGGAAGGAAATATTGAGAGTATGCTTTCAGTGGAGATGGGTTTGAGGGAACTTGCTTCCTTAAAGGTTATTCATGTTTAATTTTTAAAAATTAGTGCTTTGTTTGTTCAGTTCCTTGTTGTACTTTTTTCATGGGTGTTTTAGATACAAAGAATTATATTTTAAAGCTTCTTTTATAAAATAGTTCATTGAGAGATGAGAAAGAAAGCATAAATATTTTGTAACTGATAATATAAGTCATTTATGGATCAGGATGTATTGAAGCTGAATTACATCCTGATAGACTGATAATATAAGTCTTTTATGGGCAGATACGGGTCAGTGTGGTATGTAAAGGGAGAGGAAGGAAGGTAGTGTAAGTGGTGGTTTTGAAGGGTTTATGAGAGGAGGAAGGAGTAATCTCTTCAATTTTTTTCCAATTTTGTGTCTTATTGTTTGTATTCTGTACGGAGGGCTTCTTCTGATTGTAAGGAGCTGGCCCCCCTATACTAATACTTTTCTATCGTAAATTGGACATAAGATTTTTTTTTTCTGATTTTATTTTTATTTTGTAGGTTGAGGATGCTGTTGTGCTTGCATTAGCCCAACACAGACGACCGAATTTGGTTCGACAAACTGTTTTAGGTATTTAATTTGACGTCTTCTATCTTTTTCAAATGTCAGTTTTGTCTAGTTTTATGGTTAGTCCTGTTCAACTGTCTGATTTATGTTTAGAATTCTATTTAAGTAGTTTTTATTCATGTACCCATTTTATGGTAATTCTCCCGAAACTATTGTTCTGGAACTAGTCCAAAATAGGATGTTTAGTAAGCAGAGTTGTTTTATAATGTTCATATTTTTATTTATTTATTGTCAGATTCCAAGTCACAAGGCGATGCTAAATATTCAGATGCATTTGGTAAGAATTAAGTCGGCAGTTTTATTTTGTAGTGTTTAATTTGATATTGTCTATTTTAAGTTTGGGAAGAAATATGCTTTGACCTGCTTTACCGATGCTAAATTTGCTGTGATTACCTACGGAACTTTGTAAGTGTCAAGGTTGCATATTTGCATTATAGAATTTATCTGTTTCTCTTTCACAGGTAAAATATAGCTTGTATATTTTTCATTCATTTCTCTACATTATGAATTGCATGGTACGTAGTCATTTTGCCCTCTTCATTATGTGAGAAATGTAAAACCACCCTTGCCTTTACAAGTATAAGGTGTTAAATATTGGTGTGCACCCTTGTAGATGATAGAGAGAAACGTGACAATTACAATTGTGTGAAGTCTTTTAACGATGGACTGATCTCCATCTATGGGATGAACTTTATGTGGGAGGGCCAGTGACTTCATGTCTATTTTTATGCTAATATATGATGCATACGAGGCTGCATTTAGCCCTACTTCATTTCTATATGGAAATGTGTTTCGCAAGTGATTCTTTGTTGATTTTTCTGTTTCTTTGTTTCCTCCAGAATTAAGTGAAGAGGAAGCAGAAGACGTTCTTTTCAAAGAGGTCAGTTCCTTTTTATTCTAATATATGGTGCAATTCATGATATTATTTCTTCGAAATTGCGATATCTTCTTCCTTCAGATGAAAATTTTAGAATGCAGATTTCCACTATTATTTTCTCATGTCTATAACATATGATAAATGTCTTGTCGAATCAGCAATCAGATTATCTTGGCAGAGATTTGTGCTTTGTTGAATTTCGTTATGTATAAGGCAGATTGTTACACTTTAATCACAATCTTTTTAAAGATGAAACCTTGCGATGTAGGCTACCCAAGTAGCGGTGGCTTTATGATGAACAGTTTTTGTCAGTTGAATTTAAAGTTTAACTAATTTGTGAATAGTGTGCATGTAGACGTAACTTGATATGATTTACTAATAAAATCTAAACATTGCAGTCTTGGCTAACCTATATCTGGAGAAGAGCTCTGTTTCATGGTGTGGAAGAAGATATTGCAGAAGAACGGCTTCAATATTGGATTGCCCGCAGTGGGCAGGCACCAACTTCACATGATGCTGTTGATGGTAAGCTCTTTGCCTTTTTATGATTTTTGGTTTTCTGAAGAGAGTAATATGTTACCAAGTTAAAACAATCTTGAAACTACAGTGGGATTAATATATACATGGTTTTGAACTGCGTTGATTGGCTAAATATTGCAAATGGAAACTCCCTCCATGGATCATAACATTTAAAAAAAAAAAATCTGAGTATAACAGGGTCAACAGAAAAATGTTGATCTTGGTTCTCAATTAGTATATAAGAAAAATAAAAGTCATAACCGGAATCAAGCTGATTTTCAGTCTTGGTTATATTAATCAGAAATGATTCTGTATCATCTCAAAATATGTATTTGGTGGAATTGAATCTATTCTATCTAGTCTGGACAAATTGTGCTATTCAGCAATAGAGATAACCTTGTTTTCTTCAGCCCGATTTGTATGGCAGATCCGCATGCATCCGGCATGCAAATTTAAATTAAAAAAAAAAAAAACTCACTTTGGTTTTATCTAAACTGGAAGTATTCACGTTTAGGTATTCAAATGATGATCTCCAACTTTGTCTAATTATCCATACCAAGGAAAATTCTACGGAACATTATGTTTGATTAAGGAAAGAAAAGATAAAAAAGGAAAAGGATTTGAAAGGGATGTTTTTAGGTTGTTTTTGGTGGGGTGAAGATGAAAGGAAAGAAAGAACATTTTCCATTTCTCTTGTTTAACTGTGTTGAAAGTAGAAGCGAATAGAAGATATATTTGTAAAATGAGATAAACACCCTAAGTAAAGAGTGAGACGTGATTCTCAATGGAAGTACTTTTGTCTCCGTATGGAAAAGATCCGTCCTCCTTTTTCTTCAATATTGGACAGAATACAAAAGGTTACATGGCACTCATCGTTTTCCCTTTCTCTTATGTTCCAATTGACGGACTGAGGTAGGAAATATATACCCTTTTTCCATCTTTCCTTAATCCTTTCTTATTCACATGAAACCAAGAAACCTTAAAGTCTATAGCATCATGTCATTACAATTGAATTGAATTTATTTATAAGAAAAAAATTTAATGATGTAGATGTGATTTTAAACGTATTCGTGGAAAATTCACGGAGAGAAGGGTGTTATTATTATTGCTTTTGATGTACTGGTTTGTTTTGTATCGCTCATTCTGCTTTCTATATAGTTGAGCGTGGCTTGGTGGAGTTGAGGAAGCTAAGTATAGAACCGCAACTTTGGGAAGCATCTCGGAAGGGAATTGATCAGCCCCAGGGGTCAGCAGATGGTAATCATAAGCCTGCCACCGACTCTGATGCCTCATCCTGATTGTCTCGGCCCCTTAGTTTCTTAATTGATTCTTTGTCCTATATGTATATTTTTTGTTTTGTTTTCTACACAAGTTTTTCATTCTGTAAACATCTCAACATTATATTCGGGAATACAAAGAAAGCAAGAATCTTTACATTGCACCAGAAACAGTGGGTTGTAGTAATTTGCAATCTACACAAGACAGAAAATTTCCCTATTCTTTTAAATTTAATTGTAATTTGAGATTCCGAGTTTGTATTTTTGTTGTCGAACGAAGAGGCAGGAGAATTGCAGCCACTATTTTTGTATTTTTTGTTTTGTTTAATATTATATTTTGTATTGTTTAGTTATGAACTAAAAGCTTGAAACGGTTTGTCTTAGAAAATTGGAAAGGAAAGTTCAGTAAGTAGATATTAAGTTGTTTGAGATGTTGATGCTATTTAAGTACCAAGTAATAAGAAGAACATGGTTTTCACCATTTCTGCATATTAGAATTCAGTTAGGCCTAACGGCAGGGTGGTGTAACAGGGATTAAGCATCTATAATGATAAGGTAACCTCAATTAGGGCAGAATGGAATTGCATAATCTTACTTGTCACCCACCCCTAAAAAATAACATTAAAAAAGGTAACCTCTTGTATCATGTTAATAATGATAAGAAATAATATGTGGGGTAGTAGTAACGGACAGCAGTAGTTTATATCACAACCCATACAACCCATGCTTTGAGCTGAAGATTTCATCAGGAGCGTGCCTTTGCTTGCAGAAAACATGGATACTCTAGTCGTCCACGTATATTATGGATTCTGAGAATATAATTCAGACCTCTGATGGTGCTCTACTCACGCGGGGTCCTGTTCCGCTTTGTGAAGTGTGGACACCAATAGTGGCTGGTGCATAGCAACCCGGATCATAAAAAGAAGGAAAGCCTGCGCAATTTAATAGTAAAAGTTCATGAGCTTTTTCTCCACTTGCGTATTTTATGACTATATTGAAAAGGACCCAAATTTTGAGGTGAAAAAACGAAACTTAAAAAAAAATAAAACATCAACGAAGATTACTTGCAAGAATTCAAAAGCAGAATATAAGCTTCACTCGCACTCTTTCACACGTTTTCCAACTCTGATGCTCAAAAGTCATTTCAACCACTTCTACTCGGTTATATTATTCAGTCTTACCCTTGTGACATAAATTTTCCTATGCATTATGAGCACCTACTCTTCTTTTCACTTTTTGTTTTGGAGTTGGTTAGGAATAGAATTTGGGTCTTAGAGGCAATAGAATATTTTGACAATGAGGAGATGAACGCCAAAATCAGTGACACTAGTGCTAGTAATGATGAAAAACCTGAAATCTTTTGTAAAAGCTGTAAAGGTAGGGACCATTTTCTTCTCCTTTACCAGTTCTTTGAGCAGCAAATACAACAGAAGCACAGAATCCACCGCATAAATCTTGATCAAATTTGTCATTTTATAGTTTGTTCTTTTTTTGGCTTTCATTATCTTGCATTTTTTTTCTGCCTTGTCTTGTGGAAATAAAATAATAACCTAGCTACCCTTGTGCTTTGTAGTAATTATAGCCAGACTACACCATCCTTCTCCCTTCAACTCTAGTTAGATGGGGTCGATTCAAATCACTCCCAATGTTTGCCAAACCAAAAACATCCATAAATTGCGCTGTTGCATAGCTAACAAGCAATACACAACACACAGCTTGCAAAGCTGAAATGGTGAATGAAGGTTGCCCCACTAGAAGCTAGCGTGGAAAGGTTTGTGGCCCCATGTGGCTCCTTGGAGTTCAGCATGTGAGTTTATAAGCAAAAGCAAAATAATTTATATATTGTTGATGAATGGAGGTGGGGTTTTGTTTTCTTATCTATCACCAGGACAAAAAAATATTGAAATTAAAAGAATGATGGAGTCACCTTATAATTATAAGAAAAGCCTTTTCACGTCTGGTCAAAGGGAACAAGTTCATTCCCATATAAGTACATAAAGATAAGTCTTTAACCACCACAAGGAAAACATTAGACTTTATGGGGCTAAGATTATTTCATTTCCACTCCCACTTAATAATGTTTGGGTTTTTGTCCATTCAACAACAACATACTTATTGTGGGCATGAAAAAACCTCATCCCAGATCTTACTCATTACCTAAATAAAGATTCTTTACAATAAAAAAAAGGGAAAGGTATACCCCCTTTCATCACTCAAGTTCTTTAGTGAGTATTGTTTATGGTTAATGATGCCTTTGAGTATTCTTCAGTTTTTATAGCTTCCCTGACAAGCCACACATACATTTTAAACTAAATGAGCATTAGAGTAATAAGATGGCTCTATTTTCCTTGGAATCTCCGTTCTGTAACCACTTATCTTGTCGATGTGCAAATCTAGCCGTACTTGCTCATCAAGAAAAACCAATGAATCAAACATTTTTCTTCGGACAAAAGCAAACATAAAAAGTAACTCTCCATCTGTTTTACACCTGCATGTTTACTGCATTTAACCAAGATGCTGTGGAGTACTGTTAATTAACCAAGTGCAAAAGAATCTTTCTAAAATTGATTGAAACTCAAAATATGAGATGAAACCTCCCTCATTTTGTAGCTTTTGAAAACATTGAGCCAATAATAAAGAACAAAAGTTAATTTTCATACATGTAAGAATTCCGATTATTAAGAAAAGTATAATAAACTCAATAAATTTCTCATACATAACTTTTATACCATCATCACCAAGGTTTTAAAAATAATGTTTATTGGTTGTTACTTGGATCAACAATTTATCTATAATTTTCTGCAACATCAAGAATTTAAAATCTTAATTATTGTTTTTGTATAAATTAAATTCTACTAAAACACTGTCAAGAAGTCACAGTGCATTTCTCATACTGCTAATCATGTTCTCACTAGGTGAGACTTGGATCAAATACAGCATCCTTCACTCAAAGCATTTAACCTGGATAGTGATGATGATGAGAATTAAGAAATAAGAAAATTCTTTTATATGATTTTTTAAAAGAACAAATCCTCAAAATACACATTTTTCTAAGGAGTGAAAAGCATCCCCGTAAAGCCATTTTCCATGGAAGGGACACATTCCTGTTGGTGCAGTGAAAAGATACAAGTTTTCTTTGTTTTTTGCCAAGTGCAAAAGGGATACAGATAGAAGGTCTTTGTTGTTAATTGATGCAGAGAGAAAAAACAAAAACAGAAACACAAGAACAAATGTAAAGACGATCGATCTAAACGATGTAATGTAATATTTAAGAGGGAATATTGTTGAAGGCAGAGCCCATATTCCAATAACTAATTTCCTATTGATGGCAGAAAACTCGCACTGACTCAGTTTCAAGCATTTCAACTCTTTTCATAATTATCTTTTTGCCACTGCATATGGAATGACCCGGCACACCATGGTCATTGCCTCTGTCACATCTCTTTCAACACCATTTTCAGGCCTGCCATTCAAAAGCTAAATTTGTAATCATAATTAGAATGAAACAGATAAAATTTCCAGCCACCTTCCCTGGCCCACCCTTAAAGCAATATTCGTGCCACGAGTGTCAACAATAAGTAATACATTATATATAAATATATACTCATATATAGTCCTGCCAGTGTCATACTATGGATTATCACTCTAACTTTTTATAAATCGTTTGTATAATATGTATGTTCGTACAAAATGTTTCACTAACTCAATTTTCAAGGTCTGTTTAGAAAAACTTTACCACAGATATCCTATAAGAAAAATAGTAGCATTATAGTAGCATTAATTTCAAGATTATAGCAGAATTGGAGGAAACTTAAAGTCTAGATTGTCGCTTTATGCAAATAAAATTCTACAGTTTTATTGTCATTTCTCATAATGGTATTCGTGTTCACACTGGGTGACACTTTAAATACAGAACCTTTCAGTCTTTCTCTTTGTTATTCCTACTCTTTCCGTTTGTGAAACAATGAAGTGGCCAACATGGAAGTACAGCACCATGGCAATGGGTGTGGTGTTCTTTTGTCTGAGTTTTTCCTCGGAGGTGTTCTGTGACCGTTCTCATGCAGACAGAATTGCTGAGCTTCCTGGCCAACCCTACGTAGGCTTTCAACAGTTCTCTGGGTATGTCACAGTGGATGAGAAGGAACACAAGTCTCTCTTTTACTATTTTGCTGAGTCAGAAACTGATCCAGCTTCAAAGCCTCTTGTTTTGTGGCTCAATGGAGGTCTGCAATCTCTTGCTTCACAACCTGATATTACAATTTTTTCAAGACTTGGGATCAAATAAGAATGAGCTTGCAAAAGCAGGATTAGCATCATGGATTATTTAATTTGACTAATATTTCGTTATTCAGGACCTGGTTGTTCTTCACTGGGAGTGGGTGCATTCTCAGAAAATGGACCTTTCAGACCAAATGGAGAATTTCTGATTAAAAATTATTATAGTTGGAACAAAGGTACTCTTTTTCCACGTTCTATTATGCCCTTTTTTTGATCGGCACATTCCATTATATCTATCTGCCAGAATGGCTTGCATTTCATTCTTCCAGTGATTGGGTTACTTTTGTGCTGCAGAGGCAAACATGCTGTATTTGGAGACACCAGTTGGAGTGGGGTTCTCTTACGCTAAAGGTAGCTCCTCATATATGACAGTGAATGACGAGGCAACAGGTATTCTTCATTAATATTATACCCTTTTTTAAATCCTTTGAGACAAAACCCTTTCTCTTTAGAAAGCTTCTTTAAATTCTATCTTCCATGGGAAAAGGCACGTATCATTTGTATGCTGCTTAGGCTTTTAAAAAGTTGAGACAAAACAGTGATCAATGGTTAAATTTCATGCTTACTTTTGTGTGACACTTTACATGATTATTCTTTCATCTCTTATTCTCTATGCCAGCAATAGAAGAAGGTATATTAGTATACTTTTTATTCGGTATTGAATAATGCATTGTTTACATGCAAATTTTGTCATCTGAAGCAGTTCTTTTTGCTTTCTTAAGCCAGGGACAATCTTGTATTCCTGCTACGCTGGTTCAACAAGTTCCCCCAATACAGGAGCAGAGATTTGTTTCTAACGGGGGAAAGCTATGCAGGTAAACTAGTCATTCTTGGAATTGCCATTCCAAAAGCAGGTTACAGAAATTATTTGTTCTTACAGATTTAAAAAGTTGCATGTATCAGGTCATTATGTTCCTCAACTTGCGAAGCTCATGATTGAAATGAACATAAGGAAAAAGATATTCAATCTGAAAGGCATTGCGGTGAGTGGTACCAATCAATGCTTAAGCTATCTTTCTTACATATTACTGTTTTTTTATTTGCTGATACCAAAAAGGAAATTAAGAAATGAATACTCTCTTGTCTTGAACTGCAGTTGGGTAATCCAGTTCTAGAATATGCCACTGACTTCAATTCAAGAGCTGAGTTCTTTTGGTCTCACGGACTGATATCAGATTCAACCTACAACATATTCACCACAGTGTGCAACTATTCTAGGTACGTGAGTGAGTACTATAGGGACTCAATTTCGCCTCTTTGTTCAAAGGTTATGGGTCAAGTGAGCAGAGAAACCAGTAAATTTGTGGACAAATATGATGTCACACTTGATGTTTGCATTTCCTCAGTGCTATCACAATCCAAGGTTATTTCTCCTAAAACCCAAGTGAGTCTTCTCTTTTGGCCTTGCCCTTCCCATGCTTCTCCAATTTCCGTCTCATTACTTTCATTTACTAACTTTACTTCAGATCAGTACTTTCATTAAAATTCGTGCCTTATATCGTGGCATGCAGGAAGCAAGTGAGAGCATAGACGTGTGTGTGGATGACAAGGTTACAAACTACTTAAACCGGAGAGATGTACAAGAAGCACTTCATGCAAAGCTCGTTGGAGTTCGCAAGTGGGATGTTTGCAGCAAGTAATTCCTTCACACTAGACATCTTGTGTTTGGCTTTTCTTAGTTGTTGTTAGCAAATGAAAATTGAAGGATCAAGATTCATAATCAGCTTAACTTTGCATTTGTTGGTACCAGCGTGCTGAACTATGATATGCTCAACCTGGAAGTGCCTACACTACCTGTTGTTGGATCACTCATAAAAGCTGGAGTCAGGGTCTTAGTTTATAGGTAATTCAAACCAAAACCTTTTCTTCTCCTTCTATTTATTTGGTGACTTGAACTTTAGGGCTCATACATATGTTTCTCAGTGCTACTTAACATCACCAAGTGCATTGTTCTTGCTACAGTGGAGATCAAGATTCAGTAATTCCACTGACTGGAAGCCGTACCTTAGTTCAGAAGTTGGCAAGACAATTAGGACTGAATACAACAGTCCCTTACAGAGTATGGTTTGAAGGTCAGCAGGTATGTATATTAATTCGAAGGTAGCTTTTGGCCCTGTTCCTTTTCGTTTCTTTTGGTTTCTTTTATCCTTAATCCAATTAGTTTCTCTGGAACTTATGCTTTTAAGCTTATTCTTAATTAAGAAAAACTACTGTTTTTTAAAAATGTATTTAGTTATGATTGATATAAGTTCTTTTAGAAAGAAAAATAAAACCAGGAAACTGAGGTCAAAAGCCTTGAGTGGACTAATTAGTGATTGAACTTTTATATCTTTCTCCATTATGCGATGTGTAGATTTTTTTCTTCGAACCATATTATGTATGAATTCTCAACAGTAAAAAGCGTTTCCGTTGGAAGTAACACCACTTTTTTATCAACAAGACCAAATTGTATGTGCTATATACATCAGAAACTAATCTTAGCTAAGCTAATGAAACGTAGGTTGGTGGTTGGACTCAAGTTCATGGCAATATCCTCTCATTTGCGACTGTTAGAGGTGCCTCCCATGAAGTTCCTTTCTCACAACCTCAAAGATCACTTGTACTATTCAAGTCATTCTTGAGAGGCGTACCTTTACCTGAAGTCTTCTGACAACCCTTTGTGTTTTCATATGTAGTTTAGCTTGTAAGTATAAGTAAGCATTGCCCTTTAATACCATATTATTATCAAAGAAATGTACCATTATCTGTGCAGAATGTGAAAAGAAAAGTCGGGAAATTTTTTTTTTTTTTTTTTTCTTTTTCTTTTAGGTTTTCAACCTTTGGATGTGAGTTTTTGGGTTTTTGCTTGTTCTTGAGCTGTCAACTGTAATTGACCCTTGGATTGAAGAGATTCTGTAAAAATGTTATAAGAGAATACTGTTGCATTCTTTTTATAAATTTCTAGGCAAACCATGTGGACTATCGTGTTATGTAATTTAAGCCCCTGCATTCAAACACCAGTATTGTATCACTCTTAAACACACTACTTTTTCTCTTTATATCTCAAATTCATTCATCTTATCGTTTTATCTTTCTAAGGACAAAAAAAGTTGTACAAAATTTAATTTCACCGTTTTACAAACCAGTAAAACCAGTTTTCATTAAAGGAACAGCAATTATATTTACCTTCTCCCACCTCAATCTACGGTAACTAAAGCATTTGGATAAAGCAATTCCACATCAACAAAATTATTAAATGAAACACCAATGCAGTGTATTGATGCAGTGTCCATGTGCAGTTTCGCAATTAGATGAATAAGAATATCATAAAGTTAAATTTTTAAGTACTATTCACTGTTAAGGGCCTATTTGTAAGAGCGTAGACAGTGATCTATTGGTTTTTTCCATGGACATTATTAGCTTTTGAAAACATGCTATATATATGTAAGAAATTTCATGTGATGAACGACGTAAACAAGATAATTCCTGTTCAGCGGAAGACAAAAACATCTCTACAGTAGAGCTTGTACTTAAGTACTAACTCTTCGCCAATGGGAACAACTTTTTGTTCAGATGGGTGGATTCTGATCCCATTTGTCCTCTCTGCATGACTGCTCATATTCTGAAGAACAGTGTAAAATATGCATAAAAGTTGTAAGAAAAAAAGGTTATAAAAGTGGTTTTGTAATTTCACTGGTTTGGATTAGATTAGCAGCCACTCATCATCCTTCAAAAGGGACAAATTTAAGAGGCCAAGCCTTGATAATACCAATGAATTCTCTTGAACTCACCACGACTACTCCAGCACACGACTGGTGTTTTGCTTTTTGATATGGAAAATGATATTCGAGAATGGAACTGATTCAAGGTTTCGTGGTGGATTGAGTTTGAGTTAAAATCCTACGTTGAGTAGGGATAGGTGTACTGTTATTGTATGGTTGGAACCAAGTGATATCAAGAGCCTTCATCCTTCTTTTTCCTTCCCTTCTCTCCTTGTCACGGACTCTGATCCATCGCCAGGAGTGGGGTACCTGCAAGCACTCTGATGCTTAAGTCAGAAATAATCCGATATTCTCTATGCACTATATATGAGTTCAAGATTAGATACCCCTGTTAGTCATTAAATCGTCTCTTATATTACTTGGCATCACTCCCGACTTTATTACCTACAGGGCGGTTTTCTTCTTTCATTAAGCACTAAGGAATCTAATGAATGTCGTAACTGACTTGGACCTTAATACAACAATAACATTTCCAAATTCCAATTGATGTTGAGCCTTTGAGTTATAGGGCCTGTATGTTATCTCTTCCATCACTGGAAAAATCTTCCCCTCTGCACTGCTAGTCCAAGATGTATCCGGCCCCTTAGGCCGGGATGTACCTAGTCATTTAGGCTAAGATGTGCTTGCTGCCTTGTTGGGCCATGGAACACAAACTGCCCACAGTGGTCGAGATGTACCTGGACACTAGGCCGGGATGTTCGCATCCATCCACACAAAGCTGGAGCTTTTCTCCCTATTCTCCTTTGATAAATGCGCCTTAATTTGAACAACATCCTCTCCCGCTATGCACGTGTCCGGGTACATCTCTCCCACGCTTCCCTACTGTACTAATTAGTGGGACATACATGAACACCCTATACACTAGCCCCCTAGGCTCGCGATAAACGAAGTGAAACAAGAGTCTGTTTGAAAAAGTAAATCACGAGCTTAAGGGTCTTACACCACCACTTTTAAAAACGCTAATATGGGTGCAGGGCCTAGAGGTAGTGTTGCAGTGGCATGAGACTCAAGATATTGATCATGATGACGACATGGGAACCCGTGCCTAACCTATGGTCAAAGGAAATCATATGACTCCTATAAATAGATGGAAGGGCCCATGTTGAAAACTACTTGTGGTTCTAGAAGTGAGCACCCCAAGCTAAGAAGTAGCATCCTTCCCTAGGTATGTTGTCCCCTTCTACTTATTATTCTTCCAGTAGGTGTAGTGAGTCAAAGGATGAGTGGGATGTACCTGACTCTTCTAACAGTCTAACATCCCCAACCGATAGCGACTGCGCTGAGGGTGCCGAGGAGTATTCGACCTTACATTATCCGGGGTATGAATGGGTAGATCCTAGAGTAAAGTTATCCTTGTCGCGATTCACCAGGTCTACTGCTCTAGCTGCATTGCGCAAGCGGGCTGACATCATAGAGAATATCGTTGACGATCGTATTGTAAGCATTGAACGAGTTAGGAGTGGGGATAGCATGTGCCAAGGATGTGAGGGTCATTCATATTATTTCTTTTATATGTATGCAACCTTAGGGACCAATTTGCATGTATGCGTGCCATTTGATGACTTCACGATGGGCGTGTTAAGGGTTTTGAATGTAGCCCCTAGTCAACTACACCCCAATAGTTGGGCCGCATTACATGCTTTCAGATTGATTTGCCGTGTGCTACATCTGAAACCCTCACCCCAGGTCTTTTTGTAGTACAATAGTACTCGGCCAGGGGAACTGGCCAGTTAGGTGTCCCTTGTAGGCCAAAGTCACCTGCTAGCTTCGTATACCTAGTCGTTTAAAAGATTTAAGACAAGGTTCTTTAAAGTCATTATTAGGTCCGCCAGGGCTGAGTACTTCTATTTTGACGATGCAACGCCCAAGTTTCCCTTTATTAGACTAAAACCCCCACCACATATCGCATTTGGCCGAGAGTCTCTAACCCTTGAAGATCGACATACACGGTCCTTCCTACTTGGACCAATTTCCCAAGAGACTCTCTTCAAAGAAAATTATTGGTGTATTTAGATCCTTCCATCCACACGATGAGTTATTCGGTATGTATGCTCGACTGGCTAGGCGTGATTGGTGTAATGTTAATGGTGGCTAATGCGTTTATGCTTTTGGAGGTATTATGGCGGCTGCTAGTGGCTCTGGAAAGGAAGTTTACTTGGAGCTAAGGCGGAAGAGGATCGAAGAAGAGAAGAAGAGTGGGGGAAGTGCTGGGCGGACTGTGATAGAGGGATCGTCTCAGAGGGGTGACTTATTGCCCCCTCATGTTGAAAAGAAGATGAGCAAGCGACGCAACTGACCGTCCAAACCGGGAACCACCCCATCCTCCGTCGCCTAAAAAGACGCGAAACGCTAAAGAGGGAAACAGGGACTCCTTGTCGGCCCTCTAGTTGAAGATAAATGAAGGCATATAGGTGTCCTTGTCCTTAGAGGAGGCCGAGATAGTGTCAGCCATCCGTCCATAAGCCGTGTTATATGAACTGAATGAGTTTCAAGCTAGGGCTATGGTAATGGGGCGATACTTGGAGACAGTTTTAAGCAAGTTGCCAGACTCCAACAGGTTATTTGCAGAAATAGAAACATTGTAGAGGGATTTGGCATAAGTGAACCACAGGAGGCAAAAGGTGTCCCTACAACTAGGAAATGTGAAAAATGAGAGGTCCCAAATCTTGGCAGAATGCAATGCTTTGAAGGCGCGCTGCAAAGAATTGGAAATGAAGGATGAAGAATCGCGAGCCACGCTGGAGCAACTAGAGGGGAAGTTGTCAGCTTCTAAGGCCAAACACACCTCAGCCCTGGAACGAATCTATGAGTTGGAAGGATACATCGTGTCTCAGCATGAAGAGGGCTTTTACAAAGCCATTCATCAAACTGCCCACTTATTCAACTTTGATGCGGGGGATGATTGTATTGACATCGAAAAGGATGTCTATGATTAAGTCTTGATGAATATTGAAGACATAATTGTTGCGAAAGTTGTTGTTGACGATCTGGAGAAGATGTCATCACCTCCTTCTACTTGATGAAGTCATGTGTTTTAGGTATGTTGTGTTGTGATTCGCTAGGATCACATTATGTGTAATGTTTTAAAGGCCTGTAGGGCAAGTAATGAACCTTTAGGATTGGTAGGTCGTCTGTAATGAACTTTAGTGTATTTTGTGTGATATTGCATGATGTTTGATTTAGCTGCTATGTTTTTACTGCGAAATAATTCTGCATGATGTGTGTCTTGTGGCTTTGTTGACAAGATGAGTGGCTGAGATGTTCTGATGAAGGATTATCTTGTTTCCTTTTAGAGTTATGAATATGGTGAAGTTGTTTAAGAAAGCTTTTTGAAAATTCCCACTGGACATTAAGATAGCATGCTATCTAGATGTGAAGGTTCATTTCTCAAGCTCATGAAAGGAAGAAGAGAGTTGGATTCAAGCTTAAACACACACAGCAATAACAACACTAAAGAGCAAAATGAAAGAAGAAACAATAAAAATGGAAAGCATAGAAGATGAAGAATGGAAGAAGCACGCCACTCATAGGGGGGGATCTAAGCCAACCAAGCCCTAGAGATGAGTGATGGTGCCGCCACTTGCAAGCAAGATAAGGCAAAGGTGAGTTCACTTCTAGGAAGGAGAGCTCACGAAAATTTAAAGGTTGAAACACAATAGTTTAGAAACAAAATGATCAACCCTTTTACAAGACAAGGAGCACCCTTTAAATAGGAGTTCATAGGGGTCCTTTAGCAAATACAAAAACATGAAAAAGGATTAACTAGCAAACCCTAAACCTAATGTGAGAGTGAGTCTTGGCCAAGTGAAGGGAGATGATTGGTGAAGGCATTCCCATGAGGATTCTAGGCCAAAAGAGGAAGGAGACCAAGTGACCTTCTAAGGCATAAACCACAAAGGCAAAAGGAGACAAGGTACATGTCTACTTTTGCTTTTGCTTTATGCTTTTTGCTTTCCTCTCTCTTCCACTTCATCCAAGTGCTCCAATCACCAAGTGCCACCTAGCCATGCTCTACTTTCTCTTAATTACCTACAAAACAAGACAAACAAGGATTAGCATGTTGGTTTAAGTTAATCTAATCTTGGTCAAAGGTCAACTTTGGATCAAAGTCAACAAGTCAACCAAAATAAATCAACTAGAAACCAACTTAGGGAATTCAAACTAAAGTAATGCAAAACAAAGATAAAGGTGATGGAATAGAAGACTCCCCTCTAGACATGCTTCTAGTGATCCTTTTTGATGGAGCTTCTAAGGAGGTGGTCATGCCTTCATCATCCTCCCCTTCTTGGAGAGAATTCGACCACGAATTCTTAAACCCTACATCAAAAGGAGAAAGGTCACAAACATTAAATGAGTTACTTATGTTGTAGCTTGGGAGTAAGTCTAACTCATAAGCATTGTTGTTAATTCTCCTAATGACTTGAAAGGGGCCATCCCCTCTAGGAAGGAGCTTAGACTTCCTTTGAGTAGGGAAT
Source organism: Vigna unguiculata (assembly GCF_037176805.1). NCBI lineage: Eukaryota > Viridiplantae > Streptophyta > Magnoliopsida > Fabales > Fabaceae > Vigna > Vigna unguiculata. The sequence continues at coordinate 25,640,271 of NC_140800.1, read as the reverse complement.
CTCTCCTTTCTCAAGTGAAGCCAAACCCAATCTCCCTCTTGGAAGATGACCTCCTTTCTTCCCTTATTACCATCCTCTTGTTGTTTCTTAACTCTCCTCTCAATGGTTTCCTTAACTTGTGAATGCAAGTCTTGGATGTACTTGGCTTTGGTCTCACCATCTTGGCAAGTCCATGCCTCATGAGTGGGTAGGGGAAGGAGGTCTAAGGGAGTTAGGGGATTGAACCCATATACAATCTCAAAAGGGGAATGAGAAGTAGTGGAATGCACAACCCTATTGTAGGCAAACTCTATGTGGGGAAGAAGTTCCTCCCACTCTCTAATGTTTTGCACTATCATACATCTTAGCATTTGCCCTAGGGTTCTATTAACCACCTCGGTTTGGCCATCACTTTGGGGATGACAAGTGGTGGAGAAAAGAAGCTTGGTGCCAAGTTTACCCCACAAGGGTCTCCAAAAATGGCTTAGGAACTTGGAGTCCCTATCACTTACAATGGACCTAGGTAGGCCATGTAGTCTTACCACTTCCTTGAAGAAAAGATTTGCAATATAAGTTGCATCATCAATCTTATGGCAAGGAATGAAATGAGCCATCTTAGAGAACCTATCCACCACTACAAAAATGGAATCCCTACCTTTTTTGGTCCTTGGGAGACCTAAGACAAAATCCATAGAAATGTCAACCCAAGGCTTGGAAGGGATAGGCAAGGGGGTGTAAAGACCATGGGGTTGGACTCTAGATTTGGCTTTCATGCATGCTATGCAACCTTTGCAATGCCTATCTACATGCTTCCTCATGTGAGGCCAATAGAAGTGTTCTTTCAAGACTTCCAAAGTCTTGTTTGGCCCAAAATGCCCCATTAATCCTCCCTCATGTGCCTCTCTAATGAGTGAGGCTCTTAAGGAACCTTGGGGAATGCAAAGTCTCTTACCTTTGAAAAGATATTGATTGAGAAGGTAAAAGTCTTTGTAAGCCCCTTGGTGGCACTCACTAAGAATGGGGGAGAAATCAACATCCTTTGGATACAATTCCTTAATATGATCAAAACTAAGAAATTTAGTTTCAAGAATGGAAAGGAGGGAATGCCTTCTTGAAAGTGCATCCGCCACAATGTTAGCCTTTCCTTGCTTATGTTTGATCACATATGGGAATTGTTCTAAGAACTCTACCCACCTAGCATGTCTCTTGTTTAACTTGCCTTGGCTTTTCAAAAATTTGAGTGACTCATGGTCACTATGTATCACAAACTCCTTTGAAAGAAGATAGTGTTGCCAAGTTTGCAAAGTTCTCACAAGAGCATAAAGCTCTTTGTCATAGGTGGAGTAGTTGATGTGACTCCCCTTGAGTTTCTCACTAAAATAAGCTATGGGGTGCCCTTCTTGGAGAAGCACGACCCCAATGCCTACATTGGATGCATCACACTCAATTTCAAAAGTTTTGGAGAAGTTAGGGAGGGCTAAGAGTGGTGCATTGATCAATTTTTGTTTTAAAGTTTCAAAAGCCTTTTCTTGATCTTTGCCCCACTTATAGGCCACACCTTTCTTGACCAATTCATTGAGAGGGGCAGCTATGGTGCTAAAGTTTGGCACAAACCTCCTATAGAAACTAGCTAACCCATGGAAAGACCTCACTTACATTCTTTGGGGGAGGCCAATCCTTGATTGCCATCACTTTTTCTTGGTCCACATGGACCCCATGTTGATTTATTTTGAAACCTAGGAAGATCACATGATCCATCCCAAACACACATTTCTCCATATTAGCATACAAGGATGCCTTCCTTAAGGTTTCTAACACACTCCTTAAATGATGCAAGTGGTCATCTTGAGACATACTATAAATGAGAATGTCATCAAAGTATACCACAACAAACTTCCCTAAGAACTCTCTAAGAACATGGTGCATGAGTCTCATGAATGTACTAGGTGCATTGGTCAAGTCAAAAGGCATGACTAACCACTCATATAATCCAAACTTAGTCTTGAAAGAGGTTTTCCATTCATCACCTTCTTTGATTCTAATTTGATTGTACCCACTTTTCAAGTCTATTTTGGAAAATATGGTTGCACCATGTAACTCATCAATCAAATCATCTAACCTAGGAATGGGATGCCTATACTTGATGGTTATGTTGTTGATAGCCCTACAATCTATGCACATTCTCCATGTTCCATCCTTTTTGGGGACTAGGATCACGGGCATTGCACAAGGACTCATGCTATGTTGCACCCACCCCTTTTCTAACAACTCATTCACTTGTTTTTGAATTTCTTTAGCCTCCTCGGGACTAGTCCTATAGGCTGGTCTATTAGGCAAAGATGAGCCTTGTATGAAATCAATTTGGTGTTCTATACCTCTTAGGGGTGGGAGACCCTTTGGAGGTTCTTGAAAAACATCTTTGAACTCATCTAAGACTAATGACAAGTCTAAGGGACATCTAGAGTGAGGGTTTTGGAAGGAGGGGGAAGATTCACTAGGATAAGCTAGGAAGATGGGTTTTTAGGCAAGCATTACCTTCTTCACCCCCTTGAGAGTGATCATGCTCTTCTTGGACTCATGCCCTTGCGCCTTCTTTTGCGCCTTCTCTTCTTTTCTTTTCTTAATCATTTGCAATTGGTCCTCATTGACTTCTCTTGGTGAAAGAGGTAGTAATGTGATCTTTTTGCCTTGGAAGCTAAAGGTAAACTTGTTAGCATGGCCATCATGAAAAACTTTTCTATCAAATTGCCATGGCCTTCCTAATAAAATGTGAGTTGCTTCCATGGGCACTAAGTCACATAATACCTCATCCTTGTAGTTTCCAATGGAGAAGTTAATAAGGACTTGTTTGTCCACTTTAATTTCACCTTCCTCACTAAGCCAAGAAAGCTTATAGGGCTTGGCATGAGGGATGGTTTTCAAGCCAAGCTTGTCCACAACCCTTGTGCTAGCTACATTAACACAACTTCCACTATCAATTATGAGGGAGCAAGTTTTGTTGTTGATTTGGCACCTTGAGTGAAAAATATTTTCTCTTTGGTTTTCAAATTCTTTAGGCACTTGGCCTAGCATGCGCCTAACCACTAACAAACCTCCTTCATTAGGTTTGATTTCATCCTCACTTGAAGATTGGGAAGAAGTGTGGGAGGAAGAACTTTTAGGGGAGGGGGGAGAAGAATGTTCACTTTCAACCTCTCCTTTAGGGTTCAAGATCATGTTCCTTTTTGTTGGGCAATTTGAAGCAATGTGACCATAGCCCAAACACTTAAAACATTTGATGGAATTAGTTCTTGAACTTTGAGAAGAGTTTGCATTTTCATGGGAGGTTCTAGACGAATTGGTCCTAGGTGGGTGGTCTTTGGAAGGAGGTTTCTCATCCTTTCTTTCTTTTCCTTTCCAAGTTCTAGAGTAGTATTCATTGTATGAAGTATTCCTCTTGGCCTCTTGTTTCTTTTTCAATTGACTTTCAACTTTTAAGGGCAAGTGTAAAATTTTGTCAAGAGTGGAATACTCATACAACTCAACTACATCTTGAACTTCTCTTCTAAGACCACTCACAAATCTAGCTACCTTTTCTTCTTCACTTTCAAATTGGAGTCCTACTTTGAGAAGCATTGACTCCATCATTTTAAAATATTCATTCACACACATAGACCCTTGTTGAAGCCTTTGGAGCTTCAAAAGAGTCTCCCTCCTATAGTAGGAAGGAACAAATCTAGCGCGCATCAAAGTTTTAATGTCCATCCAAGAGGCCGCGGGTGGCTCTTGGTTAATATTGTCCATACAGAATTGATGCCACCATGTCATGGCATAATCTTCAAATTCTAAAACTACTAAATCTACTTGTTCTTGATTACTAACTAAATGAATATTGAAGATTTGGTCCACTTTTTGCTCCCACTTTATGTAGAGGTTTGGATCATTCTCCCCCTTGAACTTTGGAATCTTGATTGGTGGAGGTTGTCTTTGTGGGAGTTGATTGCGCCTTCCACCACCATCATAGCCGTGTCTTCTTCTTCTTCCACCATGGCTAGAGTCCTCGGAAGAGGACCTCCTCCTTCTCCTCTCATCTTCCCTAAGCTCAAGTCTTTGGATGTGCTCTTGTAGGAAGATCTCACTTTGCCTCCTATCCGCCCTCAATTGGTCAAAAGTTTCTCTCCTACTCACTTCCATCTCACGTAAGATGTTGGCAAGGGTTATTTGTCCACTTTCTTGGGCCATAGGAGTCACCATGGGAGGGGAATAAGGTGAGGCCGACTCCTCCTCTTCTTCTACCTCCAAGATTGGATCCATATTCATGTTCCTGCACCAAAAACTCACCAAAAACCGAGACAAGGAAGAGGTTAGCTAACAAACAATTCCAAACCCGAGACCAAGTGTGGTCTTCTCAAGCACCCAAGTGTTTTTGATCACACTCCCAAAGCACACAAGCAAGGCTAGCACTCAAAAACCTTCCAAACAAGTGAAAACACCTTTAAAGAGATGAAAACCTTTTCAAAGCTCAAACAAGTGGCTCGGCCACAACACTCTAGGAAGACAAGGAAAAGAAAACTACTAAGACAAAACAAAGATTACCTAAAGACAAGCAAGCAAAGCTCAAAAAAAACAAGAAAGTTTAACTTCTAAGGAAACTTGTTTTTAAAGACAAAACTTGAACAAGACTAAAACAATGAAAAGCACTTTTAAGGACTCTATGGAAAGCATTTGAACAAGCCAAGATTATACCTCAAATTATGCATACACCATGAAAGATCATAACCAAGTCAAAGCATGGAACTAATTTGCCAATATCACCCAAAATCCAAGTATAAATTTTGGTAGCATAACACCTAGTAAAAATGACCAAATGGATTCACCAAGCATTGTAAAAGCTCTCGGCCAAACTGTTTTTGGTCTTGAAAACACTTTTTCTTTTCAAAACTAGGTACTTAAAATGATAAGAAGGATGTTTTAGGGTGTCTTGAACACTTAGTTCCTTAAAATTAGGTCAAAATCAATTTCAAGGAGCATACAACAACACAAGGCATAGATCTCATGCAATAGTTCAAAAACTTAGAAACAAGAACAAGAAAACTCAAAGAAGCATATGACAAGAGACTCAAGCAAAAGTTAGACACATTTAGAGACTCAACATGACATACACAAAGACACAAACATGTAGCTATCATGCATTTAAACTCATGGATTTGAGGCTCAAAGAGTAAGCATCAAAAGACATGTTATCCAACCACATTTAGGAGCAAAATAGTCACAAAACCGAAGCCAAAATTGCCACAACATAACCTGAAAACGTTGTTTTACGTATTCTCGGCAGCTCTGATCTTTGCTAACTCATTTGATCATAACTCTCTCCACAGAACTCCAAATGCGTTAATTCTTTTTTTGTTGGAAACTAGACTCACAGAGCTTTCTTTTGATATAAAGAACGTTACTTTTGGACCACTGAGCTAGCTGCAGTATTTTTTTAAAAACGTACACGTTGCTGCCAGCACTGTTTTTTTGTGGACCATTCAAAGATAGCTACACAAAACAAGGTTAGAACATGAAAACACCATATTCAAGCACAACCAAAGCTCTAGATACCAAATGATGAAGGATTATCTTGTTTCCTTTTAGAGTTATGAATATGGTGAAGTTGTTTAAGAAAGCTTTTTGAAAATTCCCACTGGACATTAAGATAGCATGCTATCTAGATGTGAAGGTTCATTTCTCAAGCTCATGAAAGGAAGAAGAGAGTTGGATTCAAGCTTAAACACACACGGCAATAACAACACTAAAGAGCAAAATGAAAGAAGAAACAATAAAAATGGAAAGCATAGAAGATGAAGAATGGAAGAAGCACGCCACTCATAGGGGGGATCTAAGCCAACCAAGCCCTAGAGATGAGTGATGGTGCCGCCACTTGCAAGCAAGATAAGGCAAAGGTGAGTTCACTTCTAGGAAGGAGAGCTCACGAAAATTTAAAGGTTGAAACACAATAGTTTAGAAACAAAATGATCAACCCTTTTACAAGACAAGGAGCACCCTTTAAATAGGAGTTCATAGGGGTCCTTTAGCAAATACAAAAACATGAAAAAGGATTAACTAACAAACCCTAAACCTAATGTGAGAGTGAGTCTTGGCCAAGTGAAGGGAGATGATTGGTGAAGGCATTCCCATGAGGATTCTAGGCCAAAAGAGGAAGGAGACCAAGTGACCTTCTAAGGCATAAACCACAAAGGCAAAAGGAGACAAGGTACATGTCTACTTTTGCTTTTGCTTTATGCTTTTTGCTTTCCTCTCTCTTCCACTTCATCCAAGTGCTCCAATCACCAAGTGCCACCTAGCCATGCTCTACTTTCTCTTAATTACCTACAAAACAAGACAAACAAGGATTAGCATGTTGGTTTAAGTTAATCTAATCTTGGTCAAAGGTCAACTTTGGATCAAAGTCAACAAGTCAACCAAAATAAATCAACTAGAAACCAACTTAGGGAATTCAAACTAAAGTAATGCAAAACAAAGATAAAGGTGATGGAATAGAAGACTCCCCTCTAGACATGCTTCTAGTGATCCTTTTTGATGGAGCTTCTAAGGAGGTGGTCATGCCTTCATCATATTTCCCTAGCATGTTGGCGGGGATGTTATCTTCCGCATTGGTAGGGATCTTCCAGGCTGTGATGGCCAAGCGTTGGGAGAATTTAATAGTGAGTGAGATATGAGGAGATTTGGTGTCGTATGGAGCTTAGTGGTAGTGTATGGGAGGGATCATTGAGGTTAATGATGCTACCTGACTCATCGTGAATGTGGGAGGGGGGGGGGGGGCTCATCGCGGTTGATGAGGCTTCCGGACCCATTGGTGAGGCAGTAGCTGCCTTGTCTCTTAGAATGCAAAAATAATGAACAAATCCAACCGTGAAACAATATACAAGAAATGCAAACGCTTTATTGGTAATGTTGATGCCTCATTAAAACCTCCTCGACCAAAACCCTCCTTAAGGAAAAAAATTGAGGTAGGAAAGAGTACATCGTGTGAAACACAAAGAGCCTAACTATAATAAAATTTTAGCCGTGACGAATTCCAAGTCGCTGGTATAGGATTCCCAGATAGGTACTCTAGTCTGTATGCTCCCTTGCCAACGACCTCACGGATGCAAAACGGGCCTTCCAATTGGGGGAAAATTTTCCTGCATGCTTTCAGGCATCGCTAGCCATCCTCCAAACCAGATCCCCTTAATGGAATGAGCGATGCTTGACTTTGGAGTTATAGCGGCGTTGAGCCCGAGCCTTGGATGCTTCTTCTCGAATTTGGATACGATCTCTGAGCTCATGAAGTAAGTCTAGGTTGGTCAGCATGCTTTCCTTATTAAGGTTAACGTCAAACAACTGCCTTCTCAATGAAGTCTCACCAATTTCGACAGGGATCATTGTGTTGACCCCATATGTTAAACTGTATGGCGTTTCTTGGGTCGTGGATTGTGGTGTGCAGCGATAAGCCCACAAGACTTCCAATAGTTTGTCTGCCCAATTGCCTTTTGCGTCCCCTAGTCTCTTCTTCAATTCCTTCAGTATAACTTTGTTGGCGGCCTCTGCTTGCCCATTTGTCTGTGGATGCTCCATCGAACTAGTAACATGGCGAATGTGAAGTCCTTTGAAAAACTCGGCAAGTCCTTTATCGATAAACTGTTAGTCGTTATCTGTTACAATGTTCTTTGGGATGCCAAACCTGCAGACCATATTTCTCCAAACAAACTTTTGTACTTGCTGAGCTGTGATTGTAGCGAGAGGTTCCACTTTGATCCATTTGGTAAAATAATCCATTACTACTAACAGAAATTTGACCTGTCCCTTCCCAAGACTAAAAGGTCCTAAGATGTCCATACCCAACATAGCAAAGGGCCATGGAGATATAATGGCATGAAGTTCCTCTGGCTTCGTGTGTATGACATTGCCATGTTGATGGCATCGAACACATCGTCAAACATACTTGTCGCAATCTCCCTTAAGAGTGGGCCAATAGTACCCCGCTAGTAATATGCGGGATGCCATGGCTCGTGACCCTGAATGAAAACCGCAAATGCCCGTGTGCAACTCGTCCAGTAAATACTGAATTTGATTTTCTGCCACTCATTTTAAGAGAGGGTTGGAAAAACCCCACTTGTTCCCTCACAACGTGGTAATATCGCAACAGAAGGGGATCTTTCACCTAAAAATTGCCATCCATATGTCCAACTATTAGCTGTGAATTTGATTTGCACGTGAGTTTCTCGACACCCATGTTCGTTGCTTAGTGTAACCCAACAATCAACGCTTCGTACTCTACTTGATTGTTGGAAGTCTTGAATCCAAATTGTAAGGATTGTTCGAGGAGCAAATTATTCGGTCCTTGCAAGACTATACTAGCCCCTCCTCCTTTAGTGTTAGAGGAGCCGTCCACGAAAAGTATCCACATACTGTCGTTCAGCTCTAGTTGTCTGGTTAGTTCATTAACAAAATCATTTAGGCACTAGGCTTTGATCGCTCCCCGAGCTTCATAGCAAATATGAAACTGGGACAGCTCAACCGACCACCCCACCATTCGGCCTGCCAAATCGGGTCTCCTCAGCTTTGTGTATTGGGTAGTCGGTTTTAACTATTGCCTCGTATCTATGAAAGTATGGTCGTAATCTTTTGGTTGTGATCACTAATGCCAATGCCACCGTCTCAACGGTCTGGTAACGTAGCTCGACATCGTGCAAAACTCTACTTATGAAGTAGACGGGCTGTTGTTGTCCGTCGTGTTCCTAGACTATAACAATGCTTACTGTGTTATTGGAAATAGCCAAATACACTAAAAGTGGTTTACCTTTCTCGGGTTTGTTCAAGACTGGTGGCGAGGACAGGTATTCCTTCAAGTTAACAAACGCTCGCTCACAAGCTTAGTCCAACACAAACTTACAAGCTTTCTTCATCCGTTTGAGCACGGGTTGTTTTTTCTAGGCCAGCGTTGGCTTGAACCTTGATAGTGCCGCTAAACGCCCTACCAACCTCTATGTTTCTTTGATGTTCTATGGACTACGCATATTCAACACGACTTGGCACTTGTCTGGGTTGGCCTCAATACCCTGGTTTGTTAGCATGAAGCCTAGGAATTTCTCCCTTGTGACCCCAAACACACACTTTTCAGAATTTAGACGCATGTCGTACCTGTAAGACCCAAGAAATTTAATTAATTAAATAATTAATTAATGAACAAAATGCGGGTAGTGGGAGCCCTTATGACAATTAATGTTAGCTTTTATAACGTGGAAAAGTATTAGCTTAAGTGGTTAAGAGTATTTAGGCATGTTGAAAGGACTTGGGTTCAAGTCTAGTGTATGCCATTATGTGTTTTTTTTATTGTTTACCATTTTAATAATAATAAATTGCTTGATCATGATAAGTGATAATAAAATCCTAGATTTATAGGAATTATCATGAAACATGAATGGGTTGAATGGTTGGACATTGTCTTGATAATTAAGTTGTTGTGGGTTCGACCCTTGGCTAACATAATTTAGCCTTGACTTGTTTGTGTTTTATTATTATTATTATTATTTTGGGTTCTACTAGGTTAGGGAAAACCTATAAACACTAGTAGCCGAGAAACCAAAGAGGTATGGAATAATCAGTTAGAGTGTGAATTCACTTGTTAATGGTGTAAATTAATATTTTCGTTTTTGGTGAGTAAAGGACAATTATTAGTCTAATAATTGGGAGAGGAAGGAGTGTTAGGAAGGGGGAAGAGTGGATTTTCGTGTGGATTGTTGGAGAGAGTTTTGGAGGACACTAGAACGTGAGAAAGAAGAGTGTAGAGAGACTTTTCTGCAATGGTTAGAGAAAGACTTGGAGCTAGATCAATGGTGGTGCAAGAAGGACTCTAGGATTTCCAATTGGAGTAAGGAATACAAGGTTAGGGCAGCTACTCTATTTTTCATATTAAATTGTATGATTTATGTGGTATGTTGTATGATTGGGTGACTTTTTTGCATTGAAATTCTACTGGTTTTGAGTTTCTAGAAATTTTCAGAAACCGCCGGGCGCTGCTTTCATGCCGCCAGGCACCACTGATTTTCCTATTCTGCGCAGTTTTCATAAAACTGCATTTCCCGATTCGTTAACCGTCAGATTTAGGTGAAATTTTGGAAGGTTATTCACAACATGTTCTTTACTTTGAACGGTGGAGATTTGAATTAGATGCATGCAGAGGGAGATATACGTCACTCATGATTGGTTGTTTGAATTCCCTAATAGTATGATTACTAATGGATGATTAAGTGTGCTCAAGTGATGATATGGCCTTGATTGGTGAATGTATATATATAAACACATAGATGTGTGATTGATGAGTATGTTTGTGGTAGTGCTTGTTGAGACATGTTGAATATATGAGCCTATATATGTTAGCTCGAATGTATGATGTTATAAGTGTACGAATAAAGCCACTATTGATGATATCACTATGATCGAGTGGTGCATGATCACGACGGGTTTTGGGAAAGTATGGGAACATGATAATCATACTTTAAATGTAATAGAATTGCAAGAGCATGCGAAGTAACTATATAGCTTTGATTGTGTCTTATGTGGGGTATGTGAATTGTAAGCATGCAAAGGGTAGGAAAAGGAGAAGGGGAAAATAAAGTGTGTGTTGGAATTGATTTAAGAGGTAAGTATATATGAATTATAAAAGAGAGGAATGTGTGCTTATACTTGAAAGATGCATATGTGTGTTGTGATGTTGGAATTTGGAATGTATGAATGTGTATGTTGATTTCTGGATGTTTGAGAATTGAATGGTTGAATTCTAGGAAAGGAATTAGAGTACCTAAAACTAGTAGTGTCACACTAGTGGTGTAGCGCCTGATGGTGTAGAGTGGACTGCCAGACGATAGTAGGAAACAAGGATGTCTTATGAGTTGTGGTGCCCAGCGGTGATGTGGAACAGCAAGGCGGTCTGTACTATCATTTCGCCTAGCGACGCTTAGGCTGCGCTAGGCGATGGTGTAGTGGCAGGGTGTGTTGTGATATGTTTTGCATGGCTTGTTGTGTTGGTCCTGGTCTGGGATATGCTTGATCTTGTCATGAGTGGGTAGGTTCATGACTGGTGATGAACACGTGATGATATGAGCGGGGAGGTTCATATCCTATTACTCTCGTGTGAGGATACGGGTGAGGTAGGTTCGTATGTTCCGTGCTCACACTTGAGAGATGTTGCGTGCGGGGAGGTACGTAGCTGGTGGATCACGTGCGTTGGACTACGGGCGGGTTGGTCCGTAGAGTTGGACTACGAGCGGGGAGGTTCGTAGTGTTGGACCACGAGCGGGCAGGTTCGTGGAAGCATTGGAATCCCTAAGATCAGCTTGAGTATGTACCTTGTGTAGCGTAGTGTGCTTTGCTTGTTTTCGTTATCATGTTGTGATATGAAACTTGGATTAGGGGATGCTGTGCCATGAGCGAGTAGGTTCATGGATGGTGGTGAACACGTGATGATATGAGCGGGGAGGTTCATATCCTATTACTCTCGTGTGGGGATACGAGCGAGGTAGGTTCGTATGTTCCGTGCTCACACTTGAGAGATGCTACGTGTGTGGAGGTACGTAGCTGGTGGATCACGTGTGTTGGACTACGGGCGGGTAGGTCCTTAGAGCAGGACTACGAGCAGGGAGGTTCGTAGAGTAAGACTATGAGCGGGGAGGTTCGTAGAGGTAGGACCACGAGCGGGCAGGTTCGTGTGAGCATCATAAACCCTTAATCTGAGGCTAACTAATTGTGTGTTGTGAAGGTTGAAAAGCCTTGGGGATTAAGGTCTTGGCCAAGAATTAACTAGAATAAAATAGATGGGTGTATCTTGATTTTTATTAACTTATATGTTAACTGTTTATGAGCTCACCCTACCTGCTTGTGTTTGGCGATGATCGTGTAATGCATTACATGGGAGCAGATGATGTTGCAAGTGGTGCTAGTGAGACATAGCATCGGAGAGAGGGTTAGCTGGGAAGAGCTTTTACTGGAGTTTTATCATTATTTCTTTTATGAACTTTGGAAACAATGTTTTACTGATTTGTGAATTTGGATACTGTATTGAAATTTCTTAAATTATGGATTTTTGGATAACTTTCGTTTAATGAATGTTTTGAAATTTCTCGCGTTTTTGGGAAATGGATTTATAATTAATGAGATTTTATTTTCTTATTTTATTTTATTATTTAAACTCGTAATATTCGATAGGGATGTTATAGTACCGACGCACTGCTTGTAGCACCTCTGATAATGCTGTCGTTGACGCGATCTAATTAATACTATTTTTCTATAACAACTTCAGTATTGTTAAGAAAGTAGTCAACAAAATAGAAATGGTAAAGTAACCGAAAATCGTCTCCCAACGAACACAGAATTGTTTTTAACAATTAGTTCTTATAAAATCTATACAAAAATAGTTAGTCAAATAAAATAATAAAAATATAGGAGGATTAAGATAAACAAGAAAGAAATAGAAAAGATAAAAAGAGATAAAAACAATAGTAAAGAAAATAGATTAATTCCATTGTTTTTTCAAAATAGATTCATCATCGTTTATTTAAAGATTATTGCTCAATTAATTATTGCTGTAGATTTACAAATTAATCAATGTATATTCTCAATTAATTTGTTGGCGTTCTCACTTTTAACTAAAGTACAGTCTCAATTAATAGTGAGAACTTTTAGATTATCCACAGTAAATTCAACCAAAGTACAGTCTCAATCAAATTTTATTATGCCTAATCATGTCTATTCTTTTATCTCCTCATCAAATAAAAAGCTTAATTAATCAAAGTAAAGTCTCAATTAATTTTAGTTAGAGTAAATACCTTTAATGTAAAGTCTCAATTATTGGTAAAAACTCATTCAATCACATGAAAGTTTCTAAATAAAATCAAAGTAAAGTCTCAATTAAATTTAAAAACCCTTAACTGATATGATCAACATGCATATAGATTTAAAATCATTACTTTTTATGTCATTCAAAGATAAAAGACATAGATGAAATAAAACCTCAACAATAATAAAAAGAACAAAGAAATTATTTCATTCTAACCTCAGAATCCATAATGAAATTACAATGGAATCAACCCAAAAAGTTTAGCAATCCATAGAATGCAAAAGTAAAATAAAAATAGAAAGAAGAATAGAGAGAAAAAGGAAACGAAATTAGGCCCCCCCTAAGGGTTCCAAAACTCCGAAGTCCCGAGCTTTTTTTCTACTCCCTTGATCTCTTTATATAGGACTTGAACTGGGCTTTTTGATTGCTAAAACCTCTCAAATATCTTTCAAAATAAAGATAAATATTATTTATCTTTATAGTGATTTTAAAAAGATTTGGAGAGATAGTTAGTTTTAAAAATATTTAACAAATATAGTTGGTTAATAATTTATGATATAATTAAATAAATTAATTATTTAAAGATATTTGATAAATTATCTCCAAATAATATTTGCATTAATTTTCCCAATAAGCCATTTTCAATCCTATAGTCCAAATTTGCTGAGAAATCCCAAAAATATCAATATTTGCAGTTAAGCCCCTCTTGTTTGACCAGTCTTTGATCAGATTTGAACATTTGACCAGAGTTTGACTAGTTGACCATTTGACTGTCCATTGACAAACTAACACGTGGCAGTGCATTTTCTCTCTCTAGAACTAGGGTTTCTTCCTCCTTCCTCCTTCCTCCACCATGGTTTCTACCACAGGGAGAGATGGAAGATGATGACGTGTGATAAAGGATTGATCCCTACCAAGGATGATGGCCCATGACACATGCTTAGAAGAAAGGGAGTTCCTTGATCCCTTCCTTTGCTTTTATTTTCTTTAGTTTAAAATTCCATTAAGTTGGCTTGGTTGACTATTTTTAAGTTGACTTGTTGACCTTGACTTTGGGTTGACTTGTTGACTTAAAAGATTAGCTTAACCTTAAACCAACATGCTAATAAATTCCTTAATTTGCTTTTGTAGGAATAAGAAAGGAGGAGGACCACATAGGAGACACTTGGCGTCCTAAGGAAGAGAGAGAAGGAATAAGACTTTCTAGAAGCATCTAGAAAGGGGAGGCCCACATGCCTTGGACACCAAGTCTTCTAGAATGTTCTAGAACCTTCCTTTGGGAGCCTTGGCCATGAAGACTTGCCACCTAGATGGCTTGGACGAAAATTCACCCATGTGCACCCTATGATGACCTACTTTCTAGAACATGCTAGGTTTCTTTTGTAATCCTTTAACTTAGTTGTTTTGCTAAGGGGCCCCTAGACTTGTCTATTTAAGGGGACCTCTAACACTTGTACAAGGGTTGATCATTTTGTTTCTAAACTATTGTGTTTCAACCTTTAAATTTTCGTGAGCTCTCCTTCCTAGAAGTGAACTCACCTTTGCCTTATCTTGCTTGCAAGTGGCAGCACCATCACTCATCTCTAGGGCTTGGTTGGCTTAGATCCCCCCCTATGAGTGGCGTGCTTCTTCCATTCTTCATCTTCTATGCTTTCCATTTTTATTGTTTCTTCTTTCATTTTGCTCTTTAGTGTTGTTATTGCCGTGTGTGTTTAAGCTTGAATCCAACTCTCTTCTTCCTTTCATGAGCTTGAGAAATGAACCTTCACATCTAGATAGCATGCTATCTTAATGTCCAGTGGGAATTTTCAAAAAGCTTTCTTAAACAACTTCACCATATTCATAACTCTAAAAGGAAACAAGATAATCCTTCATCATTTGGTATCTAGAGCTTTGGTTGTTCTTGAATATGGTGTTTTCATGTTCTAACCTTGTTTTGTGTAGCTATCTTTGAATGGTCCACAAAAAAAACAGTGCTGGCAGCAATGTGTACGTTTTTGAAAAAAATACTGCAGCTAGCTCAGTGGTCCAAAAGTAACGTTCTTTATATCAAAAGAAAGCTCTATGTGTCTAGTTTCCAACAAAAAAAGAATTAACGCATTTGGAGTTCTGTGGAGAGAGTTATGATCAAATGAGTCAGCAAAGGTCAGAGCTGCCGAGAATACGAAAAACAACGTTTTCAGGTTATGTTGTGGAAATTTTGGCTTCGGTTTTGTGACTCTTTTGCTCCTAAATGTGGTTGGATAACATGTCTTTTGATGCTTACTCTTTGAGCCTCAAATCCATGAGTTTAAATGCATGATAGCTACATGTTTGTGTCTTTATGTATGTCATGTTGAGTCTTTAAATGTGTCTAACTTTTGCTTGAGTCTCTTGTCATATGCTTCTTTGAGTTTTCTTGTTCTTGTTTCTAAGTTTTTGAACTATTGCATGAGATCTATGCCTTGTATTGTTGTATGCTCCTTGAAATTGATTTTGACCTAATTTTAAGGAACTAAGTGTTCAAGACACCCTAAAACATCCTTATCATCATTTTAAGTACCTAGTTTTGAAAAGAAAAAGTGTTTTCAAGACCAAAAACAGTTTGGCCGTGAGCTTTTACAATGTTTGGTGAATCCATTTGGCCATTTTTACTAGGTGTTATGCTACCAAAATTTATACTAGGATTTTGGGTGATATTGGCAAATTAGTTCCATGCTTTGACTTGGTTATGATCTTTCACGGTGTATGCATAATTTGAGGTATAATCTTGGCTTGTTCAAATGCTTTCCATAGAGTCCTTAAAAGTGCTTTTTATTGTTTTAGTCTTGTTCAAGTTTTGTCTTTAAAAACAAAATTTCCTTAGAAGTTAAACTTTCTTGTTTTTGTGCTTGTCTTGCTTGTCACTAGGTGTTCTTTGTTGTGTCTTAGTAGTTTTCTTTTCTTGAAACTCTTGGGATGTTGTGGCCGAATCACTTGTATTGCATTTGAAAGGTTTTGAACAAGTTTTGAAAAGTGTTTGCTTCACTCCTTTGGTGGATTTTGAGTGCTAGCCTTGCCTTGTTACTTTGGGAGAGTGATCTAAACACTTGGGTTACATTTTGGGTTGGATTTGGTCTCGGTTTTCATGTTGTCTAACCCCTAATCCATTTATTTTGTCTCGGATTTGAGTGTTTTTGTTGTAGGAATCATGGCAAGTTCATCAAATGCACCTACACCAAACAAAAATAATACATTGATGAGATTGCTTCGGGATTTGGAGTTGTCTAGGAAGGAGGCCTTTGAACAATTGAGAAAGGACAAGGAGCAAAGTGACCTAAGAATCCAAGAGCACATTCAAAGGCTTGAAGCTAGGGAGAAAGAAAGAGATCCTAGGAAAAGAGGGCATTCTAGGCGCAACCCATCACAAGAGAAGCAAACTCCAAAGATTCCTAAGTTCTATGGTGGAAGTGATCCCAAAATCTTCCTTGATTGGGAAGCTAAAGTTGATCAAATTTTCAATGAAAATCATGTAAAGGATCAAACACAAGTTGATCTAGTAGTGTTAGGATTTTTTGAGTATGCCAAAACTTGGTGGCATAAAGTTTGTAAAAATCATGACCAAGGGCCACCCGCGGCTTCTTGGATGGACATTAAAACTCTTATGCGCGCTAGATTTGTTCCTTCCTCCTATAGGAAGGAACTTCTTTTGAAGCTCCAAAGGCTTCACCAAGGTCCTATGTGTGTGAGTGAGTACTTTAAAGAATTAGAGTCTCAAATGTTTAGGGTTGGAATAAGAGAAACTAACAAAGAAAAAATGAAAAGGTTTGTGAATGGTCTTAGGAGAGACATACAAGACCAAGTAGAGTTGTATGAGTACTCCACTCTTCAAAATGTTTTCACACTTGCTCTTAGGATTGAAACTCATTTGAAAAGAAAGAATAGGGCAAGGAAGAGTTACTCACCCAACCACTACTATAGTCACTCATGGAAGGGAAAAGCTAAAGAGAAACATGATAAATTTCCTTCTAAGTCTCACCAAGTACCATCAAGTAAAAATAAGTTACCAAGTGGTCACACTCACCATTCCACTTCTCAAAGATCAAGTTCCATTAAATGTTTTAAATGTTTGGGGTATAAACACATTGCTTTGAATTGCCCAATGAAGAGGACAATGATCTTAAAGAAGAGTGATGATGAGAGTGAACATTTTTCTTCCCCTTCCCCCCAAAATACTTCTCCCCACACTTCTTCTTTAATTGAAAGGACTAAACCCTTTGAAAGTGGATTGTTAATGGTAAGGCGCCAACTAGGGCAAGTTCCCAAAGAACTTGATCCTTCTCAAAGACAAAACCTTTTTCATGGAGGGTGCCTTATCAATGACAAGATATGTCACTTCATCATAGATAGTGGAAGTTGTGTAAATATGGCTAGCCCAAGGGTGGTGGACAAGTTTGGCTTGAAAACCATTCCTCATGTCAAACCCTACAACCTATCATGGCTTAAGGAAGAAGAAATAAAAGTAACTAAACAAGTCCTCATTAACTTTTCAATTGGCAACTTTAAGGATGAGGTATTATGTGACATTGTGCCTATGGAAGCCAACCATATTTTGCTAGGTAGGCCATGGCAATTTGATAGAAAAGTTGTTTATGATGGCCATGCAAACACTTATGTTTTTTCCTCCCTAGGAAAGAAGTTCACAATCCTACCTCTCCCACCTCCACAAGAAAATGAGGACAAAAATAAAATAAAAGATGAAAAAGAAAAAGAAAAGGAGCAAGCTTTCACCAAGGAGTTACTTGCCTACAAAAAGAGTTTTTCAAAGCAAGAGGTGCAACACCACTCTTCATTTTCTTCCCAAACAAAGAGAGATGAACAAAAACAAAAGCAAGAAAAGGAGAGTGGCATTAAAAAGAAAGAGGGCACCTCCAAGACTAGGGATCAAATCATTAAAGATGAAGAAAGTTCTCATCAACTCAAGTCAAGCTCCATCAACAAAGACTTCAAGAATTTGATGTCAAATTCTCTCCAACAAGGGGAGAATGATAAAGGATTGATCCCTACCAAGGATGATGGCCCATTGCACATGCTTAGAAGAAAGGGAGTTCCTTGATCCCTTCCTTTGCTTTTATTTTCTTTAGTTTAAAATTCCATTAAGTTGGCTTGGTTGACTATTTTTAAGTTGACTTGTTGACCTTGACTTTGGGTTGACTTGTTGACTTAAAAGATTAGCTTAACCTTAAACCAACATGCTAATAAATTCCTTAATTTGCTTTTGTAGGAATAAGAAAGGAGGAGGACCACATAGGAGACACTTGGCGTCCTAAGGAAGAGAGAGAAGGAATAATACTTTCTAGAAGCATCTAGAAAGGGGAGGCCCACATGCCTTGGACACCAAGTCTTCTAGAATGTTCTAGAACCTTCCTTTGGGAGCCTTGGCCATGAAGACTTGCCACCTAGATGGCTTGGACGAAAATTCACCCATGTGCACCCTATGATGACCTACTTTCTAGAACATGCTAGGTTTCTTTTGTAATCCTTTAACTTAGTTGTTTTGCTAAGGGGCCCCTAGACTTGTCTATTTAAGGGGACCTCTAACACTTGTACAAGGGTTGATCATTTTGTTTCTAAACTATTGTGTTTCAACCTTTAAATTTTCGTGAGCTCTCCTTCCCAGAAGTGAACTCACCTTTGCCTTATCTTGCTTGCAAGTGGCGGCACCATCACTCATCTCTAGGGCTTGGTTGGCTTAGATCCCCCCCTATGAGTGGCGTGCTTCTTCCATTCTTCATCTTCTATGCTTTCCATTTTTATTGTTTCTTCTTTCATTTTGCTCTTTAGTGTTGTTATTGCCGTGTGTGTTTAAGCTTGAATCCAACTCTCTTCTTCCTTTCATGAGCTTGAGAAATGAACCTTCACATCTAGATAGCATGCTATCTTAATGTCCAGTGGGAATTTTCAAAAAGCTTTCTTAAACAACTTCCCCATATTCATAACTCTAAAAGGAAACAAGATAATCCTTCATCACGTGGCAACATGCTATTGGCTGAATTTTGAGTGCTTGGATGCCACCACATGTCATTCTCTGATTGGTCATTTTAATAAGTGGAGGATTGCCACATGGCATGATCTGGTTGAGTGGAGTTTAAGTGGTAAGAGGGGTGCAACTTAGTAAAAACTAGGGGTGCAGAACATGTATTTTAAGTGGTCCACTTGTAGGAGGAGTGTGTAAAATAAAAACTGGGGGTGCAGAAGTGATTTTTTTAGAATTTGTTAATTTCAACCTTATTTAAAGGTGGTTTGTAACTTAAATCAATTTATTTTCCTGCCTTGAATGAGCTTAATCTTAACTTCACCTGCATCAACAAACGTTAAAATTTGCAAAAATAATTTATGCAGCTAAAAATATCTTTTTAAGACATTTTTATCACACAAGCTCAAACAACCTAATTATCAGAATTATCAATGAATTCAATTAAATACCCATAATTAAACATTAAATGAAGGCAAAAATACGCACTCATCAAGCTCTCTTAGATCTTTGATGTGTTATTCGAGTGAATCAAACATCACCACCATGTCATCCACATAAACCTCCATACACCTTCTGATAAAATGATGGAAAACTCGATCCATCAACCTCTGATACGTAGCCCCTGCATTTTTTAATCCAAAGGGAATTACCTCATAGTAGAAATTGGTGTCTTTCGTGATGAAAGTTGTCTTCTCCTTGTCCCCTTAGTACATAGGGATTTGAATGTAACCAGAATAGGCGTCCAGGAAACTAAGTGCTTTATGGCTGGCTGCACCATCGACAAGCCGGTCGATGCTGGGCAAAGGGTAAGTGTCTCTAGGGCATGCCTTATTAAGGTCCGTGTAATCCGTGCACATCCATCACTTGCCATTGGACTTCTTGACCAACACCACATTGGCCAAACAAGTGGTATATGTAGCTTCTGTAATGAAGCCCGTTGATAGTAACTTGTGCACCTCAGCCTTGGCTGCCTCTTTCTTCTCTCCCCCCTTTTTTCTTCTCTTTTGAGTTATTGGTTTCGCTTCTTTGTAAACGAATAATCTGTGACAAGCGACTCGAGGGTCAATTCCAAGCATGTCAGTCGCGCTCTAGGCGAACAAGTTGGCATGTTCGTTCAACATCTATTTCAGCTCTGTAGTATCTGCGTATGCCTTATCGACATGAGTATATTTGAGTCCCTCTCCAAATCGTGCTTCTTTGTGATCTAAACTGGCTTAACCTGCATGTCATCATTGAAACGAGGGTCTAAGTTTGCTCCCTTGATTCCTGTCGTCCTTTCAATGTTGTGTACTGTGCGTCATGGGGGTGACTTGGGCCGCCCTCTCAAGATATCTGCATAACATTTACGTGCAATGGGCTGATCCATATGTATGGTAATGATATCCCCTGACGTAAAAGGGAACTTCATTGCCAAGTGATATGTAGACACGACCACACCAACGTGTTGAGAGAAGGCCTTCCTAACAATATGTTGTATGACGTATGCGCATCGATAATGAGGTATCAAATCTTTACTGTCCTCATAACTTTTCCTCCTCCGAACTTGGTGAAAAGATCAATGTAGCCTCTCATGTCCATCCGCTCTCCTAAAAAGCTTACTATGGGTTCCGAATAATGTTGAATATCTGTTTCGGAGATTCCTAACTTTTTGAGAGTACTCCAATATAGGATATCCACCGAGCTCCCATGATCCACGAGGGTCTTCCTTACTGCGAAATCTTCAATTTCCACCGATATCACCATCAGATCGTCATGTTCAGGGTCAACGGCTTGAAAATCGTTGTCCCGAAAGGTGATAGGCGGCATGCGCCTACGCTGATATACAAAAGTGGCATTGACACTCTGAACTGCTCGTACGTATTTCTTCCTGGCAAACGCAGTTGAGCCTCCGCCAACGAAGCCCCCTACAATATAATTGATTACTCCCCTCAATGGCTTTTCCTGTATATCTCGTTGCTCATCTCTTTTATGATCGACCTTCCTTCTTAGGTTATACTTGTGCCTTCCTCCGTACGCTGATGCTCTGTACCTCTTCCTCTCATTTCCTCCCTCTCGGTCCTCCTTCCAGGATGAATATCCCCCATCTTCACATTTGACAAACATCTTTAGGTGTCCAACTTGTATCAGCTCCTCAATCTTATTCTTTAGCGTGAAGCACTCCTCCGTGGTATAGCCAAAATTCCAGTGGTAACGACAATGCTTCGTGGTATTCGAAAGATGGGGAGTTGGGACCTTTCTAGGAGTGGATATAAGGTCAGCATTGAGGGCTTCCTCCAGAATCCTTACCCTGTTGGATATCAACGGGGTATACCTTCTGTACTTTGGTTGTCTTTGTTCTCTGAACCTGGGGCCCGACCGTGAGGTTACTACCTTTTCTTTCTCAGAATGTTTCCTGTCGTGGGTCTCCACACAAGTGGTGTTGCAAAATTCCTTCAACTCTTCCATTTGCATAAAATTTGTGGCCCTCGTTCGGAGCTCGTCCAAATCAGCCATAGGTTTTTTGCACAAGTTGTCGGCAAACGAGCATAGTCTAAGAGTCGTAATAAGATGATGCATGGCCACCTCTGGATTCAAATTACTATTGTTTAAGGACAATTTCCCGAATTGCTCCATGAAATTTCACAATGATTCTTCTTTTTCTTGACATACATATACTAGCGCCAAAGAGGTAAGGTGGTGGGGTTTGCTAGTGGCAAACTGAATACTAAATCGCGTCGTCAACGTTTCAAAACAGTCAACAAAGTTGGAAGGAAGTCGGGTAAACCAACGGAGCGTTGGACCCTTTAATGATGTTGGGAAAACACGATAGAGGATAGCATCCTCTATTGTGTACAATCCGATCTGACTAGTGAAAATGTATATGTGCTCCTCTGGATCCGTGGTGCTGTCGTACTGATTCATGGTGAGTCCCTTCTAGCGTGCAGGGAGGTTGGCTGCCATGATGCCGTCCACGAAGGGGTGGTGCCTAGGTGTTCCTACTCTCCTACCAATATGGTTGGGATTGGTTTGAGCTCTTAATTCTTCCTGGTCTGATGTTTCTTCCTGTTCCTCCTTTTCTCGCGACACCTCTGTCCTTCTTGCTATGCGTTTTATTTGTCTCCTAATTCTTTGGTTCTCTGCCCTGAGGGCATTGATTTCTTCCTCGCTTTTATGCCTTATTTCTTCTAGTTGTCGTTGCATCTCTACCTGCATCTCTTCCTGCATCTGTTGTCGCATCTCAGCTAAGGTTGCACCGTGATCTGCCATTGTCCTTGTTGACTCCATGTCCCTTGAGAATAGCCTAGCCCCACGGTGGGCACCAAAATGTTCTTGTATGGTCAGAACCAAGCGATCTCAAGAGCCTTCAACCTTCTTTCTCCTTCCTTCCTCTCCTTATCACTAACTCTGATCCACCGCTGGGAGTGGGGTACCTGCAAGCACTCCGATGCTTAAGTCAGAAATAATATGATATTCTCTATGCACTATATGACTTCAAGATCAGATACCTCCTGTTAGTCATTGAATTGTCTCTTATATTACCTGACATCACTCCAGACTTTATTACCTACAGGTTGGTTTTCTTCTTTCATTAAGCACTAAGGAATCTAATGAATGTCGTAACTGACTTGGACCTTAATACAACGGTAAAATTTCCAAATTCTGATTGATGTTTAGCGTTGGAGTTCTTGGGCCTGTATGTTATCTCTTCCATCACTGGAAAAATCTTCGTCTCTACACTACCCGTCTAGGATGTACCCGACCCTTTAGGCCGGGATGTACCCGACCATTTAGGCCAAGATGTGCCTGCTGCCTTAGGGATGTTACAATAGTGGCATTACATAATTCTTATCCATTGTTCACTTTGGCATTTTCACAAACACTTTACATTCATATAGTTTCTTCGAGGCATTTTCACAAACAAATTGCATTGTGAGCATTTGTACATTTTTTTTAGTATTTTGATGCTTATATCAAGTTTCATATCATTAATTATTATGTTCTATTCATTAGTAGTTCATCTCCATGCATTACATATTGTTTTAGGATAGATACATGCATCATTTTCATTGCATTGTTGAGCTATATTAGTTGGTTTTAATAAGTAGATTTCCTCCATTTACAACATAATAACACATTCAAAAACACTTGAGTTCATTGTCTCTCCTTGTATTGATATTCGGTTTAAAGCTATACTGTAAAAAGAAGTGGGGAAATCGACTTTGATTAAATTATTGAGTGACAATGTAGTTTATCATGACTGAACCCTTTCTTAGAAGGAAAATATAAGATATGAACCTTAATGTCGACCAATTATGGTTCAAACTCGATAGTTTGGCCGAACGGAGAAAGGGCGTAGTTGTACAAGCAAATGCCTACAAGTAGATGGTAGCACGAAGATATAACAACAACGTCAAGCCGAGAAGCTTCATCGAAGAAGACTTGGTGTGAAGAAAAATGTACTATAGAAGGAAGAAATCAACACACAACAAGGTTGCACCAAATTAGGAAGGTTTGCTTAGGGTTGCTAAGAATCTAAAGAATGGTGCCTTTCGATTGGAACATCTGGATGGATAAACCATACCCAACACTTGGAACGCTTCACACTTCAAGTTTTACTTTAGCTTAACGATATAAATAGTGAACAACGCACTCTGTTCTACCACCATCATATTTTCCTAATGAGGGTTTTGGCTAAGGAGGTTTTAATGAGACACCTACATTAATAAAAGCAGACTTTTCTACATGTCTTGATTCTTTCAACTTATACATATAACAGATTGGCCAGCAGCGCATTCAAATTTGAACCCGTCCTAATCATGCAAATCAATCAGTTAAGGGTGAGTTCAAATTATGAACCCCTTCTGATCGCATTAGTTAATAGTTTAAAGCTGCATTTAAGAAAGAAAGAAAAAACCCTCCCGAGCATGTAATAATTGATTAAGGTCGCGTTCACTAGTAAACTCCTCCCGCACAACACTTAGACCTTGGTTAATGTTGATCACTACAAAAGTGAATCCCTACCAAGCATTAAAAGTAGGCCAAGGTACGTTCTGACCATGGAACCCCTACCAAATAGTTAATCTACTAAACACTCGATGTCGAGCCCACAAAAACTGCTAAAAACCAAAATCATAACGCATAGGGCAAAAATTCATGTGGTAACAACATATCATACATACTCAACATGTTTACACGAAGTAAAAATAAACCAGTCAATGTATTCCATTAATTATAAAGAGTTGTATATAAAAGAAGTTGATCATATAACGATCGACCTATCATTACAAAATATCTAGAAATTCGATCGTTGCATGATCGACAAGCAAAATGAAAGCAAAACTTATCAACTCTAAAAAAAACAACTAGACATCTGGTTGGGTGACATCTTGGTTGACATCGGTCGATTCAGGAGGAGGAGGAACCATGATGTTGGCACCATTAGCACCACCATTTTCCGTAGGTATGAAATGCCTACGGAAAACTTTTACACACATCACACTTGACCTTGTGATGAAGGATTGACCCCAACTAAAGATGAAGGCACATGCTTAAGAAGACTAAGCATGTTTAGAAAGGAAGTTCACTAGTCCTTCATCCCTTTCATTTGTGTTTCTTATTTTTGATTCCCAAAGTTGACTTAGTTGAATCAACTTTAGTTGACTTGTTGACCTTTGACTAGGTTTGACTTGTTGACTATAGTTGACTTGACTTAAGCCAACATGCTAATCTATGTTTATTTGCTTTGTAGGTTAATTAGGAGTAAAAGCAATCCTAGGTGGCGCATGGTGATTGGGGAGCATAAATGATGTGGATGAGAGAGTAAAGCAAAGGCATAAAGCATAAAGTAAAAGGCATAAAACAAGTGTACCTATGTACCTTTGGTCTCCTTTGTTTTTAGCACACTTTAGCCACTTTTTGGAGACATATGAGACACATTCTTTGTCTCCTTTTGTGCTAGAACGAAATTAGCCTTGCACACACCATAGTTGGCTCTTTTGTCTCTCATTTTTGTAACCTTATTTGACCTAGTTTCTAGAAGCTAGGGTTAGGTTTTTGTAGAGACATCCTTAGGTATCTTTTATTTGCTTAGAGGCCCCTAAACTCTTTTATATAAGGGGTGCTCCTAGACATGTAAAAGGGTTAAACTTTTTGAAGTAAAAACACTCTTGTGTCTCAACCATTTGTGAGAGTTTCCTCCCTAGGGAGTGAATACTTTTAAGCCTTATCTTGCATAGAAAGTGACGACACACATCCACTCATCTTTAAGGTTGCCATGGCTTATAGCCTAGCCTTGTAGTGGCGTGCTTCTCACATTTTTACCATTTCTTTCCTTTCCATTTTATGTTTTCTTCTTCCTTTAATTGTGGTTTTCTATGGTTTATGTGCTTTCCATTTCCTTTTTGTTTTGAATCAATCCATCATCTTCTTCTCTTGAGCTTTGTGAAAGGAACCTTCACTTCTAGATAGCTTGCTATCTTAATGTCCAGTGGGGATTTCACTTAGCTTTCTTAATCAACTCACACCATATTCAATAATCTTAAAAAGGGAACAAGATAATCCTTCATCACCTCGTCAGGCGAGACGTTCTATAAGTACGCCGCTTGTTGGAGAGCCTTTTGAAATTTGGCCTCATGTTGCAACATCACGTGTTGCTCAGTCTCATCTAACTCGTCCACCAGAGTCTTGTGCCTTTTGGAGAGCTCATCCATGCTTTCCTCATCCTTTTAGCGGGAAAGAAGATCATCAACCTCCCATTGTAAATGGAAATTTTCGTAGACCAAGCATTTTTCCTCCTTGAATGACTTGGTCAACTTGGTCGACAGGCCCTTCTCCATATCTATGCACCTAGCATGAGTAACCATCGCACCCTTTAGTTGGGCAGTCAGTACCGAGTTGGATTTCAAGGCGACATCAAGGACCTTTTAGGAATCGACCAACTCTTTAAGATCCCCTTACTCAATATCATCGCCTATATATTGATGGTTCCCTCCTCAAGCTATGATGAATATAACCTTAAAGGGCTTTCAGCTTGGGCCAACACCTAGGCCAATTTTCTTTTATTTTTTTTTGTTTTGTTTTATTTTTAAAATAAATACAATAATTAGTTTCTTGAAGCCTAATGATTGAGCCTTTTCATTATGCAGCCCATTGTTGCAACGTGCTTTACATGGAGCAGTAAAACATCACTGATCATTTTGATTGGGCCGAGAATTCAAGTAGCAAATCCAGGTCCAACAGTCTATGGCACTGACGTGAAGCCCAATTATGTAGCCATCTTCATTCTCCGTGAATTTCAACATCAGCCACGCTTGGGCCAAGCCCAAGATCTTTTCTTACCAAAAGGCAAATGGCCAGCGTGCATTTATATTCTGCTGAACACTTTACATTCTACTGAACACTTTTCACTACTAGGGTTTCCCTCATGCGTTTCAAACGATTCGGTTAGGGTTCCCTTCCTCCTCCACCGAAAGTGTCATGCTCCGTCAACTTTGCCTCCCAACTCTTAGTCTAGGGCTTCTTCTACTCATCTTGTTGTTAGGACATCTTGTTAGATGGCATCCACTATTTTTCCTTTCTTTAATTTTGGGCTACCTTTCATTCTATAAAAAGGCAAGCCATTTCTTTGTAATTTTTAACTTTGATAATTTAGTGAAATCGCAGCTTGTGCATTCTTGTCTTAGTTCACTTCTCATTGAGAGATTCAACCTAGGGTTTCATCTACCTGGTTTTCGAACTCTACCGAAGGAGCTTGGTGACTTTACAAGGGGGGAGACACCTCTATTTATAACCTAAGGTGTCACCAAATTTGAGATGCAAAAGCCTAAAAACTCTAACTTTACTAGCTTGGAGAGCAAGGCAAAAATCCTTTCCAATAGGTGAAGGACATGTTGTCACTCAAGGAGGTGGGACATTGATGGAATACCATCTAACCATGGCCAAGAACTTTCAAGAAGAGTTGGAGTCATTTCTGCAAGGTGAAGCAAGACTCTATCTATTAGGCCATTTTGGAGTATCTCTAGTAGATTAAGAATATTTAGACCATGTATTAAAGGTCATGTGGTGTAGGATTCTTTTAAGCATTGTATTAAGGGCCAAGTAGTATAGGGTTTATGAATAATCTTGCTTAAGTTGTAGGACAATGTTTGTGCCTAGCTTAAGCTAATTTTAGGTGATTAATTTGGTAACCCTAGCCTGGTGGATAGACATGGTGGTCACATGGCAAGATCTTCGAGGATAGTTTTCTTACAATGGTAGTGGCTAGTGGAGAACTTTTGCTAAATTGGCTTTCTACATGCCACTCTAGGAGTGGAGAGTTTTTCTAAAAGTTAGAGTGCCACATGTCATGCTCTCCTTCACAAAGATGGGATTTTTGGGGTTTGTTGCAAGGTAGCTTTTTTAGGGTTTTTGGTATACTTTAGAGACACCTTACTCTATAGAGGTGTCTCCATCCATGTATTTTCACCTATAAATTGAGTAATTTTATTCTACCAAAATTGTGCCATACTACTCATTTAGGTCACCAAAAGGCTAGAGCATCCCATGTGGTCTCCTCTAGCCACCCTTCTCTTGAGTTGGCCCAACCTGTCTTGAGAATACACTAAACACCACCATAGCCTCTTCCCTTGTTGCTTCCTTGAGTCATATAGCTTGGAGGAGGAGCCACCATGTCACCACCCCAAACATCATAAAATTGAGACACCATCACCCTTTTTCATTGCTTCCACACCACCATCTTCCTTAGAGGTCTCTAAATTTGTAGACGCAAACCACTAAAAACTCTAACTTGGCTAGCTTGGAAACTAAGGCAAAAATCCTCTCCAATAGGATAAGGACATGTGGCAACCCAAGGAGGTGGGAAATCCTGTCAATTCCTAGAGTGCCATGTGGCCACTCAAGAAGGTGGAAAAATCATTTCCATTCCTAAGGTGCCATGTGGCCACTACGGAAAAACTCTCCAATGAGAGCATGACACATGACCACTCTTTCCTAAAGGAGACAAGTCTCTTCTTTGCTTTCCAACCTACAACATATGCACATATTGACTTTGTAAAGTCAATGGAAAATGCGCTCAAACTCATGGGCTTTTCTAAGGCCAAAAATTCTATGCTACTTGGCCAATTATACAAGGCCCAAAAGATATCCTACATACTACAAGAAAAGTAACTATAGTGATACTAATATTCATGACTAAAAATTATAAATATATCACTAATATCATCTTGTGACAATTATTAAGATGTCACTAGTAGTTTTGTCATTATTGTACCTTTGACAATAATCTTAACTGTTACTAAAACCAAATTTTATTCTGACAAAAAGTAATTATCATTAAGAATTTTATGTAATAATGACAATAATAAAATATCACTAATATATAAGATAATAGTGATACATTTATTGTTACTAGAATATTATATGTAATAATGATATTAACTAAATATCACAAATATAAAAGAGAATGAAAATAAATTGGTTGTCGCTGTTATTAATTTTAATTATTATTATATTGTAGGACTTTATGTGACAATTATTTTTAATTATTAATAGTTTATCATTTATTATTATTATTACAAATTACAATAATATGTAGTTATCTTACAATGTAATTATAAATAGATAAATCAATTAAAATAAAAACAAATTATCGATTAATATAAATATCAATTAAAATAAAATAACATAAAATGTAAATATAACGTATAGACAAATCAATTAAAATAAAAACAAAATATTGATTAAAATAAATATCAATTAAAATAAAACAACATAAAAATGTAAATACAAAATATTCATTACATTTAACATGACAAACTAAAAGGTTCAACAATAAATCCAAATAATATGTGAAATGAGACCTAAATGTAATGTTGAACAATTAAATTAAATAGGTACTTAAAAATAACAACAAATGTAGTGTCTTCTGTTAATTTTGAAATGGTTGGAAAGCCAAGAAGGGGGGGGGGGGGGAGTTGAATTGGCTAGTTAAAAATTTAGGTTTTCTTTGCAAGCTAAAAACCACCTTTAATTGAATCAAATAGATCACCAAGTTAGGATGCAAACAGTATTGAACTGTACACTTTCCATCGATCAAAAACAGAGTTAATCGATTGATTTTACTAAACAGATTATGTTCTGGTATAATCAACCGATTAAAACAGGAAAACAATCGACTGAAATACTGGGAAAAATGCAGAAATGCGAATTTGAATTTTAAATCAGGAACAATGCACAAGAATGATCAAGATAGGTTCCAAATGATTATGTAAACATGCTCAATGTTGCAAATGCTATGCAAAACATGTAAGAACATGAAAAAGATTATTAAAGCACAAGTTCTTTAAACTTTAAAATGAAAATGCAAGAGAGAAAGGTTAGAGAAGAGAGGACACCACGAGATTTTTATACTGGTTCACTCAAACCAAAGCTACATCCAATTTGTCAAAGCAACCTTAGCTTGACTTTGCACTATTTCAAAAGTTTTACAAAGTATCCACCCTTACACTTCCAAAATATGTAAAAACACCACAAAAGACTCTAGAATCACACAAGAATCACACCAGCACAGCAAAAACCCTCTTGCAGACCTGGAAAACCGCCAGGCACACACACAAAGCTTGAGAAATATCAAACCTCAGTGGTAGCACATCCCATCCTACCACAAACCACTTTCTCCAAGCTTCAAACCAAGCCAAAAGCTCCAAGAATTGATCCAAGATCAATCTTCAACAACTGCAACATGTACGATCACGAAGGAGAGAGTTTCCACAAGTTTCCAGAACAAATGTGTGCTCTATAATGATCAACTTACCTCTCTTTCAAAAATCACAGCTTTTATAGTCAAACTGTTACGAAATTCAACAGGTTGATTTTCAAATCAATTGGTTTATTTCACTTGACTTAAGTAAATCAGTCGATTAAAAACTAAATCAACTGATTGAAATTGTTGTAATTTAAGACTACTACAGCCAACCTTTTAACTTGTTGAAAAACCATTCAACAGACTAAAAGAGACATTTTAACCTGTTGAACAACCATTTAACCGATTAAAATACACACCTAAGACCAAAAACATCTAATTAATGCTATAAGGTCTACAACATGAATTAAAAACTTAAAGTACACTTTCTAAATGATGTAACTATATGGGGAGCACACATTCCAGCCTTGATCACCATGGATATCATCAAATCTCCTTTCATTCATCAATGTAGGCTTCATTTCAATGGTAATGGCTTCAAGATAGTTCAAAAGAGCTTCATTCAATCTTCATCAAATCTTCAAGAAGCAAACGACCTTGGCTTCTCATGTCAACAATCTCCCCCTGATTTGATGAAGCCAACCTCTATTTTCTTTCATCTATTTTCTTCTATCTTCCATTGCAAAATGCTTCCATTTGTTGGATACCAATTGATGAAGTGATACCTTAGCTTGAAGCTTGTGAACCTGAAAAACATTTTACAGTAGCAATACAGACAAGCTATCAAGTATACAAATATGATCATGCTCCCCCTATCAAAAATATTCAAATTTGATTATTGATTCCAATTTTAATGCTTAGTGAAATGTGATTATTAAAAGTTGTTTCCAATTTTCCAATTTTTCTCCCCCTTTGGATTCATCAAACAGAACGCATGCATAAATATAATAAGCATTGCATGTCATTTCATTAATACTGGAAGGGAATACAACCAACAAAAACTGAAAACAGAGAACAAATGCATAAAGCTGATACAATTAGCCGACTGAAATGAAAAACAACCAACTGAAATAGACAGAACTCAAACTGAAAAATCACAAACACAAGGATGCAATGCATGATCCTAAACAACCACCACACTCAGTCATCCTGAGGATCATTTCTGGTCTGGAATGAGTGGAGCATATCATGGATATCATGAATTTAGCCATCCAATGCAATGAACCTCTCATTACAATAGTTGTAATGTTCATGTTGGGACACATTGAGCTCATGCAGCTGGTTCAACACCATCCTCTTAAAATGTGAGTACACAGGGCCTCTATCGTCTAGAGGGTTATAGGGAATCAAGTCCATGGGTCCAGCAGTTGGTTCTTCCTCTTGATTTACACCACTTGGACCAGCTTCATGGTCATGTGCACCACCAATAACAGCTCCAACAGTTGTCCATCCATTTCCCACCTTGAGAAAGCCCATTTTGTGCAGATTTTGGTTGGAGGTATGATTCAATAGTCCAGTTGACTCCTCTAGCTCATCCTCTACATCAATTCCAAAGTATTCAATGAATTTAGACATCAAAACCACATATGGCAACCTAAAATCCGTGAGCCTCTTGGCCTTGAGCATGTGATCACAAAACATATAGATCCAATCCGCTTGGATGTTGTTTTGAATGTAGTACATGAGTATCAAATCTCCCTCATTCAATGTTGAATGGTTGCTACCATGTGGAACTATGATTTTTGTGACTATCATAGCAAGAAGCCTTTGATCCACCTTGAGACCAACATGGAAGTATTTGATTTCAGCAGCAGGATTCCTCAAGCATTGGCCATAGTATTGCATCTTGTTGAATTCTAGAACAGCCCCAGTTTCACCTTTCCTAACTTGCACACCCCTTGATTTAAGTCCAACCACATCTTTCCAAGCTCTTTTGTTGATCTCTATTTGAACACCCTTGATGCTGGACAGCAGGACATCATTTTTGAACTCCAAGTTGGTGAAAGACACTTTCACCAAGTCTGGATAGATTTTCCCTGAAAGTTCAAGGAAGGATTTCAACTTTTGATGCTTTAGTTGTTGGAATAAGCTCTCAAAGCCTTCAGCCCTTAGCCAAGAGAACCTCAACACCTTAGGAATGCTAATCTGCTTCCTATTCATCTCAATGAGGAATACTTGAATGTTATCCTCATGATCCTCAAACCATTCTTCAATTCTTCCATGGCTTTCATGATTTGGAGACCTTGGGGTATGAGGAGTGGAGTGCTCATCATCAGATTGGATAGCTCTTTGGAAACGACGAGGCATGATCAGTGTTGGTATGGCTGTTTCTAAGAGATGTATGATGCTAATGCAACAATACATGTGCAATATTTATAATTGAACCAACTGATTTTCTGAAACAATTGATTAAATGGTGCAGATTTTTGTAATTAATTCATTTTAGGTTACCCAAATCAATTTAATGCAGTCCAAAATAGTATCTCATGCATTCATGATGTTTTCAATGTGTTTTTATGAGTGAATAAATCAGTTCAGATCATGTCAGCTGCATGCACATTGAAATTGTACACTAGAATGCTTTTTGGTCAAACAAATTAATAAAAGTAACACATGGCTGATGAAATGGGCAGTTAAGAGCAGATAGTACCTAACAAAAAGATGTTTTCTTTGGCTAAGTCAGCTTAACAATTCAATTCATGAGTAAATGCACAGTTTATGTAAAATCAACATGTTAAAAAATAGAATCAGTCGATTAAAACAGCATCAAAGCATTAAAGGTTAAAAACAGAATCTGGTTAAGTGAAATTGGCTTACTGATTATGAAAATCAATCGATTGAAAATCGTAAAATTGAACTTTATTTTTCCAGATTCAGTTTTAATGAAATCAACATACTGAATTGTGAAAAAAATAGATTAAAAATCATAGGAGATCAATTTTTCAGCATTCAGTGGCAATTTAAGTGAAATAAACATGTTGAAATATAGAATCAATAGGTTGACAGATCATGTTTTTGCAAACAGAGACAGATTTAAGTGAAATCAACACGTTGAAATGCAAAATCAACAGGTTGAATATGACAGTTTTCAACTTTTGCATACAGCAGCATATATTTATGAAACCAATGCATGAATACATAAGATTAACATGTTACAAGCATATCTGACCACATTCTTGATGTCTAATATGCCTAGTTCAGTTCTTAGCTTGTTAAAATTATCTCTAGCCAATGGTTTTGTAAACAAATCCGCCAATTGATTTTTAGTTTTAACAAATTTGATTTCACAATCTCCGTTTTGAACATGATCACGAATGAAATGATGCCTAATCTCTATATGCTTGGTTTTAGAATGTTGTATTGGATTCTTGGTTAAGTTGATTGCACTAGTATTATCACAATACAAAGGTACCTTGCTTAGCCTTACACCATAGTCCAAAAGTTGATGTTTTAACCATATGATTTGTGCACAGCCATGTGCAACAGCAATATATTTAGCTTCAGCTGTAGAGAGTGCCACACATGCTTACTTTTTGCTATTCCATGAGATTAGACTTGATCCAAGCAAATGGCAAGTACCACTTCTGCTTTTCCTATCCAATTTGCACCCTGCATAGTCCGAATCTGAAAAGCCACTAAGAATTATGTTAGACTCACATGGATACCATAAACCAACATTGATTGTTCCTTTGAGGTACTTTAGAATCCTTTTTGCAACCTTAAAGTGTGATTCCTTTGGATTTGTTTGAAACCTAGCATATAAGCATACTCCAAACTGAATATCTGGCCTACTTGTTGTAAGATAGAGCAAAGACCCAATCAACCCTCTATATTTGGTTGAATCCACTGGTTGGACAGCCTCATATGCATCCATAAGGTAATTTGTTGCAATTGAAGTGGCAGCTTCCTTGCAATCCTCCATTTTGAACTTTTTCAACAAGTCAAAACAGTATTTTGATTGGTTTAACAATGTTCCATGCTTGAGTTGCTTGACTTGCAGCCCTAGAAAGTAGGTAAGCTCACCCATCATGGACATTTCAAATTCTCCCTACATAGCTACAACAAACTCTTCACATAAAGTGTTATTATTTGAACCAAAGATGATATCATCAACACACACTTGAACAAGTATAACATCATTTTCATGTTTTCTAATGAAGAGTGTTTTATCCACTACACCTCTAACATAACTTTTTGATAAGAGAAAATTGCTTAGCCTTTCATACAATTGTCTTGGTGCTTGTTTCAAACCATATAAGGCCTTTTTCAATTTGAAATCATGGTTAAGATAAAGATGATCCTCAAATCCAGGAGGTTGTGATACATACACTTCTTCATTTAGGAAACCATTCAAGAATGCACTTTTCACATCCATTTGATGCAATTTAAAGTTACACATGCAAGCATATGCTAAGAGTAATCTCATAGCTTCTAGCCTAGCTACAGGTGCATAAGTTTCATCAAAATCAATGCCTTCTTCTTGATTATAACCTTTAGCAACTAGTCTAGCTTTGTTTCTTACAATATTACCATCTTCATCCATTTTGTTTCTAAAATCCCATTTAGTTCCAATTATATTCATATCAGCAGTTTTAGGCACTAGAAACCACACATCATTTCTTGTGAATTGATTGAGTTCATCTTGTATAGCCACAATCCAATTACTATCACTCAAAGCATCATTCACATTGTTAGGTTCAATTTGAGATACAAAAGCAACATGTTCACAAAATACAATCTTCATCTGCATTCTTTGGCACTTGATCTTGCAAATTTGGGTTAGTTTCATCAAATACAACATGCATAGACTCTTCAACAGTCATCAATCTCTTATTATAGACTCTATATGCATGACTTTGTGTAGCATAGCCTAGAAAAACACCTTCATCCGCTTTTGCATCAAATTTGCCAAGACTTTCTTTGTCATTATTTAAGATGAAGCACTTACATCCAAATACTTTTAGGTGACTTAAAACAGGCATCCTCCCTTTGAAAAGCTCATAGGGGGTTTTCTTCAAAATTGGCCTAATCAACACTCTATTTAAAACACAGCAAGCAATGTTGACTGCATCAGCCCAAAAATACTTACGTAGTGAGTTTTCATTCAATATAGTTCTAACTAGTTCCTTAAGTGACCTGTTTTTCCTTTCAACAACACCAATTTGTTGTGGGGTTCTTGGTGCAAAAAATTATGGTTAATGCCATGCTTTTCACAAAAGTGTTCAAAATTTTCATTTTGGAATTCCCCACCATGGTCACTTCGAAAAGACACTATCTTGGAAATCTTTTCATTTTCAAGCATCTTGGCAAGTCTTTTAAAGGCATGAAAAGTGTCATTTTTGGCAGCTAAGAACAAAGTCCATGTGTACCTAGAGAAATCATCAACAATGACTAATGCATAAAGATTGCCACCAAGACTCATGGTTCGAGATGGACCAAATAGATCCATGTGAAGCATCTCTAAAGGTCTTTCAGTTGAAAAAACATTTTTGGATTTAAAAGAGACCTTAGTTTGTTTTCCTTTTTGACATGCTTCACACACTCAAACTTGAGTTTTAGTAGTCCTTCAACCAGTTGTTTTCTATTCAGCCGATTGAAATGCTGCATGTGTATGTGACAAAGTCTTCTATGCCATAACCAAGTATCATCCTCTTTTGTAAGCAAACAATGGATGCTAAATGATGCATGATGCAGGTCAAGTAGATATATATTGTTGACTCTTTTGCCTATCAAAACAATACTACCATGTGCATCATATATCAAACAACTATTTGGTTCAAACATGACTTTAAAGCCTTTATCACATAGTTGACTTATACTTATCAAATTATGTTTGAGTCCTTCTACCAACAGCACATTCTTGATGTTGAAAGAGGATTCATTGCCTATGACTCCATTTCCAAGGATTTTTCCTTTGTTGTTGTCTCCATAGGTTACAAACCATTCCTCTTTAAACTCCAACTTCAAACTTATCTCCTTTTCTTTGTTAGCATTTCGACATTCAATTTTGATATGTCCTTGTTTTCCACAGCTATAACATGTAAAATTAGAAGAGTTTGTTTCATTGTGTTTAGAAGTATACCTCTTGGAATTACCTTTGATACCTTTCCTTTTGAGATACCTACCAAACCTCTTGACAAGGAGATTCAAGTTCTCACTTTCACTTGATTCAGCCACCTCACCCTCGAGTTCCTCATCCTTCTTGGTGCTAGTCTTCAAGGCTATGTTCTTAACCTTTTTCTCACTTGACTCAAGCTCATTAAGCCTTTGCATCTCAATCTCATGCTCCCTAAGCTTACCAAACAATGCAGCTGTAGTCAAAGTGGATAGATCTCTTGTTTCTGAGATGGCTGTGACCTTTGGTTGCCAAGATCTATCAAGACACTTTAGCACCTTGATGTTTAACTCTTCCTTGTCAAATTCCTTACCCAAACCTATGAGATGATTGACTATGTGAGTGAATCTCTTTTGCACATCCGCTATGGATTCTCCTTGTTTCATCTTGAATAGCTCATACTGTTGAATCAAGGCATGCTTTCTTGCTCTCTTAACATCATTGGTTCCTTCATGATTCACTTCAAGAACCTCCCACATTTCCTTGACACTCTTGCATTGTGAAACACGAAAAAACTCATCCATGTTGAGAGATGAAGTGAGGATATTCTTTGCATTGCAATCATATTGGGCTATCCTCCTTTCCTCCTCATTCCATTGAGTCCATGGCTTATTAACCTACACATCATCAACAATATGCTTAGGAGTATATGGTCCATTTATGATTGCATCCCATATCCCTTGATCTATTGACTCAATAAAGATTTTCATCCTAATTTTCCAAAATTGGTAATTAATGCCACTAAACATAGGGGGTCTATGAATTGAGGTACCTTCACCAAAGGGTAACTTGTTTTCAGCCATTCAAGTAGTTCAAAACAGATTTAGGTCCTTACTTGAGCAAATTTCAAGTACCTAGCTCTGATACTAATTGTTAGTTTTGAAATGGTTGAAAAGCCAAAGGGAGGGGGGGTTGAATTGGCTAGTTAAAAATTTAGGCTTTCTTTGCAAGCTAAAAACCACCTTTAATTGAATCAAATATGTCGCAACCTAAATCGCGACGGGACGACGAACTAAAAATAAATTCATTTAGAAAAAGAGATTTAGAAGTCGCCACCATAGTTTATTCAGGAAAACTATGGAAAACCATAAAAATAAAATAAAGTCTGTGAAAACCAAATTTAGGGTCCGGGAGTCGGTTACTTGTAGGGAAGGTATTAGCACCCTACAGCCCTCGCCCTAAGGCGGTACCTTTAATTAAATTTGCAAAAGAGATGCGTTTATTTTAAATATTTATTTTTCCCAAAAGAAAATATTGAACAAAATTATTTTTTTGATTAAAAAGGACCCGACAAGGCTTAACCTTGGTCCTATGTATTCTTATAAAAAAAATGACAAATCAGGGCTACGTAGTTCTTTATTAAACTATTTGATTAAATGATTTAATTTTTGAAAAATTTCATTTGACATATTTGAAAAGGAGTGTCATGCGACGTGAGCGGTCGATTAGACACCAAACACATTTTTTATAACTTATTTATTAAAAAACAAGAGTGTCGTGTGACACGAGCGGTCAATTAGACACCAAACACATTTTTATAACTTATTTATTCATTATCGTGTGACGCTAGTGGTCAATTAGACACCAAAACAAAATCTAATAATTTTTGCATTTTTAAAGAAAATGTCATGCGATGTAAGCAGCCGATTAGACACCAAAACAATTTTTATATTTTTATTTTAAAAAGAAGTGCCATGCGACGCGAGCAATCAATTAGACACCAAAACAATTTTTATATTTTTATTTTAAAAAGAAGTGTCATGCGACGCGAGCAGTCAATTAAACACCAAAACAATTTTTATATTTTTATTTTAAAAAGAAGTGTCATGCGACGCGAGCGGTCGATTAGACACTAAAAGAGAAAGAAAAATAATAATAATAATAATAAATTTTTAGTTATTCTTATTTTTATCATTTTTTGAAAATTATTTAATTTTTATTTCAATTAAAAATATTTTTATTGTTTTTGAAAATGATGTGATTGAAATGTGAAATTTACTTAAAAAACACGGAAATGTGGTATATAACGAGAAACACGGGGTGCATAAAGTAAACATGGGGTGTATTAAAGTAAAACGCGGGGTGCATAAAGTAAAGTAAATACATTATATCTAAGAAGAAAATAAAGGAGTGGGGTGTGTGCTTAGTGAAAACGCGGGTACGTAAAGTAAACTAAAACTTAATGTAAGGGGTGTCGAGTTATTACATTGGGGAGTTCATGAAGCAAATAAATAAGCAAAATCCAATATTAAAAGTAGGGGTGCATAAACTGAAATACGGAGGTGTGTGAAGAAAAAACCTTAAATCTGCTAACCTTAATAAAAACATAGGTGGTACATGAATGAATTATGGCAGTGCACGAAGCAAAAACTTAAACTTGCTAACCTTAATAAAAACAGAGGTAATGCGTTAATGAACTGTGGTGGTGCATGAAGCAAAAACTTAAACCTGCTAACCTTAATAAAAGAAAAGGGGGTGGTGCGTGAATGAACTGTAGTGGTGCACGAAGCAAAAACTTAAACAAACCCTAAAGCCATATAAAAAGACAACATCTCAACTCTTACTTCGTCTCCTACCTTCCCGCAAAACACCATTGCCGCCCCAACTTGAGACCTTGACTGCCGGCAACGACGCAGCCAACAACGGCGTCGGCCGCCATCGCGCCACCACCAACAGCAGCGGCACCGCCGTTCATCTCCAAAAACCAAGATTGTTTCAACTATGACTCACCTTTCCCTTGTCGTGCACTACGAACTACCTTTAATAAAGGATTCTAACACCAACTATGGCTGCCCCACGATTCCCAAAATAGCAGTGCTCACTGTTGAGCCTCTATTTGTTTATAGTGAATCAAACCCTTTTCTATTTCCTTTCTATTTCAGATTATTTAAACCCAATTTTCTTTTATTTTCAATTTTCCAGTTTTAATTCATTGATTAACAATTTCAAGCAGCATCAGATGAAGGGATTTCACGATTCATACCATTTATCGCAAAACAAAAAAATAGAATGGGCAGAACATCGTATCAAAAATTTAAAGATTGAAGATTTTGCGTACCTTATTTATGTCTCAGCTTTTTTTCTATCATTGTTCCCTCTGTACTTGATTCTGAATCTTGTTGTTTATATTCCTTGTTGCACTGTTGTTTCTAATACTGCTCCATTC
Organism: Vigna unguiculata; assembly: GCF_037176805.1. Lineage (NCBI taxonomy): Eukaryota > Viridiplantae > Streptophyta > Magnoliopsida > Fabales > Fabaceae > Vigna > Vigna unguiculata. The sequence goes on along the minus strand of NC_140800.1, from coordinate 25,601,479 downwards.
TTTTTTCTTCCCTGTTGCTTGTTCGGTGAACCAAAGTAGAAGAAGTTTTAGCTTCTGTTTCGTAAAAAGTAAAGTATTCCCTCAATGCAAAGGAAAAAAAATGTCTCCCCCTCTAAATAAAACAAAACTTTTTATATGAATGTTGGTTTCAGTTTTTCTTCACGATCCCTCCACTCTGTGCTAATGAAGTCATCAATAGGAGTTGAAGTAGAAGTTGAGATAAAAAAGAAATTGTTCCCTCTAATCCTGCAAACAGCTTTATTTTCATTTTTAATTTTTAATTTTTTGAAATTATTAATTAATTAAAAAACGAAAATATATTTTTTAATTATATAAAAAAACAAAAAGATTATTTTACTTAACGCTAAAAAAACATAAATTAAAAACTTTTATTAATTAATTTTTATTATTATCTTTTAATAATTTATTATTTTTTTATCTTTTTTATGTAACACTTATTTTTAATATATATATATATATATATATATATATATATATATATATATATATATATTTTACTTTACTTTATTATGTTATATTATTTTTTTATTTTATTATTATTATTGTTATTTTATTTTTTATTTTTTATATTTTTATATTTTTTATATTTTTTATTTTTAAAACAACATTATTTGTCCATACGAAATTGGGTGTTGACAGTTGTCCCTCTTTTCTTAGATCTTACTAGATGATACGAAAAATTAGTCATTTTCATATCATCAAAGTAAAATATAAGAAAAGACAGAAACACTAATTTCATCCGGGCTCTAAAAAGAAATCACATCAATGCAAACATTTAAGAAAAAGAATGACCATTGCCTTTGCAAAGGGCCTTGATATGAAAGATCGATGACCATTGCTTTTGCAGAGGGTCTCGATATGAAAGATCAATGACCATTGCCTTTGCAGAGGGCCTTGATATAAAATCATATGAAAATCAATGACCATTCCATCAAAGAGGGTCTTGATATGAAAGATCGATGACCATTGCTTTTGTAGAGGGCCTCGATATGAAAGATCAATGACCATTGCCTTTGTAGAGGGTCTTGATATGAAAGATCGATGACCATTGCTTTTGTAGAGGGCCTCAATATGAAAGATCAATGACCATTGCCTTTGCAGAGGGCCTTGATATGAAAGATCGATGACCATTGCTTTTGTAGAGGGCCTGGATTTGAAAGATCAATGACCATTTCCTTTGCAGAGGGCCTTGATATGAAAGATCGATGACCATTGCTTTTGTAAAGGGCCTCGATATGAAAGCATATGAAAATCAATGACCATTCCATCGAAGAGGGTCTTGATATATATAAAAAAGTAATTTGAAAGTATGATATCCTAGTTTAGACAATATGAATGCATGTTATGCATGAATCACCTAGAACCTTTGTCTTTTCATTTTTCTTTCCCTTTCATCCTCAATCACTCATTCTTCATCATCATTTTTCATTTCATTTTTCATTTTGTTTTTCATTTGTCATTTTTCAGTTTTCATTCATTTATCATCATTTTTTCTCTTTTCCTCTCTTGCTTTTTTTTTTAATTGTTTTTTAAGAAGACACATGTCTCTATAATCACTTGCTTTTGGAGTCATCAAATTCAATGCATGTTCATAATTTATTTTTCTCATTATCACCTCACACTCTATTTGAGAATCACGAGGAATTAGGCAAATCTTTGCGTGGAATGAGAGCACCGTGTGCCTTACATTCTCTTTCTTGATGCACAATACATCTCATGTATGCTTGAACCCATGGATAGACGTTACACAGTTGATGCAATTTTGTGACAGCAACGTGTTTAAATGAAAGAATTTTGTATTAAAAAAGGATTGCCTCACTTTAAAACTTTTGACTAAAATTAACAACTGACTGAGTTTTTCTTTTTAATATATGTCATCATCCAAATTTTGTTTCTAAGTTATTCCCATGAACAAAATTTGACAAGCATTTTTCAATCAGTGTGGACTTTTATTAGCTTGTAACGTGGCTCAGGCTTAAGGGTGTTGAAAGAAATAGATATTAAAGGCCCAAATAAATTATTAATGGCATTTTGTAACAAAGATCGTTTTGCAAGATTATCACCTCGACTATCCTCTAGGGTCTAGAACTTTTAAAGTTCTCTTCATTCTCAATTTTTTTTTCAGCCATTCAGATTTTTTACTTTATGACTTTCTTTGTATTTCCAATTTTTGGCTTTTCTATTGAAATGCTTTTTTTCACTTAATTGAGTCCATGTAATAGCCCTGCAATTCCTGACATGTTGATGATCCTTATTCAGGGATATATTGGGAAACACATTATTATTTTTTGGCTCAAAAAGGGTACAATGGAAACATATTTTTAAATCATTTTTTGGATAAGAAAAAGATGGCCACACATCATTTTAAATCTTGATTGCCCCATTCTCTTCAAAGAGCTAACTCAGTGACAAAAACAAATGGCATCAAACACATATCACTGTTTATTTTTGTTTGCATGTATAACTCTTTTTCTTCTCCCTCTCTCTCTCTCTTTTTGCTTTTTCTTTTTTTTTTTTAACTCAGAACAGCTTTTTTAGTCAAACAGGGCTATCAAAAATGTGCCCCAGCATACTGTTTATATTCTCTTTTCCTTTGGCAAATCCTTTATCTTAGGAAAATCTTCTTGAATTGGGGTATTCAAACAACATGAGTGTAAAATGCTTCAAAATAGGAAGTATTTGATCCGCTACCCTCAACGCCACAAAACATAGACGAACCAAAAGCTCCTTCATGAATTTCTTTTAATATCAACCCTGCTTCTCTTGCATCGACGCATCTGAGAAGTACCATATCATGATTTCTTTTATACAAGACATCCCCATTTATAATAAAACTTGAAGCTAACCTTCTCAAGGTTCTTTTATCATTCTCAGAAGCTGTTTCAGGATATTCTCGTGTCTTAAGATAGCACTTTATATCAAAATACTAAGGCTTACCATCTGATTCTTCTTCCACTAAATAACAGTATGTTGGTTGTTCATAACTCCTCATCTTGATCATCGGCATCCCCTCATCTTGACTAATTTCAAACATTGACGACAAGGTGGTCAAAGCATCAACTAATTGGTTATCCTCTCGTGGAATGTGATGGAACTTAATGGAATCAAAATGCTTCATCAATCCTCTAATGTATGATTGATAAGGGATTAACTTTTGGTCTCTAGTCCCCCATTCCCCTTTTAACTGATGAACCACTAATGCCGAGTCACTATACACCTCCAACACCTTCACCTTCGACTCGATAGCTGCCAAAATACCCATAACGCATGCTTCATATTCTGCAACATTGTTGGTACAACTAAAGCACAATCTTGCTGTCATCGGAATGTAATGATTCTCTGGTGAGATGAGCACTGCCCTTATTCCATGTCCAAGTGCATTAGATGCTCCATCAAATAGTAATATCCAAGCCTTTCCATCATGGCTACCCTCCTTTTCACCAAATAGGGCAAGAATGTCCTCATCTGGGAATTCAGGTTGCATAGACTAATAATCTTCAATGGGCTGTTGAGCCAGATATTCTGCTAAAGCGCTTCCCTTAACGGCTTTTTGAGTCACATAGACTATATCATATTCTGATAACAACATTTGCCATCGAGCCAATCTACTAGTGAGAGCATGCTTTTCGAAAATATACCTAATTGGGTCCATCTTAGATATTAGCCAAGTAGTGTGACTCAACATATATTAACGTAAACGATGTGCTGCCCATGTTAATGCACAACAAGTTCGTTCCAACATAGAATATCATTGTTCACAACCTATAAACCTTTTGCTCAAACAATAAGTGGCATGCTCTTTCTTCCCTGTCTCATCATGCTGCCCTAAAACACAACCCATTGATTCATCCAACACAGTTAAATATAAAATGAGGGGCCTCCCCGATACCCGCGGATGTAGTACGAGAGGATCCTGCAAATACTGTTTGATTCTATCGAAGGCTGCCTTACAATCTTCATTCCATTCCACAACTTGATTCTTACGCAACAATCTAAATATTGGCTCACATGTGGAGGTTAATTGGGAGATGAATCTAGCAATGTAGTTCAGTCTGCCTAAAAACCCTCGCACTTCTTTTTCAGTATTAGGAGTTGACATTTCCATTATTGCTCGCACTTTATCTGGGTCAACCTCAATACCTTTTTCACTGACAATAAAACCCAACATTTTTCCTGATTTTACACCAAAGGTGCATTTAGCTAGATCCAATCTGAGTTTAAACTTCCTTAACCTCTCAAACAATTTTCTCAAATTAACAATGTGATCATCTTCTGATTCAAATTTAGCAATCATATCATCCACGTAAACCTCAATTTGTCTATGCATCATATCATGAAAAGAGTCATCATCGCTCTTTGATAAGTTGCCCCAACACTTTTAAGTCCAAATGGCATTACTTTGTAACAAAATGTTCCCCAAAGCGTAATAAATGTGGTTTTCTCCATATCTTTCGGTGCCATCTTAATCTGATTATACCCGGAGAATCCATCCATAAAAGAGAACAATGAAAATCTAGCAGTGTTATCCACCAAGATGTCAATATGTGGCAATGGGAAATTATCCTTATGGCTAGCTCGATTCAAATCCCTATAATCAACACACATTCGAACTTTACCATCCTTTTTTGGCACATGGACAATGTTAGCCACCCATTGAGGATATTTTGCTACCGCCAAAAACCTTGCATTGAATTGCTTCTTCACTTCTTCTTTAATCTTTAGTGACATTTCAGGTTTCATTCGTCTTAACTTTTGTTTAACCGGGGGACATTCTTCTTTAAGTGGAAGTTTATGTTGCACTATATCAATATCCAACCCAGGCATATCTTGGTATGACCAAGCAAACACATCTCTGAACTCTTTCAACAAATCGTATAATTTTCCTCGTACCTCCTTACTCATGATGTTACCAATTTTAACCTCTTTTCTCTCATCTTCATCCCCTAGATTAAGTATTTCAATGATCTCTTGATAAGGTTTTATTTCTCGGTCTTCTTGTTTCACTAACCTTAACAACTAAGAAGAAGGTTCCCAATCGTCTTCATGATCATCATCCATATTATCGATAAGGTGCTCAAAATTAGGAATATTGACATCATTATTTTCAAAACATTCATTGTCATATCTGCATTATTTGGATTTGTAAAAGAAAATAAATAGACAAACAAAGTATGTAGTGAAAGCAAACATAACTGAACATCACATTAACTAAAAACGAAAAGATAGAACCAGTTCATAAAGACATCCTAGAATGTTTTGGAGAAAAACAAAATAAAAAACAACAAGTATTACATTTGATTGAACTTAAACACCACAGGTAAATTCACGGTCTTCCAATTATCGATCTGTATGTTGGGAGGACAGGGTTGCACCAAACTAGAACTTCCTTCCCCAGATTCATCTTCAACAACTGCAACTTGACTAACATTGATCCATCCAGCACTACGAAAGCTCTTCTTCAAGTCACAAATAGAGATCTTTCCTACCCTCGGCTTACGACCCTGCAAGCGAGCTAAGCTTCGTTCTTTCTTTTCCTCCATTAGTCTTCTTTTGTCCTCCTTAGTAGGCTTGTACCCCAGGCCGTATCTATTCTTGTTCTTAACAATTTTCAGTGGAAATATTGGTCCCTGTCCGACTTTGCCTAGGCCTTTTCCATATTCATAACCTTCTCTCAACATAACCCTTGCCATCATCAAAGAGGCACATGACAAATATGGCATAATCTGTAATGGTTCAACATATGTATTCCCCACAATTTCTAGAGCTTGAAAAGTCGTCTCAAGAGCTTCCTATGTTTTTTCAATATATCGAGCAGATGACAGACCACTCACCAGATGATGAAGGCGTGATTCGGGACCATCAAGGGATTAGGAAACAGATGATGGAATCATGCCTAGGATCTTCAAAGAGATCTCAAATTAGCTTCAGATTGTAGAATAGGAATTCTTTTATATATTTTTTTTTGTAATGTTTTTGTTTGGGCTTTTTCGGACCTTCAGTTATGTTGGGCCTTTTTGTGTTTCGGCCCATAGTATATAAGCCCTTGTGAGACACATTTGTATTCAGATTTGAGTTTTATGAAAATTTGAGTTTTCTCTCAAGTCTCGAGGTTCTCCTCAGAACCACCGATCCTTATCTTTGAATCTCCGATTCAAAGTGGCGGATCTTCCTCACTTATCTTGGAATCTCCTCCAAGTGGCGTGATTTCCTTCCGTTCCGCAAAAACCCCCAATCGACGTCCTCCATTTTTCCCCTTTTCATTTTAGGGTTCATACCCATTTTCGTTCTAGATGAATTCCTCCCTAAATCCGAGACGATCCTTCATCATATGGTAATCAGAGCTCGGGTTGGTGTCTCTCCTTCATGGTTCGTTTCAGATTTGTGTTTTTCCTTCCGAAGTGCATCTTTGTGTTTTCCTTCCGAAGCAATTGTCGTGCGTCTCACTTCATGTTGGTAGTTCTTTGTCTCGTAAGTCCTTGCACCCGATTTCGAATGTTTAATCAAGATTCGCGTTTTTTTTTGAGCTGCTCGAACTAATATATTCTCCGTTGGCGACTTTGCGCATATTGGCCACAATCTATTCTTGTTTGATTATGCGATGTGTGGTTGTTCTAGGTTTCTCCATTAAATACGAGAGCCAAACGTCTTGTTAGATTCCTTCAGTTGGTGTTGTTTGAGTTGGGCCTGATTATCTTAGACATCTAATTCACGCTTACAAAGTATATGTGAAATTGTCTCAGTGGCAATTTGGAATCTTGGTGTGGATTCATGTTAAGTTGGTGAAGTAAAATTTTGAGTGGCACGTGGTGTTATGATTCTGCAACAACATATACACAGCTGGAGCGGTAAATGATGTTGGTTCGGTGAATGCTACATGTTATTGGTGATTCCGAAGTGAAGTGAAGTGATAAAAGCCTGTGGAATCTTCAACCCAAGGGGTGCCAAACGGTGCAAAGTAGGAGCCAATTAAGCACACTGCTGTAACATCTATTATCTTCTGCTGACTTCATCAAGCAACAACAACCAATTTTGTTTCTGGTAGCTTGAAGTTTGAGTGATTGCAGCGTGAATCATGGTGCAGTCACAGCAAATCATTTTGGTTCATTCAGTGCAACAGAATTGAGTTTGGTGCTTGAAGCTTGGTTTCATTCCTCTCGGTGCAGGAGCTTAGTGCAACAGATTACTTTCATCACCGAATCTTTGTCTTTAATTCCACGTGGTAGAGCGAATGGCAACAAGCGATGTAGTAAATTTTTCTTGAATTAAGGGGAGGATTTGAAGCATTTTTACGCAGCAACCAGTTTTGCCTGAAGTGGTGACAGCCAGCTTGAAGAATTGTGAGTTGGTGGCTCCTCTTTAGTGCAACTTGGTGAACTGATTTGGAGCAGTGGCAATAACCAAGTACGTGTCCTCACCACAAGGCCTCTCTAGTATACTCGGTGTAATTGAATTTGGACAAGCAAACTAATTTACGTGGCAGCCTTGAGAAGTTTGAAGTAGTTGTGTGGCAGTAACCAAAGTCGTGTTCCTTCATTAGTCTTCTTCCATCTTTGTCAGCAGCTTTGTGGTTGGCTCCTTATTCCATTCGCAGTAGAATTGGCAGTGGTGCTACAGTAGGCTGTCGGTGCTGCAGTAGGCTGTCGGTGACAACAGCTCATGGTTTAACCTTGGTTCGGTGCACACAATCTGAAATTGTGAAACTTGCAGTGATGTAATCTAAAGTAGTGCAGCAGTTTGGTTCCCCTTTGGTACGGTTTTCCTAAGCAGTTGCTGGCTTATATGAATTTGGTACGTGTCTAAGTTCTAATGTTGCAACCGTGAAGAGGACTTGGCAATTGGAAGAGCTGAAATTTCATTGTCAGGCTTGAGGTGGACTTATGGTGCAGTGGTGGCATCCTTGGCTCGTTCGTGGTACATAGAGATGCCAAGTGGTGGAGTGGTCTTGTTCTCTTGCAGATTGAAGACGATTCTAGCAGTGGTAGCAGCTGGCTGGATTGGACCTATAATTGGCAATAACATACATTTATTTCAAGTGGTAGTGTGCAAAATTTTGGGCGCTGCAGTATACAATCACACTTCTTAAGTTCAGTGGACAGCAAGATATTGATCCATGCATGGCAGTTAAAGAAGTTCACCACGACAGCAGCTCTTCTTGGCTTTCGGTGGACATCTTTAAGGCTCATTCGGTGCCAGCCATATATGCTTTTGGTCCAGTCGGTGCAGCAGATTGCAAGAGGTGTTAAGCAAAGTCAGCAAGGCTTCATTAGCTACAGCATTTTATTTCTTTGCTTTTGGAATTCTTGGTGCAGTTTGGACTCTTGCAGCTACACTTCATATCAGATTGTGGCTGGTTTCACGTGAATCAGGATTTTTGGTTTAGGCAACCCCATTCTGTGCAGTTAAAATTCTGGGTGCAGAACATGGAGTCTGGAATGATTTCCGCAACATGTTCTAGCCAATCCTAGAGAACAGCTTGTGGTTGTCCTAAGCGGTGCAGTTGTGGTTGGCTTCTTGCCACATTCAGCGCAGAATTGGCAGTGGTGTTATAGCTGGCTGTTCCATTCGGAGGCAACCTTACTAGGCATTTTGGTGCAGCAAGTCATCTTGGCCCATGCCACTTAGGTGTTTCTGGTGTAGGTTGGATCAAAGAGCGTGGTGGAGAATTGAAATTGTGGTGCAGGAAAATAGGACAGCGTGACTCCCCTACTTAATTCGTGTCTCCCTCGCTTAATCCATGTTGTACTCGCTTAAGCGATGCCAGCCACAAACTGCAGTGTTTGACAACAACGTGCTAGGTGAATTTTTGGTCTGTTTCATTGGCTGAACAGTGCAATTTTGCTGTTGCGTTTTGGGACGTGTTTTGGGTGGTTTGGATAGCAAGCGTGCTTGTTTTTGTTGATGTTTTGCAAGTGTCTCACTTTGTTTTGGGCATGAATGGAGTTGATTCTTGGGCTGTTTTGTTATGATTGATATACCTGGTGCACGTTATGCTTCTTTCTAGGTCATAGTCCTTGTTACCATAAATCATTTTCCTTAAATTCCTTGCTTTAATTGAGTCTCATGTCCATAATTTCTCTTTGAGTTTGATTTTTCCTTAGTTTCTTGTGTTGTGGGACAATGTACCTTGAGCTAAATTGTTGGAAGTATTGCTTGTGGGAGTTTGAATTATTCATCATAATTTAGCTTGAGTATTTTGTTTCACATTTCCAGTAGTAATTCTAAATACTTTGTTTAGATTACTCTTGTCTTTTAGAGTGCTTTTCTCATTGTCAGGGTCTTAGTTTGTCACATATTCACTCTCTTTGGTTTAACGCTTTCTTGCTTTTGGTGCTTTTTAGTTTGTCTTTAAATTTCCATGGTTTTGTCTTTAAGTCATCCTTTCCTTGGCCTCCTGAGTTGAGCTTAGATTTGCTACATCTTTCACCTTGATGTTGATTTCTTGATAGGTTGATTGGAGGTTCTTTGAAGAACTGAACAGGAACTTGAGAGTGAGTGAATACACTTAAAGAGTGAAACACGAGTGAAATTGAGTGTAAACACGTAAGGAGTGGTGAGACCCATTTGATAATTTTATCCACATTATTTGTGCTAACCACTTACTGTGTTTTGTGCTAGTTCTTGTTTCCTCTCTTTCATTGCAGGAATTAGCAATTTTGAGCACTCCACAATGTTCCATACACGTTCGACCTTGATAGAGGATATCAACTTCATTGTGTCCAGAATCATCAGACTGAATAACAAACTTGGGAAACTCAGAAGGGAGCACAAACATGATAGAGGATCATTGCCAAGTGACAAAACAAATGCTATTAGGTGCACAAAGTGTGAAGGTTATGGACACGAAAATTATCAATGTCCTAATTGGGACGCCAAGTACATGACTCTTCAAGAACTCCAAGATTACATTGTATATTTGAAAAAGGTGAAGAGGAGTGTTAGGCAAAAGCTCGAAGTCAGACGAGAGCAAGAAGCAAAAAGGGAGTGGGAAAAGGCAAGACAAGAGAGAGAGTTAAAAGAGGAAAAAGTGCTAGAGATGATAGAAGAAGAACAAAGAGAGAAACACAAGAATGAGTCTCTCCTCACACACTTGAAATTCATGGTTGAGATGAAATCCTTAGAGGGGGATGATAATGCGTTAAATTGTGGTTCCCATTCACACCATGATCTTGCATTTTCATTGGGAACACTTCCTAACCTCTCTCTTTTTGTCTTAATGCCTAGGGAAGACTTATACATTAAGGAGCAATGGCATAAGCAATGGGGTGAGGAAAAGATGATGGAAAAGGCAGCAACAACATGGGCCAAACATGAACCTGACTTTAATCATCTGATTGTGTGTTTGGCCTCTCATGAAAATCCTGAAGGATTTCAGGGACACTCTTTTTCTATTCTGATTATTGTGGGTTGTTATCCTTTTTGTTTCACAATGAATAGTATACTTGTGGTTAAACTCTTTGACGTGTTCTGCAGGTTTATCTTTGATCCTGGAGGACAATCTCTAAGCACCTTGATAATAACAGATTGGCCTCTCCCATGATCCCAATCTCATCTTTTCTAGATAACATTTTATTTCTGTTTTTAGACTATTCTGGTTTTGCGTACTTCTCAGCACTTATGTTTGTGTGTTTGTTTGTAGGTAATGAAGCGCTAAAATTCGAGGTCGAATTTTCTCCAACACGGAGGCAATGATGAAGGCGTGGTTCGGGACCATCAAGGGATTAGGAAACAGATGATGGAATCATGCCTAGGATCTTCAAAGAGATCTCAAATTAGCTTCAGATTGTAGAATAGGAACTCTTTTATATATTTTTTTTTGTAATGTTTTTGTTTGGGCTTTTTCGGACCTTCAGTTATGTTGGGCCTTTTTGTGTTTCGGCCCATAGTATATAAGCCCTTGTGAGACACATTTGTATTCAAATTTGAGTTTTATGAAAATTTGAGTTTTCTCTCAAGTCTCGAGGTTCTCCTCAGAACCACCGATCCTTATCTTTGAATCTCCGATTCAAAGTGGCAGATCTTCCTCACTTATCTTGGAATCTCCTCCAAGTGGCGTGATTTCCTTCCGTTCCGCAAAAACCCCCAATCGACGTCCTCCATTTTTCCCCCCATTTTAGGGTTCATACCCATTTTCGTTCTAGATGAATTCCTCCCCAAATCCGAGACGATCCTTCATCACCAGAAAATCTTCCTCTCCTGAAACTGTTACCATCTTATCCCCCATTACATACTTCAACTTTTGATGTAAAGTGGAAGGCACCACCCTTGTAGAATGAATCCAAGGTCTACCAAGTAAACAACTATACGCCGGTAAGATGTCCATTACTTGAAAATTTATTTGAAATACACATGGACCAACTTGAACTGGCAACTTTACTTCTCCAATCACCTCTCTTTTGCTACCATCAAAAGCTCTCACAATCATAGTACTTGGCTTCATAGGGAATTTATCACGTGAAAACTTCTCCAGCGTCACCTTAGGCATCACATTTAGGGAAGAACCATTATCAATCAACACACGAGCTATAACATGGTCGAGACATTTAACAGATACATGAAGAGCTTTATTGTGTCCTCTTCCTTCAACTTGTATCTCATCATCCAAAAAAGTAAGGAAATCATTAATGGTAATATTATTAACAATCCCTTCAAATTTATCCAACGAAATATTTTGTTCAACATGAGCCCCACTCAGTATTTTCATTAGCAACTTTTGGTGAGTTGTCTAATGCATGAGCAATTCCAAAATCGAAATACGAGCTGGCATACGATTCAACTGCTCTACCACCTTGTATTCGCTTTGTTGTATGAATTTCAAAAATCCATAGGCCTCTTCATCTGATATTTCTTTTTGTTTATCCTTTCTGCATTCTTCCTCATCTTGTATCGTCTTTTCTTTTAATATCTCTTTTGCTTTTGCAATTCCATCATTTACTTTACTTCTATGGCATCCTTCCTTCCTTAGATCTGGTGGTGTAAAGAAACGACCACTCCTTGTTATCCCACCAAGACTTGATATATTTTCAACAATTGGACCTTCATGCACATAAGTGTTTTCAACATGTTGTCCCTCACCTAATTCATGTATTCCATACTTCCATGGAACAACTCTATCACTTTCATAAGGAAAAGAGGAAGGTGTTTTTATCACCATGGGTTGTCTTCCTTATTCCATGAAAGAAGGTGCAGGTCTAGTGAAATGAATCACTAAAGGTTCTAGTGTGGTTAAATTGGACTGTTCACCAGTTTGTGCCAATACCTTCTTATCTTATTTCCATGAAAAACTTGCAGGAAATGCTTATTAACTAGCTTTTGCAACTCCAGCTTGAACTCCACACAATCTTAATAGAATGTTCGGCACCTGGATGGAATGCACATGCATTACTTAGATCATATTCACCTTTAACTAGCTCTCTCTCCAATAGTGCTTCAAGGATGAATTTCATAGAACTCCAAATTTGACTCACTTTTCTTACCAAACTTTGCTCCCTTACCTCAATAGCATTTGTTGAAGTCTTCTCATGCCCCGACAAAGGGTTATTTTCAATACTAGGTTTATCTTCTTTGAATGTCAACCACCCTAAATCAATTAAAGATTGTACCTTATATTTGAGAGGAAAACACCTTTCTGTCGAATGCCCCTTTGCCCCTCCATGGTAGTCACATGTAGCATATGGATCATAACTCTTGGGAAAAGGAGGTTGTTATGGTTTCATTGGGCAAATTGCAACAAAAGATTTACGAAGACGCATCGATAACAACTCTATGTATGTCATAAGAATGGGAGTAAAATGAATAAACTTCCTCTCCCTTCTTGTATTGGTATTTTGACCAGGGTTCTCACTATCACTAGCAGCTGCTTTCTGAGGTTGCAACTGATTGTTTGAAACAGGCTGTATTAGGTAATTAACAGGTGTACGGTTATCCCATGCGGATGCGGCATGAACTTCAACTTCTTTTTTCTTACTTTGATTAAAACTTGGTTTTTTGGTATTTGCAGCCACGAGCGGGGCATATGCAATTTTACCATTTTTTATCTCGGTCTGAATCCTTTCACCGATGATGATGATGTCTGCAAAATTAGAAGATATATTCCAATTCCCAATCATATGCTCATAAAATGGCGGTTGTAGTGTATTCACAAACATTGTAACCATCTCCTTATCATATAGTGGTGGCTCAACCTGGGCAGATATCTCTCTCCAACATTGGGCATACTCTTTGAAAGTTTCATTTTTCTTCATTGTCATATTTTGGAATTGTATTCTATCTAGTGTTGTATTCATATTAAATTTATATTGCTTTATGAAAGCATCAGCTAGATCCACCCAAGAATGAATATGAGTCAGCTCAAGATGCATATACCAATTCAGCGCTGCCCCAGCTAGGCTATCTTGGAAAAAGTGGATAAATAATTTATCATCATGGGTATGGCCAGCCATGTTTCGACAGTACATTGTTATATGGCTTTTTGGACACGTAGTCCGCCTATATTTCTCAAACTCAAGCACTTTGAACTTAGGGGGTATCACCACGTCAGGGACCAAAGATAAGCCTACAACATCACCAAATCCATAACTTTTATTCCTTTCAATAGCCCGTAGTCTTTCCTCCAATATCTCTAACTTTTCCTTGTTATTCTCATTCGATGAAATCACTTGAGCTAGTGTCTTTTCTTGTAAACCCACACCTACAGTCGAAACATGTGGTGGAATCGATACATTAGGATCTGTATAGGTTGTGATTCCAACCACACTTTCCCCTGGGCGTACATGGTTCCTAAAATCAGCCATCCCGGTTGACACTTGGAATTGCTCATTAGGTGATGAAACAGGTATGCTTGTATTACCACCAGAAAATGGATTCATAACTTGCTCTACATACTCTGCCATTGGAGGTGTGTAACCTAGGGGTAAGCCATAAGGTGGAAAAGCTTGAGATGATGTCCCTTGACTCACTTGATGATGTGGTGGGTAAATCGGAGGTCCACGAAGGTCCACTTGATACATGAGGATGAAATCTTGGAGGGTATGAAGTACCACCGTCAACTGCTGAACTTTCTCCTGAACTCTTCATAGTCCTCAATGCCTCCAAGATCTGACCCATTTGATCCTTTATTTGGCTGATTTCACCCTTCACTTGGCTAATTTCTTCCTTAACTTCCTCATGTGCATTTTCCCAATCCTCCATTGTTTTGAAATTTGCCCGAGTTCTATAAGGGTGTCTCGGAAATTTTGTCGTATTCACTTACTGTCACTCTTCTATTTAATTCAAATGAAATGAGAAGGAAAAAGGAAAAGAAAAAGACAAATGCAAATGCAAACATTCTAGCTAGAAACTATAAAGTTGTGCAAATAACATTGCAAGTAATAATGGAAATTAACACAGAATAAAGTAGTCGATTCATCAGAAAATCCACAATGTTCAAAAGTTCATAACAATACGAAAAAGAAAGAAAGCATAAACATCAACTTCGAGCTCTAGCCACTATATTCTTCATTTCCCCTACAAGCTCTCTGCAATAACTGAGGAAATCTTCAATTGCTTTTGGTGGATTGAATATAGGCATTGCAATCTCAACATCAGTTAACATCTTGGATATATCTTCAATTGCTCCATTAGCTATAGCTACCAACTTTGAAAAACATCCTCTCTAATACTCCGAAGTTCCTTTTAACTCACCACATTCAGTTATCAATCTCTGATTTTCCTCCTCCGACTATGCCCAGTACCAACTCTCCTCAACCACTTTTGCTTCATAAGCTAATACTGTCTCTCAAACTCTTTGTTCCTATACTGTATGTCATTTTCTAACTCTGCTTTATACCAACGCTCTTCTTCTAGCTTTGCCTCATAAGCTGCTGTCATTTTTTCTGTCTGTTGCTCCATCTCCTTAATCCTAACTTGTGCATTTCGCAGCTTGTTTAATGCCTCCCTTTTGTCTCTTGCCAATTCTTCATATAATGCAATTTTCTCACATTCAGACAATGCCACCTCTTTCTTCTCTTTGCCTCTCAAAGCTAGCTCTTTGTTAGCTGCCTCGAGATCTTGTTGTACTCTAATGTGATGGTTTCTTTCCTCTCTCTGCTTCTTTATTAATACATTACAAGTTCTGATCCTGGCTTCATTGTCATGTTTGAGATCTATATATTCATGGTGAGCTTTCTAAAGATCATTAACAAGCTTAACATTTTTCTGCTTCATCTTTTCTATTTCTTCTTTAAGGGTTTTGACTTCCTCACTTTCCACATCTTGTTGTTCTGGCATGAAGGCAACTGGTTTGAACGGTAGCTTCACCACTTTAACCTTATCCATTACCCATTGTTGATAAGATGTCTTCTCCTTTACTACCCATGGCCTAGAGTCTTTTTCTGCACGCACCACACTGCCCCAAGCACTTCTAATTCGTCGGAGTAAATCATTAGAAGTCCCTTCTTCATAGCAATTCCACACTACAACTAAAGATTCTGGATTTGGTGCACCTCGTATAGGATATCCAAATTGTCTTTGTGCTAATATCGGATTATAATTAACACAATATTTGGTTCCTATAAGAGGTACATTTGGGTACTCCCCACAATGTATGATATGTGATCTTTGCTGCCAGGATACCTCTCGTTTGATCATTCCATTATGTAACTTAGCAAAACAACACGCCCATTCTTGTGCTCCTTTAGCTGCTGGCTTGTAATTTGGACTAATATGAGAAGTAAACCATTTATATAATACTGGCAAGCAACATGACAACTTCTTCTTCTTAAATTCATAACGCATGTTCAAATTTCCATAAACATTAGCTAAGATTGTTGTGACTGGATTTTCTGCATTGATTTTATATGTTATGCAAACATTAATGGCTGAGAGATCAACAAAGTTATCGATGCTTGGGAAAATCATAATGCCATAAAGAATGAGTGCCAGTACATCCATGAAAGTTTCCCCCATGTCTTTATCAACCAATTGACGTAGATGCCCCTCTAGAAACCCTTGAGGAATGCCTTTGACGGTTCCTTTTGTAATCATTTTTCCTTCTAACTCTACAGGGTGTATTTTCAAAATTCCTGCTAGTGTTGAAACAGATGTATTTTGCGTTGTATGCTTGTAAGGAATCTTTCCTTCTAATGGTAGATCTAGAATATCCCCAAATTCCTCTACTGTCGGCACTAATTGAAAATCCTTGAAGGTGAAGCATTGGAGCGGCGGATCATAGTATTGGACCAAAGTAGTAACAGTTGGAACCTGAGTATCAATCTCTAGAAGATTCAGTAAATTCCCATACTTCCTTCAAAAATTGTTCCTCTGGATAGTCTTCATCTTCCCCACCAACTCTCGAAGATAAGTCAAGTTTCCTTCATTTGCTCTAATTGACTACTTTTTTAGTGACTCTGAACCAGAATGCTCTCCAACTCCAGATTCCCTATTAATTTCCGTTTCTTCTCCAAGAAAATGACACAGCTTTATGATTTTCTACCTAGAATGAATACAATGAAAACGTACAAAAAAAAAAGAAAAAAATTATAGACTACATGATGCTATGAATAATTTACATAACTTATTACAACCCAAAGGAAAAACACAAAGAAACAAATACAAATAAAAATAAAAGACAAAATAAAATAAAATAAAATAAAATAAACAGAAAAAGGAATTATAGGAATACACATCTCCCTTTCGTGCCTTATAAGGTTTAAGCGCGTCATAAGATTAAGGTAGGTATATGTGCTCACCAGGATAGTCTCCTATTTCCTAAGGATAAAAGGTCACTAGAGCTATAGCCCACTTCACGACATTTCTCACAACAGTTGGTAAACAACACGATGTAAGAGTATCAATTGAAGCAAACAGACTCTAGCTGGGGTTCTCACAATGACCACTTGGGAAGTACATCCACTGTGGCACTACTACACAATCCCCTTCTAATTCTAAGCTACTCAGACCCAGGTATAGGGCCTCGCTCATGTCATGTACAAAATATAAGGTGAGTGTGTGAAGGGAGAAAAAAATGCAAACCTAGACCCCCACCTGCAAAAGAGATCCATACAAAAACATATTTTCTACCCTAAGGTTCAATATCCACAAATATATCATACACCAACAGGAATATATAATATACATAAATCGAGAAGGGAAAAACAAAAATCTAAATTTAACACATCGCTTTCGCATATTCGATTAAATAGGCTTGACTCTCTAGTGTCCCCAGTGGAGTCGCCATCTATAGTAACCTAAATCATGACGGGACGACGAACTAAAAATAAATTCATTTAGAAAAAGAGATTTAGAAGTCACCACCATTTATTCAGGAAAACTATGGAAAACCATAAAAATAAAATAAAATTTGCGAAAACCAAAGTTAGGGTCCGGGAGTCGGTTACGCGTAGGGAAGGTATTAGCACCCTACAGCGCCCGCCCAAAGGCGGTACCTTTAATTAAATTTGCAAAAGAGATGTGTTTATTTTAAATATTTATTTTTCCCATAAGAAAATATTGAACAAAATTATTATTTTTATTAAAAAGGACCCGACAAGGCTTAACCTTAGTCCTACGTATTCTCATAAAAAAAATGAGAAATCAGGGCTACGTAGTTCTTTATAAAACTGTTTGATTAAATGATTTAATTTTTGAAAAATGTCATTTGACATATTTGAAAAAGAGTGTCATGCGACGCGAGCGGGCGATTAGACACCAAACACATTTTTTATAACTTATTTGTTAAAAAACAAGATTGTCGTGTGACGCGAGCAGTCAATTAAACACCAAACACGTTTTTATAACTTATTTATTGAATGTCATGTGACGTGAGTGGTCGATTAGACACTAAAAGAGAAAGAAAAATAATAATAATAATAATAATAATATTAAATTATTATTTATTCTTATTTTTATCAATTTTTGAAAGTTATTTAATTTTTATTTCAATTAAAAATATTTTTATCATTTTTGAAAATGACGTGATTGAAATGTCAAATTTACTTAAAAAACACGGAAATGTGGTACTTAAAGAGAAACGCGGGGTGCATAAAGTAAATGTGGGGTGCATTAAAGTAAAACGCGAGGTGCATAAAGTAAAGTAAACACATTATATCTAAGAAGAAAATAAAGGAGTGGGGTGTGTGCTAAGTGAAAACGCGGGTACGTAAAGTAAACTAAAACTTAATGTAAGCGGGGTGGGGTTATTACATTGGGGAGTGCATGAAGCAAATAAATAAACAAAATCCAATATTAAAAGTAGGAGTGCATAAACTGAAATATGGAGGTGCGTGAAGAAAAAACCTTAAATCTTCTAACCTTAATAAAAACATAGGTGGTGCATGAATGAATTATGGTGGTGCACGTAGCAAAAACTTAAACTTGCTAACCTTAATAAAAACATAGGTGGTGCGTGAATGAACTGTGGTGGTGCATGAAGCAAAAACTTAAACCTGCTAACCTTAAAAAAAGAAGAGGGGGTGGTGCGTGAATGAACTGTGGTGGTGTACAAAGCAAAAACTTAAACAAACCCTAAAGCCATATAAAAACGCAACATCTCAACTCTTACTTCGTCTCCTACCTTCCCGCAAAACACCATTGCCGCCCCAACTTGAGACCTTGACCGTCGGCAGCGACGCGGCCAACAATGGCGCTGGCCACGATCGCGCCACCACGAACAGTGGCGGCACCACCGTTCATCTCCACAAACCAAGATTGTTTCAACTATGACTCACCTTTCCCTTGCCGTGCACTGCGAACTACCTTTAATAAAGGATTCTAACACCAAGTATGGCTACCCCACGATTTCCAGAATAACAGTGCTCACTGTCGAGCCTCTATTTGTTTACAGTGAATCAAACCCTTTCTATTTCCTTTCTATTTCAGATTATTTAAACCCAACTCTCTTTTATTTTCAATTTTCTAGTTTTAATTCACTGATTAAAAATTTCAAGCAACATCAGATGTAGGGATTTCACGATTCATACCCTTTACCGCATAACAAAAAAATAGAATGGGCAGAACATCGTATCAAAAATTTGAAGATTGAAGATTTTGCGTACCTTGTTTAATGTCTAAGCTTTTTTGCTATCATGGTTCCCTTTGTACTTGATTCTGCATGTTGTTTATATTCCTTGTTGCACTGTTGTTTCTATCACTGCTCCATTCTTTTTTCTTCCCTGTTGCTTGTTCCGTGAACCAAAGTAGAAGAAGTTTTAGCTTCTGTTTCGTAAAAAGTAAAGTATTCCCCCAATAGTAAAGTTTTTTAACAATTTATTATTATTTTTTTCTTTTTTATGTAACACTTATTTTTGAATATATATATATATATATATATATATATATATAATTTTATTTAACTTTATTATTTTATATATTTTTTTATTATTATTATTGTTATTTTATATTTTTTATATTTTTTTATTTTTAAAACAACATTATTTGCCCAGACAAAATTGGGTGTTTACAGAATAGATCACCAAGTTAGGATGCAAACAACACTGAACTGTACACTTTCAATCGATGAAAAACAGAGTTAATCAATTGATTTTACTAAACAGATTTTGTTCTGGTATAATCAACCGATTGAAACAAGAAAATATCCAGAAATGCAAATTTATATTTTAAACCAGGAACAATACACAATAATGATCAAGATAGGTTCCAAATGATTATGTAAACATGCTCAATGCTGCAAATGCTATGAAAACATGCAAGAACAAGAAAAAGATTATTAAAGCACAAGTTCTTTAAACTTTAAAATGAAAATGCAAGAGAGAAAGGTTAGAGAAGAAAGGACACCACGAGATTTTTATACTGGTTCACTCAAACCTGAGCTACATCCAGTTTGTCAAGGCAACCTTAGCTTGACTCTGCACTATTTCAAAAGTTTTACAAAGTATCCACCCTTACACTTCCAAAATATGCAAAAACACCATAAAGACTCTTGAATCACACAAGAATCACACCAGCAAAGCAAGAACCATCTTGTAGACCTGGAAAACCACTAGGCACACACACAAAGCTTGAGAAAGATCAAACCTCAGTGGTAGCACAACCCATCCTACCACAAACCACTTTCTCCAAGCTTCAAACCAAGCCAAAAGCTCCAAGAATTGATCCAAGATCAATCTTCAACAGTTGCAACACGTATGATCATGAAGGAGAGAGTTTCCACAAGTTTCCAAAACAAATTCGTGCTCTAAAATGATCAACTTACCTCTCTTTCGAAAATCATAGCTTTTATAGTCAAACTATTACGAAATTCAACAGGTTGATTTTCAAATCAATCGGTTGATTTCACTTGACTTAAGTGAAATCAGTCGATTAAAAACTAAATCAATTGATTGAATTTGTTGCAGTTTAAGACTACTACAGTCAACCTTTTAACCTGTTGAAAAACCATTCAACAAACTAAAAGAGACATTTTAACCTATTGAAAAACCATTCAACAGATTAAAATACACACCTAAGACAAAAAAACATCTAATTAATGCTATAAGGTCTACAACATGAATTACAAACTTAAAGTACACTTTCTAAATGATGTAACTACATGGAGAGCACATGTTCCAGCCTTGATCACCATGGATATCATCAAATCTCCTTTCATTCATCAATGTAGGCTTCATTTCAATGGTAATGGCTTCAAGATAGTTCAAAAAATCTTCATTCAATCTTCATCAAATCTTCAAGAAACAAACCACCTTGGCTTCTCATGTTAACATCTTCAAGGATTTTTATCTTGCAAAATAAAACAAAGTAAAACCTTAATATCAATAAAAGAATTATTTAATAATACTTTAGAAATATGTAAAGATGAAATTATAGACATATTAATTAAAAAATTTAAATATTAATAATACAACTTATTTCATTTTGAGGGAACATTTGATCCACTAAATGATGGGCTTCCTAATAAATTAGTCATTTGGTGTTTCATCTCTATTTCGATATCTTGCTTCATTTGATCACGTTGCGTTTTCATCTCTAATAATTTCTTGATCTTTAATTAATTGTCGTTGAGATTGCAATTCATTATGAAGTTGAATGTTAGGTTCCTCTTGATTTTGAATAATGCTATTCAACTTTTTAACTCCTAACTCTAGATCACTTGCTCCTTTTTGTGCATTTTCCACTTGATTTTGTACAATTTGTCTCTCTATATTTTCTATGATTGATATAGTTCCAATACCTTAAAAATGATTTGGTGTTGTTCCTAATACAAATGAAAAATGTTTAACTAATGGTATAGGTGCTTTCGAAATCTCTTCCTCGTACACCTCACCCACATTTTTCAAATTATCCTGGACAATATAAAGAAACAATATTTAACATTTAAAATATTTTGTAATAGTAAAATAAAATTATTTTGAATATGATTATAACAAATAAAGAAACATTTGAAATATAAAGTAAACTCAGTGGCCATGGTAACACTAAAAATTTCAACATATGAACAAAATCATAAAATAAGTTGATGTCTCTAAATATTCCTGCATCTACATATTTCAACTTAAAATTTGTACCCAATTCAAATATATATCCTTAAATTTTAAACATCAACAAGAAAAAAAATAGGGTTAAATATATTTTTGGTCCCTCAAGTTTTAGTGAATTTTGGAATTAGTCCCTCTTCGAAACTTGATACCAATTTAGTCCTTCATCTTTAGAAATGTGTGGATTTAGTCCTTCTTATCAAATTTTGTTAAGTTTATTTGACATTGTAAATGCATTTTATGATAATATTTAAGTTAACATTGAAGCGAAATTGTGTCAAATGGTGTAAACAATTCAAATACTATCATGAAATCCGCTTGAAACATCAAATAAACTTAATAAAAATTGATAATAAGGACTAAATCCACACATTTCTAAAGATGAAGGACTAAATTGGTATCAAGTTTCGAAGAGGGACTAATTCCAAAATTCATTAAAATTTGAGGGACCAAAAACATATTTAACACAAAAAAATATAACTTGTATTTGTTAAAATATAAGCTAGAGTATCACTACAACAAATTCAAAGATTAGCGAGGGAATAATCCCTAGCTAATCCCTTGCTAATTCCTCGCAAAATCATTCAGCGAGGGAATAACGAGGAAATACCGAGGATACTGAATCGTAGCTAAATTATAGGTAACTAAATCGCTAGGGAACTACTTCGTAGATAATCCTTGGCTAATCCCTAGCAAAATGCTTGTAGAAAATCTCTAGCTAATATTTAGCAAACTAGTTGTAGCAAATCCCTAACTAATCTCTAGCAAAAAGGTTGTAGCTAGGGATTTGCTACATCTAGTTTGCTAAGGATTAGCTAGAGATTTGCTACAAGCACTTTGCTACGAATTAGCTAGGGATTAACTAAGGATTAGCTACGAAGTAGTTCCCTAGCGATTTAGCTACCTATAATTTAGCTACGATTCAGTATCCTCGCTATTTCCTCACTATTTCCTAACTGAATGATTTTGCAAGGAATTAGCAAGGGATTATTCCCTCGCTAATCTTTGAATTTGTTGTAGTGGATGTGCATGAAACATCCTTATTTCATAATGTCAACACTTATTCCAGGTCCCAAAGCTCCTAGAATTACATTGATATGTATTTACAACCTTTGATCGATGAATTGAAAGAACTTTGGGATAATGGTGTAGAGACATATGACAAATCAATGAAAGAAACATTTCAATTACATGCCTATATTTTGTGGACTACTAATGATTTTCCTGCATATGAAAATCTATCAAGGTGGAGTACTAAAGGAAAATTTGTTTGTCCTTGTTGTAAGAAGGATACATGGTCATTAAGTTTACCAAATGGAAAAAAAAATTGTTATATAGGAAGTGGTCAACTTTTTCCACTAGGTCATTATTGGAGAAATGGTGAAAAAAGCTTTTGATAACACTAGAGAAAGTCGTCCATCTGCTACACAATTATCTAGAGATGATATAATTAAACAATATCAACAATTTTAGCAGGTTAGTATTATTGTATTTTTCTTAAAATCATTATTTCAAACTACTATTATTTTTCTATTATATTATCAAATTTCTCTTACTTAAAAATAAAATCAAAGTAAAATATATTTTTTAAACAATAATTATTTAAATATTATTACTATTAGATAATTTTATTAAATGACATATTTTGAATATATAAACTAATATAATATGTAATATATTATCAATTTTTTCTTATTTTCGAGCTAACATGTAGAGCTTTTCCTGAAAACTACAAAAAATGGTATTTCCATGGTGAAGGATCAAGTGTAAGCGAACCTTTGGCTACTACAAGTGTAGATATGGTTGAAGATATTTTAGAATCTCGAAATCCAATGGAAGATATGTTGACTGATGCCTTTAGGTTTGTGGGGGCATGATGTTAATGATTTTGACGAGGCTATTGAAGATGATGATGTGCAAAATAATATGGTATGAATTTTGCTTCATCTAGTGGAACTTCTCCAAATTCAAATGACAAGTTTGTGAGGATAGAAAATGAGCTTGCAATTATGAAAATCCAAATGCAGCATTGCTTTCCTACATTGCTTCTAAAGAAGATATGTAAGACTCGCAGAATTTAATTAATTAAATAAATAATTAATTACTAAATGCAGGTAGTAGAAGCCTTTATGACATTAAATTTTGATTGGTATGATGTGAAAAATTACTAGCTTAGATAGTTGAGAGTTTTGATTATGTGAAAGGACTTGGGTTCGAGTCCTATGTGTGTTATTTAATAATTATTGTTTTAATAATATGTTTGAGCATGTTGAACGATGACATAATGATTGAATTGTATTAGTTAGCAAGAAACATAAATTGGCTTGATGGTTTAGCATGGATTTGGCATTGGCATGGTTGTGGGTTCAAGCCTTGGAGAACCCAAACTAAACTTTATTTTTGCTATTTTTGGTTTTGGCTTGAATTTGAAGGGTTAAAGGAAACCCTAGCGGACATGGCAGTCAAGGGTGGCTGAAAAACAGAATACATTAGGCCATTAAGTGGTAATTAACTTTTGATTAATGCCATTTTCGTTTTTGTGCAATTAAACCACATTAAGGTCACATTAAAAAGCTAATTAGGGGTAAGAGAAAGGGTTTTGTTGAGCTGCCATTGTGGTTAGAGCAGAGAGGACGAGATTGAGTGAGTATTGAGAGAATTGAGTGAGGCAAAGGGTGAGTGGGGAGAGAAAGACAAAGGAGGTCATTGGTTACCAAGGGAAGAGCTTGCAATTTTCAAGTTTGGCAAAGGAAACTAGGTTAGGGGAGTTTACGCGTTAATTTATATATATGAGCATGAACTGTATAATGATTAATGTGAATTGTATGCTTGTATCTCGTTCTGGTTACATTTTTCGAGTTTCTGGAAATTTTCCAAAAACCGCCTAGCGAGCTGTTCATAGCCGCCAGGCGGCACATGAGTTTTTCACCTATTTTGGGTTCCTAATGAGGAACCGCTGGCGGTAAGCTCTCGACCGCCAGGCGACACGAAACAAATTCACCCAGTTTCTAGGTTTTTGATGAACTGCCTGACGGTGATGAACACCCGCCAGGCGACGCAAACTATATTGGTTCGATTTTGGTATTTTCTGGGTTCTTGGTTGGTTCTGATCGGGGCAGAGGATATGATTAATGGTTTGGTAGTGATTGGAGGCTAAAATTTGCTAAACTATTTGTGATTTAAGTCTCGATTGGGTGGAAATGGTATGAACTTTATTTTAGGGTTGATCATTTGGGATTATTATGTTACGCACTTTGTTGATTGATAATTGTTGCTGGAAATAGGTATATTGTATATTTGATGAATGAACCGGAGTTATAAACACATGGGTGCTGCCATTGGGTCGAAAATGAAACTAAAATCAGTAGAGCTGGGGTTGCTTGGAATTCGTAGGTGGTGAAATTCTGGAAAGTTGTCTAGAAGTATAAGAACTGTCTGGCGGCACGGGGCTAGCTGTTAGGCGCTAGTGCAGTGGTAGTGAAGATGTGTTGCTGTGACAGCAAGCACCGGGATAGGATCTGTTATAATGGAATTTGGAACTGGGAGAATGGATTGGTGATATTTTGGGTAAGTACTGATATAACCCTCATGTATGAATCAACCTAGTGGGTTAAACATTTAATTGGATGGTAGCAGATATTGAGGATTGATTTAAATGAAGGTGGATAGAGTGTAAATTATGGATGGAGGGAAGTTATGTGAAGGAGGTCTAGGAAGGTGTTCTGTTCCCTGATAGTTTGAAATTTTGAGTAAAGGTTGGTAAAAACGTAAGAAGAGCGGATAGAAATTTAATACGCAGCTGAAATGAATGTGAGTGGGATTAGCCAAGAGGGGAGTGTGGTGAATTTTTGGTTAAGATATGGATGATGGGTCATGAGTCTTAGGTACCTATGAGTGAATAATAGAGCACTCGAGGTGGAAGATTAACACTGGATATGGTAAAGTAGAAATGGTGAACTATTGGTAGACCTAGGGGATGAACCAAAATGGGAATCAAGAACATGAGAAAATGAGTTAAATCACATGGATTTGAGATTAATTAATTGGGCAAAGTGCAGGGCTAGGATTATGCAAAGTTGAGATGTAGAAACCAGTGAGGGATAACTCCAAAACCAATAATTTTCGCTGTTATTGATATAGCGCCTGACAGCAGAGCTGAAGCCGCCAAGCGAACGCTATAAATCAGAGAGTCACTAGTACTTGTGCGCCTAGCGGTGAGGATCTTTCCGCCAGGCGGTACCTGCAGCGAGGATGAATCTGAGGCGCTGTGCGCTTGGCGGTACGTGTCAACCGCCAGACGGTCTGGAAACTAGCAGCGCCTAACGGCACATGTCCCCCGCCAGGCGATTTTGCTGCTGCAACATTGGTTTGTTGAAATTGTATGCGTGATCTGCAAGCCTTTTGGTGAAGCTTCAAAGGTGGGATTGCTGGTGTTCCTTGAGTTGTGGCTCGGGATAGGGGGTTAAAGCATGTGGTATTCCTTGAGTTGTGGCTCGGAATAGCATCTTTTGAGTTGTGGCTCGGGATGGCGGATGAACACGAGGAACTCTTGAGTTGTGGCTCGGGTTGGCGAGTGTTGTCGATGTAAGTGTGCTGGTTGTGGCCAGTACGGATGGGTCCAGATAGATTGCCCTCCTCAGTAGTTGACTGACGAGTTTGGTAGTCTTGGGACGTTGCGAACTAGATTCGTATTTGGAAACTCCACCTGGCGTTACGGTGTATGATCCGTAACATGGTTTTCCGCACGTGCTCTATCGGTTGTGGTCGATAGGTATGGCAGCAAGACACCTAGAGGTACTCACTAGAAGATGTAGAACCTGAATAACATGGTGGTGGCCATGTGATGTGATATCAAAGGATGGAAATTCCTTTGGAATGATTGTGTTGTTTATACTGATATGCCGCATATGTGTATATAATTTTTATATGCTTTATCTATTAAGTTCACCCTATCTGCTTGTGTTTGACGATAATCGTGTGCGCGGTACACGTGAGCAAATGATGCTGATGCAGGTGGTGCTGGTGAGACTTAGCCACAAAATCGAGGAAATTAATTCATTAATAAATGCGGATGGTGGAATTTGAAGTCATTAAATGTTAAATGGTGTGTGTGGAAAAGTACTAGCTCAAATGGTTGAGAGTACTTTAATTATGTGTGAGGACTTGGGAATACACCTAACACACTCCAATGCAACGTAATACAATGCAACGTAATACAAACAATGTCACATGTACAGTGCTCCATTACCAATTTAAACAGTGTCACAAAAAAGGACCAAATAAAACACGAATTGCAAAAATGAGAACTATTTTAAACATTCGGTCAAAATGAGGACCATTTTAAACATTCTGTCAAAATGAAGATCATCTGCAACAAACACTACGAAAATGGGTACGAAAAAGGTATTTAAGCCATATAATAATAATAATTATTATTATTATTATTATTTTTATTTTTATTTTAAATAATATTAGTGTTATTATTATCATATTAATATCAATCTTAGTGTTATTATTTGAATTGTAGTATTTAGATACACATTTTACTTTTATCTACTACGAATTATATATTAATTACTTGCATTTTTATTTGTTTTGTTATTGATTTATCTTTACATCTGAGTAATTAGTTGAATTAAAAAAAGTAGTTCCTAAAATTAGTAAAATAATAGAACTAAAGACTAACTTTTTTATTATCAATAATAATTTAAATTTAAAAAATAAAAATTAAGAGAATATAATTGTAAAAACAAAATAGAAGACCATGTACCTCTATATATGTAGTTGTGTATTATTATTATTATTTTTATTTTTATCAATCCGGGGTATTATTATTATAGTTAGACATCCATTTTATTGATATTTACTACATGATAATGTTCCAATTACTTATACTTTTTTATTTTTTTGTTGTTGTTGATTTATCATTACATCGGAGTAATTAATTCAAAAAAAAATAATTACTATTATTATTATTATTATTATGAGTAAAGAAATAATTAGAAAAATTATTAACTATAATATACGAATATTAATACTTAAATTAGTAGTGAAATTATTAGTATTACTATTAGTATTATTACTATTATATTTTGTTATTATAAAAATTATTAACCTCAGTAAAATTATTGTTGTTGTTATTATTGTTATTATTATTATTATTAGTATTATTAACAATATTAACATATAATATATTAATATTATAATTATATATGATTGTTGTTATTATTAAATTTATTGGTAATATTAGTAGTAGTAAAAATATTAGTATAGTATTACTTTTAAACATTTATTTAATCAAAATTGATAATTTTTATTTTTATTTAAATATTTCTATTACAATGACCATGAACTATAAATATTATTATTAAATTTATAAAACTATAATATCATATTTTTATGAGATAATTTTATATTATATTTAGGGTTAAATATGTTTTTGGTCACTCAAGTTTCAGTGAATTTTGGAATTAGTCTCTCATCAAAACTTTATACCAATTTAGTCCTTCATCTTTCAAAATGCGTGAATTTAGTCCTTTTAACCAAATTTTGTTAAGTTTATGTGACATTTCAAGTACATTTCATGATAGTATTTAAATTAACATTGAAGCAAAAATGTGTCAAACAGTGTAAATAATTTAAATACTATCATGAAATGCGCTTGAAACGTCATATAAACTTAACAAAATTTGGTTAAAAGGACTAAATTCATGCATTTTAAAAGATGAAGGACTAAATTTGTAAAAGATTTTGATGAGGGACTAATTCCAAATTTCGCTGAGACGTGAGGGACCAAAAACATATTTAACCCTTATATTTAAATATAAAAAAAGGTACGTATAGGTTATTATTAAAAAATGTATATTTTTTATTTCTTTTTTCTTAAAATTTTTTATTTAAAAATTAATTACACATTTTCTATAAATAACACATATAATATCAATTATATTATTTTAAAAAAAGATCGGTACATATGCACATGTCAGAAACTAGTGGTAATATGAAGAGAGAAACAGTTACCTCAAGAACACATATATCATGGAACACATCATTAAATTCTTGTAAGAGCAATCTCTCTTTTGCAACAATTCTCGCTAACTTTGCTATCAATTCAGAGGTTGTATCAGCCTGGTTACGAAGAAATTTCAACTTCAATTTCAATTTTAAATTTTCAATAGATAATATGAATAGTAGTTCAGTGTGTTACAAAACATACCAAAGGTGAAAAACCAAATAAAACTGACATAATGGAGTCTGTTAGATCAGATGCATAACGCTGAGCAATTGATGCCAATTGTATATCCACCTGAAAATACAAGATAACATCTCTAAAAACATGTCTTTTTATAGTCAAATAACATCTAAATGTCTTTAGTTGAACTTACCTTTGCCCCTTCCAATAGAGGAACTTTGCATATAATATAATGCAAACACTCTCTCAATGTGGTAATTGCACCTAGATGTTGTCTCTACATACATACCCACGTTTCCAACATCTTCATCTACCAACCCATAACATAGGAATGACCACAACTGAAATGTGTCTTAGTACAACAAGTGAATTGACCTTGAACCCTCTTATAAATTCAGGTCAAAAATTAGAAAAACAGAATGAGTTTCACATATATAACACAACAATATATAATATATTAACATATAATTTTATTATAATATCTTAAATACTATGTCGATAAGTTAATAACATAGTTTCATCATTTCTGCCATTAGTAGGTTCCTTCAGCATATTTTACTTTGTGAACAAAATGCATATTCAAACCATGTATTACGTTTGGAGTGGTAGTGTTAATGGTAGCCTACCTACGGACCTGCACGAAACAATAAAATATATTTATTACATAAATTTTTATTTATAAAAATATAATTAAAGTTAAATATAAATATTTTATTTTGTAAAATTTAATAATAATATTTTATCTTTTTATTGTAAAAGTTTATCTAAATTATTTATTTATTTTTTAATAAAATAAATTTTATCATATGATTATAAATATTTTTTAAACACTAATTATAAATAAATTATAGTTAATTTGAAAGTTCTATAAAGAATTAAAATATATAAAATTATACAAAAAAAAATCTCATATAATATTTGTTTGATAAAATATTTATGAGTTCATATTTGTGCATTAAATTGTAAAAGAACTATAAATTTTATACATTATAAAAATTATTTTTTTTAAATTTATCGATGTTTCAAAAAAATATTGACCTAATTGCATTACTAAATAATGTACAACTTTGTAAATCTTATAAATAATTAATGATTTCTTAAATATAACTATAGCATAAATACGTTCACATCAAATCTAATTTGTAATTTAGTTTCAAAAGATAGATATAAATGAAACAATTAATGAATAATATTTATTTTTATTTTGTAAAATAATTTTTTTTTATCTAAGTAAAAAAACTATTGAATAAAATTTTACTATCTCATTGTCCATAACATTTATCACATGAGTTAAATTAAAAAAAAAATAATAATCCACTTGTTACAACTTTATAGCAATTTGCAACCCATTAGAACAATTATTAAACTATTACAATTATTGAAAATAAATCTTCTCCTCCCATAATCAAAACTAAAACGCATGAACTAAAAATAATAATAATAATAATAATAATTATTATTATTATTATTATTAATGAAATTCAAAATAATTGAAGAGATCTCTTCATTTATCTTCAACTACTCTTGTTCAATGTTACTACTTATTTTCTCATCAAATTTCTCTCTCAGCTTTCTATTTTCTTGTTCATGGTCTCCAAGCTTCTTTTCTCATTAGCTCCTGATGTTGGTGGTGGAAGAAATCATTGAGAAGCACTTGAGAGGGTTTCTGAAATGGAGCTCAGGTCAAAGCCACAGCAATCCATTCTTCAAGTCACATCCAGGGGATGTATGGTCAAGAGCTAGACTTGGGTTTTGTTTGATTGTGTTTTTTGTGGCATGATGATGTTTGTTGGGATTCTTTCATATTTAGGAACTAACAATTTGAAAAACTGTTTCCTTGGATTTTTTCTTCAGAACATATCCGTTTCTTTCTTTCTTTTCCTCTAAGCTGTTCAGTTTAAAATAATTTATATAATCAGAAAGAGTCTGGCAAAAGATGGTTTTGCACTAATTCTGATATGTAACTCAAATTATAAATTTAGAAAATTATAATATTATAAAATTATAAAATCTGGATGGACTCGACTCGATGACTGTGTGGTTCTAGATGGGGGTGTTGGTATCACATTCATTATATGCCATACCTAAATAAAAAGTTTTAAACTTCCAATAACTTCATATCATCTTACCTTAAAAAAAAAGGTTAAAATACTTTTTTGTCCCAATTTTCGTCAAGTTTTTTGAAACAAGTCCTAATTTTGGTTTTATGTTTAAATAGGTCCCAATTTTCGTTAATTTTGTTTAATTGGGTCCTTTTTTGCTAACACCGTTTAAATCATTAACGGCCATGAACAGTGACTGCCACGTGTCACTTCGTGGTTTTTTTGAATTTTTTTATTTTTATTTTTATTTTTTTTAATTTTTTTTTTAAAATTTTTTAAATTTTTTTTAAATATACACGTGTCAACCCAGGAGTGTGCCACGTGTCACTTTGTGGTTTTTTTGAATTTTTTATTTTATTTTTTTGAATTTTTTTTGAATTATTTTTTAAATGTCCACGTGTCAATCTAGTAGTGTGCCACATGTCAAAGTTAATATTCTATATTCAATTTGGTCCCTATATTTGTTATTTTTGTTCAATTAGGTCCTAATTTTTGTTAAGATTAACCAATTTGGTCCCTATAGAAGATGTGACCAAATTTAATTTTTATATCAAAGTTATAATGATGTGAATTTTAATATATTAAATAAAGATATTTAATAAAAAATATGAATTTTAATATAAAAATTAAATTTGTTTTTAATTTGGAGAGGGACCAAATTGGTTAATGTTAACAAAAATTTGGACCTAATTGAACAAAAATAACAAATATAGCGACCAAATTGAATTTAGAACATTGACTTTGACACGTGGCACGCTACTGGGTTGACACGTGGACATTTAAAAAAAACTTTTAAAAAAATTTAAAATTTTTTTAAAAAAAATTCAAAAAAATTCAAAAAAACCACGAAGTGACACGTGGCACACCCCTAGGTTGACACGTGTACATTTTAAAAAAATTAACAAAATTTAAAAAAAAATTTAAAAAAAAATTAAAAAAAATAAAAATAAAAATAAAAAAATTCAAAAAAACCACGAAGTGACACGTGGCAGTCACTGTTCATGGCCGTTAATGATTTAAACGGTGTTAGCAAAAAAGGACCCAATTGAACAAAATTGACGAAAATTGGGACCTATTTGAACACAAAACCAAAATTAGGACTTGTTTCAAAAAACTTGACGAAAATTGGGACCAAAAAGGTATTTTAACCTAAAATAAAAGAAGAAAAATTCATATCCTCCGTCAGTTGTCTTGTCTGCGTGCTGTGTTTTTATTATAATAATATCAACATGTAAAACTTGTTTGTAGAAGAGGGACCAAGGAAAAAGAGATAAAAAAATAAAATAAAAAAAAAAGCAGAAAAGATACATGAGGCAAAATACTTGGCTAGAATGAAGTCAAGTTCCCTGACAAAAAGGTATTGAATTCATTAACAAAATATCACATAAAATGTACAATCAGATGACATTATTAGATATTAGTTTCCACTCTCCATTCCACAGATGATGTATGTGATTTATATAATGTACATATATGAGAGGTGATTACTGGCAATGATTTAACACCCATTAGCTTTTGGTGCTTTGAGAGAGTTGATGTTTGACACGACACTAAGCATTAAACTTGTGTTTTTACTTACAAAAGGAGATGAATAACTTGCTGACAGAAGGTTCCATACCATTCATGTAATCTTTCTCCTCTTTGTACATTATAAGAAGGCCACTTCATACTTGTGAAAAATAGTATTGGAAGAAAGATGTTGTTATGGTAGTGTCAAAGCCTTACAATTTGCTTTTGCAGTAGCGTCACCATGATAGTGTCAACCATGGAATGAGTCATTTTGTGTTCGTTATTCTGTCACAATGCATTGTTCCTAGCTCCTTTTGCTTTGATTTCTGAGAGGTGGTGCTACCCATCTTAATGTACTTGTATTTCTGTGCATGTACCTCAGCTCAACACTATCTTAAACAAATGTATTTTTGATTACCATTCTATAAATTTATATAATTAACATTCTCGCTGCAATTTTTGCAGAAAATTAGATCAAATATGAGATTCCCTATCTTCTTGCGGATAATGGAACTCCGCAATGATGGAGTAATTAATAATCTAAATCCTACAACTAACAGTAGAGAGTAGACATATAAGTGAGGTTCGAGTCATGTATGTCATTTATGTGTTATTTAATTATTATTGTTTTAATAATATGTTTGAGCATGTGGAACGATGACATAATGATTGAATTGTATTAGTTAACAAGAAACATAAATTGACTTGATGGTTTAGCATGGATTTGGAATTGGTATGGTTGTGGGTTCAAGCCTTGGAGAATCTAAACTAAACTTTAATTTTGCTATTTTTGGTTTTGGCTTGAATTTGAAGGGTTAACGGAAACCCCAGCAGACATGGCCCCTAATTAGGGGTAAGAGTAGAGCTGTCAAAACGGGTAACTCGGCCCGACATGGTTCAATCCACCACGGGTTGATGATTTAGTGAGCCAACCCAACCCGGCTCACTTTTTAGCAAGCCAAAAAAATTCGAACCCGACCTGGCCCACCACGGGTTGGCGGATTAAATGGGTTGACTCACGAGTTCACTTAATTAAAAAAAATACAATTATTTATCTGTTGGCTAAAAAAAAGCCTAACATAACCCAAATGTAAAACCCAACTTAATAAAAAAACTCTTGTGTACCCTTTTATTTGCGGGTTGGTGAGCCAACCGGCTCACCATGGGTTCAACCCGGATGAGCCGGGTCAAAAATCAACCCGTATTGAAATTTGTAAAAAAATTCACTACAAGAAAAAATATTTTTAACGGAGGTTTATTTTTACATTACCCAGGGTTAAAACCTCTATTAAGTTCTTTACCCGGGGTTTCGATTTCCCCCGCTAAACCATCCTTGGAGAATGTGTTAGCCGGGATTTTTACGAACCCCAGGAAGCATCAATCAATAACGGAAGTTTTTTATCCTCTTGTATTTAACATAGGTTTTAAAACCTCAGTTAAGTTTTATGGGTTTAAAACCCCCGGTTAATTACCATAAATTTTTAAACCTTTGTAAAATATCATGGATTTTGAAACCTCCATAAAATACTATGGATTTTAGAACCTCCATAAAATAACATAGGTTTCAGAACCCCCATAAAATACCATGGGTTTCAAAACCCCCTAAAATACCTTGGACTTCAAAACCTCCGTAAAATACTATAGGTTTCAAAACCTCCATAAAGTACCATAGATTTTTAAATTATTATTATTATATTTTTTTACTCATTTATCATTTATGTATTCATATATATATTTTTCAATCACAATTATTTACATTTATTCTATTTTTTTAATCTATATTTAATGAAATTATACATAAATAGATATAAACTCATATACAAAATGTATTCATAGTATAACAAAGTATAACAATTCATATATATACTAAATGTATATCAAAGTATAACAAATATACAAATTCAAATTCAAGTACAATATTAGTCAGCAAAAACTATCATGAAGTATTGCAATGGTTCTCAAAACATAAAATGATTCAATTAACTTCCACATTATATTATATTCTTCAACTATCACATATGATTTTCCTCATGTCCAGAACTTGTTGTATTAGTTGGCACACTTCCTTGATCAGAAACCTACAATATAAATGTGAATCATAATTACAAATGTAAACTCTGAAAAATAAAAGAAGTTATGCAGTCTTAAACATTACTAATGCAGGATTGAACATAGTCAACTCAGGAGGCAATTGACCTTGATAATTTTGAGAAAAGAAGTTCATGATTGCATCAAGTCTTTTGTCACGTTCTTCATTTCTTTTATTTTGTTCATCTAATTGTGACTTTAATGTAGTGACCTATATTAGAACACAATCTATTATTAAAATTGTAAAAAACACATAAACATTATAAAACACTCAATCTATCAACAAAAAATATATTACATTTCTTACTCCTACTTATAGAAAATAATCCAAAACAACACAACAACAACATTAATAGTGTCCAATAATATTCAACTTTCACGGCACAGCCAAATCTCAGGACACCAAAAGATCAAATGCAACATATCAAATGTCAAGCCATTCATTCATGCACAAGAATATTCATTACACTATTGATTAGATTTAAGAGATAAACTGTGATTACCACTGAAGGCAGAGGACATCTTGGTTGTCCTTTGAATCAACCGTGAAATGCATTGACTTCAAATGAAACAATTACATGTTGATGAAGGATTGACCCCAACCAAGGATGAAGTCACACGCTTAAGAAGAGTAAGCATGTTTAGAAAGGAAGTTCATTAATCCTTCATCCCTTTCATTTTTGTTGATTATTTTTGATTCCCTAAGTTGACTTAGTTGAATCAACTTTAGTTGACTTGTTGACCTTTGACTAGGTTTGACTTGT
Source organism: Vigna unguiculata (assembly GCF_037176805.1). NCBI lineage: Eukaryota > Viridiplantae > Streptophyta > Magnoliopsida > Fabales > Fabaceae > Vigna > Vigna unguiculata. The sequence continues at coordinate 25,566,339 of NC_140800.1, read as the reverse complement.
TGACTATAGTTGACTTGACTTAAGCCAACATGCTAATCTATGTTTATTTGCTTTGTAGGTTAATTAGGAGTAAGAAAGCAATGCTAGGTGGCACATGGTGATTGGGGAGCATAAATGATGTGGAGGAGAGAGTAAAGCAAAGGCATAAAACATAAAGTAAAAGGCATAAAACAAGTGTACCTATGTACCTTTGGTCTCCTTTGTTTTTAGCACACTTTGGCCACATTTTGGAGACATATGAGACACATTCTTTGTCTCTTTTTGTGCTAGAACGAAATTAGCCTTGCACACACCATAGTTGGCTCTTTTGTCTCTCATTTTTGTAACCTTATTTGACCTAGTTTCTAGAAGCTAGGGTTAGGTTTTTGTAGAGACATCCTTAGGTATCTTTTATTTGCTTAGAGGCCCCTAAACTCTTCTATATAAGGGGTGCTCCTAGACATGTAAAAGGGTTGAACATTTTGAAGTAAAAACACTCTTGTGTCTCAACCATTTGTGAGAGTTTCCTCCCTTGGGAGTGAATACTTTTAAGCCTTATCTTGCATAGCAAGTGGCGGCACACATCCACTCATCTTCAAGGTTGCCATGGCTTCTAGCCTAGCCTTGTAGTGGCGTGCTTCTCACATTTTAACCATTTCTTTCCTTTCCATTTTATGTTTTCTTCTTCCTTTAATTGTTCTTGGTTTTCTATGGTTTATGTGCCTTCCATTTTCTTTTTGTTTTGAATCAATCCATCATCTTCTTCTCTTGAGCTTTGTGAAAGGAACCTTCACATCTAGATAGCTTGCTATCTTAATGTCCAGTGGGGATTTCACTTAGCTTTCTTAATCAATTCACACCATATTCAATCATCTTAAAGAAAAAAAGATAATCCTTCATCACATGTAGATGGTGCTCTCCCGCATGCACCCTTAGGATTCTGATTCAATAAAAGGATACATGTCAAAATCATAGCAATACTCAAGGATTTTCTTGTGCACTTTTTAACACCCAAATTCCAAAGAATCTAGAATCCTCCATTCAAAACCAATTATCCAAAGACAGTAAACAAATAATCCATAGATTTCCAACGTTGATTTCAGAATCCAAAAGCTGAACAACTATTATTTTATTGTTGTGGTTTAATTCAAGGCCCACACAAGCTTTTGAGATTGGTCTGCAATGACAAGGTTTCATTTCTTGCCTATATTAGGATATCTTATCACAATTAAAAAAATAATTAATATTTATAAAAATATAAAATTAACATATCAACGGATTGTGTCTGTATAGTTATACAATAAACCCAACATAAGTTACAAGACTCTGATCTTAAATTCTTAAGTTATATATAATAAAAGGGGGCAACTGAATTAAAGGACTTTGCTATAAACAATAGTATGACATGACAAATTATATTAACCATCCTTCAACACTTTATGGTTTCTTTTAACCATTTAGAAATATCCTTTACACCTTTAATTGTATAAAAGTCAAGATCACCATCAGAAATACATCTTGAAAAGATAATAGCAATAAAAGTGAAATATGAGTCTAGAAGCACAGCTCTGTAATGGAATATCAATAAGCCACTAAAACAAGATTACTGACTTCATCACTAACCAAATCTTTTTCTCATGCATACATAATTTAGAAACAACATAATAACAACCTAAAACTTATAGCATTTATAACTAGCAGAAAATAGCTAGCTCTCTAACGAAAAATAAATTCTGAGTAGGGCATGAATGAAAAAAAGATTTACAAAAGAAATCCCTTTTACAACAGGGTAAATAGACATCCTATAGACAGAGCGGACACATGTTCAGCGAAAAATCTACCACAATTAACAATAAGCAAAGCAAATAAAATAGCTTTTTTCCTTGAAAGGTGTATAACACTTATATTCCAACCCTTAAGAAAGTGTATAATAAAACCTTCAAACTAAATCTTACTTTGGACAATAGCTCCTGACTCTCGAGAGGTTGTTTGCTTAAACTTTGTGGTAATATAACTATAAGCAACTTTGGTTTCTCTGCCCTTATCAGTGTCAACTTTAGATATAATTTCCCTGATTGTGGCCTTGTCACCCATACCATTCTCCTTCATGGTTATTTCTATTTCATCTCTTGTGATATAACTGTGATGGAATAATCCAATAATCCAAAGATTAATATGGAAAACAAGAACTTCAAAAACCAAAGAACTGAGGCTGAGAATGCATACTAAGGAAAGAGATTACTTCCATAATGTGACAGATTGAAGAACAAATTCAAATTCATAATAGATGGACTTACCCGCTTCCGTCTTTATCAAAATATTGGAAAGCCCCATAAAGATTCTCATTTCTCTCCAACATGTATCTGTGCATTGAAAAGTTGCTCCAATTTTTTAGCTTCCTAGCATAGAAGATACAAAAAAAACAAGTTCAGCAGCACTCTGACTTTTCTAAATGAAGAAAAGTTATAAAAAGAATAAAATATAAATCATAAACAATTAAACATACGAGATAACTTCTATTTTGTAAACAAAGATTTCATTACGATGGAAGACAAAAATATAATTGAAAGAAGGGATCTCAAAACTGAAGAAATTGAAGCTGAAAAGCCAAAAAGAAAGGGGTTCATAACATGAAACATGCAATGCATGTAACATCCCATTTAATAGCCTTTCACTACTAAATAACATATCATATCATGATAACCCAAAGCAGATAGTAAGAGAGGAGGTTTAACTATAAGTATACCAATACAGTCATCCAAAAATTTAACTATACCCAACTAGTTATATTACAACTAATACTAGTAAAAAGGGTTTAACAAAACGCCAAAGTCTAACAGAACATAAGGTAGCAACCACAGATCAACTCCTATCACGGAGAGGAGTATCTTCGCCTGCACTGGTGTCTGCTCACACCAAAAAGGCGATCATAGCAAAAGAAAAGGAAAACACAGAGGAAACAAACATAGGCAAGAAAGGGTAAGCTAACTTAATTGAAAGAAATCATGCAGTTTGATAATAAGCATAATCAGAACTCATCACATCCATCATAACTAATTAGGCTCTCATGATACAGTATAATACCCACAACTCTAGACTCAATATCCGGATTATGTAAGGAACATTGGAGCTCTTGATGGCTTGCACATGTAACGGTTCCCAAACTCTGTAGAGTATGGACACATGGGGCTATCACCCGACCGCTCACAGGGTAAGTCCCCTTCGCGTCTAAGACTTGATCAAGTCTAGAGACTAGGACCTCCTGCTACTCCTCACGACATAATCCATTCTGCTCTATCTGAGCGTGAATGATTATTGGAGTTTCAGGATACCAACCAATTTAGGAGTCCTGATGAAGGATTATCTTGTTCCTTTTTAAGATTATTGAATATGGTGTGAGTTGATTAAGAAAGCTAAGTGAAATCCCCACTGGACATTAAGATAGCAAGCTATCTAGATGTGAAGGTTCCTTTCACAAATCTCAAGAGAAGAAGATGATGGATTGATTCAAAACAAAAAGGAAATGGAAAGCACATAAACCATAGAAAACCAAGAACAATTAAAGGAAGAAGAAAACATAAAATGGAAAGGAAAGAAATGGTAAAAATGTGAGAAGCACGCCACTACAAGGCTAGGCTAGAAGCCATGGCAACCTTGAAGATGAGTGGATGTGTGCCGCCACTTGCTATGCAAGATAAGGCTTAAAAGTTTCACTCCCAAGGGAGGAAACTCTCACAAATGGTTGAGACACAAGAGTGTTTTTACTTCAAAATGTTCAACCCTTTTACATGTCTAGGAGCACCCCTTATATAGAAGAGTTTAGGGGCCTCTAAGCAAATAAAAGATACCTAAGGATGTCTCTACAAAAACCTAACCCTAGCTTCTAGAAACTAGGTCAAATAAGGTTACAAAAATGAGAGACAAAAGAGCCAACTATGGTGTGTGCAAGGCTAATTTCGTTCTAGCACAAAAGGAGACAAAGAATGTGTCTCATATGTCTCCAAAAAGTGGCCAAAGTGTGCTAAAAACAAAGGAGACCAAAGTTACATAGGTACACTTGTTTTATGCCTTTTACTTTATGCTTTATGCCTTTGCTTTACTCTCTCCTCCACATCATTTATGCTCCCCAATCACCATGCGCCACCTAGCATTGCTTTCTTACTCCTAATTAACCTACAAAGCAAATAAACATAGATTAGCATGTTGGCTTAAGTCAAGTCAACTATAGTCAACAAGTCAAACCTAGTCAAAGGTCAACAAGTCAACTAAAGTTGATTCAACTAAGTCAACTTAGGGAATCAAAAATAACAAACACAAATGAAAGGGATGAAGGATTAGTGAACTTCCTTTCTAAACATGCTTAGTCTTCTTAAACATGTGCCTTCATCCTTGGTTGGGGTCAATCCTTCATCATCCTCCCCTTCTTGGAGAGAATTTGACCACAAATTCTTTAAGCCTTTGTAGATGGAGCTTGACTTGATTTGGGGGAGGTTTTGCGCTTCCCTTTTATGAGCTCTTGTTCCATCTTTTATAAGGGTACTACCCCTAGCTTTGGTTAGGCCATCCCTCTTTTCTAGACCACTCTTCTTCTCATGCTTGCGCATTGGGTCTTCCTTTTGAGCCTTGCAAGAGAAGAAAGAATGGTGATGTCCATCTTGCTTTGAAAATCTTTTTTTAGAGGCAAGTAACACTTTGGAGGTAACTTGCTCTTTTTCTTTTTCATCTTTTCTTATTATATTTCTATCCTTATTAACTTCTTGAGGTGATAGAGGTAGTAAAGTTGTCTTTTTCCCATTTTTGAAGAAAATGTATTGGTTGGTATAGCCATCATGTAAAGTTTGTTTATCAAATTGCCATGGCCTACCTAGTAAGATATGTGTGACTTCCATGGGAACAACATCACATAGCACCTCATCTTTGTAGCTTCCTATAGAGAAGTTAATTAGGACTTGTTTATTGACATCTATTTCTCCCTCTTTACTTATCCAAGCAAGCTTGTAGGGCTTAGCATGAGGAATGGTCTCTAAGCTAAGCTTTTCCACCAACCTTGTGCTAGCTACATTGGTACTACTTCCTCCATCAATAATTAGAGAGCAAACCCATTTGTTAATTTTGCACCTAGATTGAAAAATGTTTTCTCTTTGAGTTGGCTCAAGCTCACTTTGATCTTGACCTATCATGCGCCTTAATAACATAGGGTCTTTCTCAAAAATTTTAGTTTTACTAGAGGAAGAAGATTCTTTTGAAAGAGAATGGGGAGATGAGTGTTCACTTTCAACATCATTACTCTTCTTTAAGATCATGGTCCTTTTGGTTGGGCAATTTAAAGCAATGTGATTATAACCCAAACATTTAAAACATTTAATGGAACTTGATCTTTGAGAAGTGGAATGGTGAATGTGATCACTTGGTGACTTACTTTTACTTGGTGGTTCTTGATGAGAGTTAGAAGGGAACTTATCATGTTTCTTTTTATCCTTTCCCTTCCATGAGTGACTAAAGTAGTGGTTGGGTGAGTAACTCTTCCTTGCCCTTCTTTTTCTTTTCAATTGAATTTCAATCCCAAGGGCAAGTGTGAAAACATTTTCAAGAGTGGAGTACTCATACAACTCTACTTGGTCTTTTATGTCTCTCCTAAGACCACTCACAAATCTTTTTATTTTCTCTTTGTTAGTTTCTTTTATTTCAACCCTACGCATTTGAGACTCTAATTCTTTAAAGTACTCACTCACACTCATAGAACCTTGGTGAAGCCTTTGGAGCTTCAAAAGAAGTTCCTTCCTATAGGAGGGAGGAACAAATCTAGCGCGCATAAGAGTTTTAATGTCCATCCAAGAAGCCGCGGGTGGCCCTTGGTCATAATTCTTACAAACTTTATGCCACCAAGTATTGGCATACTCCAAAAATCCTAAAACTACAAGATCAACTTGTGCTTGATCCTTTACATGATTTTCATTGAAAATTTGATCAACTTTAGCTTCCCAATCAAGGAAGACTTTGGGATCACTTCCTCCATAGAACTTAGGAATCTTTGGAGTTTCCATCTCTTGTGATGGGTTGCGCCTAGAATGCCCTCTTTTCCTAGCCTCTCTTTCTTGCTCTTTAGCTTCAAGCCTTTGAATGTGCTCTTGGATTCTTAGGTCACTTTGCTCCTTTTCTTTTCTCAATTGTTCAAAGGACTCCTTCCTAGAGAACTCCAAATCCCGAAGTAATCTCATCAATGTATTGTTTTTGTTTAGAGTAGGTGCATTTGATGAGCTTGCCATGATTCCTACAAAAAAACACTCAAAGCCAAGACAAAATAAATGAATTAGGAGTTAGACAACATGATAACCGAGACCAATTCCAACCCAAAATGTAACCCAAGTGTTTAGATCACTCTCCCAAAGTAATAAGGCAAGTCTACACTCAAAGCTCTTCCAAAGAAGTGAAGCAAACACTTTTAAGAACTTGTTCAAAACCTTTCAAATGCAAGACAAGTGATTCGGCCACAACATCCCAAGAGTTTCAAGAAAAGAAAACTACTAAGACAAAACAAAGAACACCTAGTGACAAGCAAGAAAAGCACAAAAACAAGGAAAGCTAAACTCTAAAGAAGAAAAGTTTGAGACAAAACTTTTAACAAGACTAAAACAATGAAAAACACTTTTAAGGACTCTATGGAAAGCATTTGAACAAGCCAAGATTATACCTCAAATTATGCATACACCATGAAAGATCATAACCAAGTCAAAGCATGGAACTAATTTGCCAATATCACCCAAAATCCAAGTATAAATTTTGGTAGCATAACACCTAGTAAAAATGGCCAAATGGATTCACCAAGCAACACATTAGCTCTCGGCCAAACTGTTTTTGGTCATGAAAATAATTTTTCTTTTCAAAACTAGGTACTTAAGATGATGAGAAGGATATTTTAGGGTGTCTTGAACACTTAGTTCCTTAAAAATTAGGTCAAAATCAATTTCAAGGAGCATGCTACAACAAAAGGCATAGATCTCATACAATAGCTCAAATACTTAGAAACAAGAATAGGAAAACTCAAAGAAGCATATGACATATGACTCAAGCAAAAGTTAGACACATTTAAAGACTCAACATGACATACACAAAGACACAAACATGTAGCTATCATGCATTTAAACTCATGGATTTGAGGCTCAAAGACTAAGCATCAAAAGACATGTTATCCAACCACATTTAGGAGCAAAAAAGTCACAAAACCGAAGCCAAAATTGCCACAACATAACCTGAAAACGTTGTTTTTCGTATTCTCGGCAACTCTGACCTTTGCTCACTCATTTGATCATAACTCTCTCCACAGAACTCCAAATGCGTTAATTTTTTTTTTGTTGGAAACTAGACTCACAGAGCTTTCTTTTGATATAAAGAACGTAATTTTTGGATCACTGAGCAGGTGCAGTTTAATCTTTTAAAATCGTGAACAGTTTCTGCCAGCATTATTTTTGTGTTCAATGGAAATGGATTTGAACCATACAAAGATAGCTACAACAAGACAAGGTTAGAACATGAAAACACCATATTCAAGGACAACCAAAGCTCTAGATACCAAATGATGAAGGATTATCTTGTCTTTTTTTTTAAGATTATTGAATATGGTGTGAGTTGATTAAGAAAGCTAAGTGAAATCCCCACTGGACATTAAGATAGCAAGCTATCTAGATGTGAAGGTTCCTTTCACAAAGCTCAAGAGAAGAAGATGATGGATTGATTCAAAACAAAAAGGAAATGGAAAGCTCATAAACCATAGAAAACCAAGAACAATTAAAGGAAGAAGAAAACATAAAATGAAAAGGAAAGAAATGGTAAAAATGTGAGAAGCACGCCACTACAAGGCTAAGCTAGAAGCCATGACAACCTTGAAGATGAGTGGATGTGTGCCGCCACTTGCTATGCAAGATAAGGCTTAAAACTATTCACTCCCAAGGGAGGAAACTCTCACAAATGGTTGAGACACAAGAGTGTTTTTACTTCAAAATGTTCAACCCTTTTACATGTCTAGGAGCACCCCTTATATAGAAGAGTTTAGGGGCCTCTAAGCAAATAAAAGATACCTAAGGATGTCTCTACAAAAACCTAACCCTAGCTTCTAGAAACTAGGTCAAATAAGGTTACAAAAAATGAGAGACAAAAGAGCTAGCTATGGTGTGTGCAGGGCTAATTTCGTTCTAGCACAAAAGGAGACAAAGAATGTGTCTCATATGTCTCTAAAAAGTGGCCAAAGTGGGCTAAAAACAAAGGAGACCAAAGGTACATAGGTACACTTGCTTCATAGCTTTTACTTTATGCTTTATGCCTTTGCTTTACTCTCTCCTCCACATCATTTATGCTCCCCAATCACCATGCGCCACCTAGCATTGCTTTCTTACTCCTAATTAACCTACAAAGCAAATAAACATAGATTAGCATGTTGGCTTAAGTCAAGTCAACTATAGTCAATAAGTCAAACCTAGTCAAAGGTCAACAAGTCAACTAAAGTTGATTCAACTAAGTCAACTTTGGGAATCAAAAATAATAAACACAAATGAAAAGGGATGAAGGATTAGTGAACTTCCTTTCTAAACATGCTTAGTCTTCTTAAGCATGTGCCTTCATCCTCGGTTGGGGTCAATCCTTCATCAAGTCCTCATGTTCTTACATACAATAACTTAACCTCTAGAATTTCCCTTGAATTCTAGTGCTCCCATACCTCCCGATAATCTGTTTTCATTCAATTCTACTATAGATTCTACTAATCACAGGAATTCAAGCATATTACAACAGACATCACAATATTTTATTCATGATAACTTTCAATAATTTAAAACAGAGGAAAAACCAAAATTCTGCAGAAGAACTCGCTCAAGCTAGAGGATCTCGCCTGGGCGGGAGGGTCATCCTCGCTTAGGCGGGTCACTCTCGCTTGAGCGAGACAGTGGGCAACTCTAAAATTGGGCGAGTTCTCGCCCAGGCTAGACTGTTTCGCCTAGACGAGAGTGCCTCTCTCGCTCAAGCGAACCCAGCTCGCCTAGGCGAGACCTCGCGCAGTTCCAGGGGGTGAATTCCTGGCATTTTCGCTCAGGCCAGAGCTACTCGCCTAGGCGAAAATACCAGGTTCCCAATCTGTTTCAACATGCAACAACACCAGGTTCTTGCACAAATCACTCATATATTCAATCATACCGATCAAACATTCACTCAGTCCTAAATCATGAACTTTCAACCCATTAGAAAGACTTCTATGTGAAAATTAGAGAAAATTTGCTAGCTTCCCTTACCTTATGAAATCTCCAAGAAGCAAAGCGTTTCCAACAAAGGAACCCCTCAATCACACAACCTAGGAAGCTGGAAAGTATAAATTTAGAGTGAGAATAGGACTTCATTTAGGACTTTAAAGAAGGAGATGCTCCATTGTTCGAATTTGCGGAGATAAGAGAAAGACTTGAAGTGAACTTACAAGAATGGGAGGGGAGAACAACTTGAGTGAGAAATTCAGTTCCAGATTCAGTGTTGCTGGCTGCAACAAGAAGAGAGGGTGGATCAGAATGAGAATTTGTAGTTTTCTGGTTGGAGAGGATTGGAAAATTCTGAAGGTGGATGCAGAGAGTGAGCATTTAGGAGAGCATAGCTTTTGTGTGTGGGCAGTGGAGAGAAGAGAAAGGGAAATAAAAAAGGTTTCACAATGCATGTAGATGAGTACTTCTCTTTTTGCACCTCAATCATAACGCAAGAATTTTAATACAAATGGAAATGAAGACAAGTATAAGAGGCACAAAAAATACAAAGTCTTTAAGAACTTTAGTTTAGTCCTTTAATTTAGGTTGAAAAATAAAACCATTCAGCACAACCTGCTTTCTTTCCTCTTTTTGGATGAGCTTAGACCTTGTCTTGCTAGACACAACCTACTTTCTTTCCATTGGATCTACATCAAAGCATGTGCAAGCAGTGTGTAAATAGACATATGGTAGAAATAAAAATGAAATGTCAGCATAATTGTGATTAGGAAAATAATAAAGAGAAACAACTAATTTTTTGTCCAATTATATGTTGTCACCATTCGAAACAGTTGTCTAATTATATAATCAGTTACCTAAAATCATATTAGTTGGATTAAATCGTGATTCTAAATGATATCTAGCTTTTGCTATCTCTTTCTCATCCTGCAAAACCGTAAAAATATTTGTCTTTCAATCTTATTGTAGATTCTATAAGAGATTACATTAAATTATAGCCTTAATAATCTTATTGGAGTACCTTTTCTTCAGCCATTGCTTCTTGTCTTGCCTTGCGTGTAGCATTCAAACTCATTATCTTTTCTTTCACAACTTGCATTGTTTCTAATATTTTGAGGCCTTCTATTTCACATATTATCTAACTTGATTTTTCTTTTGCCGGCCAGTTTTACACTAAGATATTACTAACTAGTTTTAGTTTTTAATTCTGATTTTTAGTTTTGATTTGGTTTCTTATTTTTCAGGCACTTATTATAAATTAATAAAGCTACGTTGGTTCTACATTTCTTTCTTTACCTACTTAGTTTTTATTTTTTAGCTTTACCTTATTATTTGTCCTATTAGTTTGATAATCATAGGTAGTGTTCTAGAATTTAGCTTTACTTAGTAGTTGTATTCTTACTCTTCGCATGTAGAAATAGTTGATTAGGATTTTAATTCTCTATTTTCAGTTTTGGCTTTAAATCTGTTTGTTATACTAAGCTTTCATAGGTTTGAGTAGTAGAAATTTTAGTAAGGTGCTATTTTGTGAATTTAATTTTCTCTTGAGCGTTCATGAATTGATTTAGACTTGCGTAGATATGGATATAATATTTTATAAACCATTCACTACAAAAAAAATTACTATTTAGTGGGAGTTAATTTTTGGAGGTTATAAAAACCCTCCACAAAACAATAATATTTAAAATGGTTGTGTTAAGTTGTCTAAGTGTTAAGATTAGTGGGGATTTTAATTATTTTTTGAAAAGTTTTATAATCTTCGTAGATTTCTACACCTTTAACTCTCCTAATTTTTTTAACCTTTCCTTCCAGAGTTTTACATTCTCGCTCTACTCAAGGGTTTCCACACATTTCCAAACCCACATTCTCGTTTTTGTTCAGAATGCTCTGTCAAGCTCGATTTGAATTCATCAAATCAGCATTCATCTTCTCATCTCCGTCCAAGGTTTTACACTCACTCTCCTAAATTTTTTCCTAAATATCCAAACACTAGCATTTTCGTTTTTGTTCAGAAAGGTCCGTCATCAAATTGGCGTTTTGAAAGCTCGTTCTAGAAGTTCGATTTGGATCCATCAAACCGATATTCATCTTCGTCCTCGCTCATCTGCCAGTGCTCGTCATCTCCGTCATCGCTCATCGGCTAGTGGTCGTTGTCAATGCTTGTTGGCCGTTGCTCGTCTCTCAGTGATCGTCTCTTAGTGAGTGTGGGTTTGACCCTAATTTTTTAACCCTCTTTGATATGCAGAGAGATGTTTAGAGCATTGGCTCGCTTACATAGTCTCAAACTCTTTTATTTGATTTCAAATCATATATTAGTACCTGAATTAGAAATGCAGTTTGGACAAATTAATTTAACACCTTGTTGTCATAATTGTTCAGGGACTCGTGGATGAGTTTCCCATACCACAAAGAGAAAATCCAAAATCAATTCAGTTCATACCTTCATAGGGGTTTGCTAACGGGATGTTTGCTCTAGTCCTTTCATTTGGCCTTCTCCTCACTGCATTAAGAAGCAGAAAGGCTAGGTCATGGCGCTATGGTTGTGGTAAGTGTTTGTCACAATGTCATAGATAAATTATAATTCCAAAACCTTAAATTTTTAGGTGAAAACTGTGACATCTGAAACATATAATTTGTTACAGTAGCAGACTATTTATCTCTTTCTTTCTGGGATGAGATTGGGGAGAGTGACAATGATAGAGACAACATGCTTCTTCAACTGGAGCAAGAATGCTTGGATATTTATCACAGGAGAGTTAAGGAGACGAGGAAGCACAAGGCTGACATATATTAATGGTTGGCAGATGCTGAAGCTCAAGCAACTAATATTGTTTCTTCCCTTAGGGAATCTACAATGCTCCCACGAGTAGGTTTGGTTACGTTGCTAGTTCATTTTCTGTCGTTGTAACTTGTAATTTGTATTAGTTGTGATGTGAACAAGAACTAGAATGTGCTATATGATGTCTTCTATTATCTTTTATGAACACTGGAAATTGAAAATGTAACCTTGGCATAAATTGAAGATCAAATATTTGGCTCTCCCATGTTGTGGAGATAGGAAGAGTATGCAGTCTTAACTCTTAATAATGGCTATACTAGAGGAGGATAGGTGTTCCTGTTTGTATATTAATTTTTCGAAGTGAATTTCCACAAATATGTTCTATTTTTCTAAATTTTTTCTAAAATTAAGTTTCATTAAATTTTGAACGCTATGTTTACTGGAGTCATTAAATATTCAATAGTTGATTATTTCTTCTCATTTTTTTACTTTTTATTGCCATTTCTGATTGTTATTTACAAGATCTTGTGTTTCCCTCTTTAGAGTTAGCGTCACACTATTGAATTGACAAAGTACTTGTTCGACTAATTTTCTGCATTCGATAGGGAAAAGGATCCTTGAAGCAGCAATTAGCTGCCATTAAACTTGTCTTAGAGGATTTGAGGTCAAAGAAGGATGAAAGAATAAAGGAATTTTTAGAGATAAAGTCCCAAATTTCTCAGATATGTGATGAAATAGCAGGTTGTGGACAATACACAAGTGTCACAGACTCAGATGTAAATCAAAGTGATCTGACATCAAAGAAATTGGGGGAACTCAAGTCGCATCTACAGGAGCTTCAGAATGAAAAGGTTTTACCAAATTCATAATACAGATAAATAGTGTTGATAGTTCCAGATAAGAGGAGTTGTTAAAGTCAAGCCTCATGGTCCCATCACTAAGTTCCCTCTCACTTTCTCTTTATCTCTTTCTTTCTTTTACAATCACATTTTCATTTGGTTGTTTAGAACAAGTTGTTGAGGTTAATATTGATGTGATATTACTATGATTCTAAGTCAGTAAAATGTTAAAGACACTTCTACTGTTAGTGCAGAATAAAATGCTTCTTTGAGAGATTGTGGTTACCTAGATGTCTTGGTAAATGAGAGTGATAGTATGAGAATTGAAGTTTACATAGTTAAGATAAGGGTAATATATTTCTTGCATGTTCTGCACCAACATTCCTTGTATTTGGAATGGAGACCAGGTCATGGTAAGTTCTAAATTTATTTATGTTGCTGCTTAGGTAATATATAAGGGTTATATCAATCATTAGTTTTTTCATTATTTCCTATGCTATTGGTGTTATATTTAATAAGTAGTTACTCTTCTTCTCCGACCCTCTTTTTTATGTAGCCTCTTAGAATTTTCTTGTCTTATCTCCAATTCAGAAATAGTCACCAGATTTGAAGAAACACAAGTGCATCAGGGTAGATTTCTCTCCTAAGGGTTAAAAGAGTGAGTAAGTATCTCAATGCTTCCCAAACTAAATTCCACCTTTATTCCTACCTCTGCTTTGTCTGATGCTCCTCATAATTGTAGATAACATGTGGAATGATGGCTTCTCAATTTTAGGCTTTTCTTGATGCTACTGAGTGTCTCTATAAAACACAAAAGCTTGCCGGCAAACCTGCTGGAATTATCTCCCGCACTCGATACCAAGGTGGTCAAGAAGAGACTACAATGTAATAACACCCTCTTTCTGATCGTAATTTCTTATAATTCCCAATTCCTTGATTTGAATGAAAGAGTTTATTTTCTTAAATTTTCAGTACATTATTTACTGATTGTGATGGTATCATCCCTCTA